>NC_140488.1:93865847-93913347 GCF_964271855.1 Acomys minous | reverse complement strand
TTTCATAAGCAAAGAAACCAAGTGTTGAAGAAGTAAAAGAATGTTCCCAAAGCCACATAGGGTAATGGATATAGACACTAAGATTCAAGCAGGCCTTTCTGAGCTCAAAGCTTGTATTTGTTTTCTTTACTCCATAGGACTCACAAAAAACACTGTTCAAATTTAAGTAATCTGGTCATATTAATTCTATCATCACTATTTTTTTTTTTGGTTTTTCGAGACAGGGTCTCTCTGTGTAGCCTTGGCCATCCTGGACTCACTTTGTAGACCAGGCTGGCCTCGAACACACAGTGATCCGCCTACCTCTGCCTCCCAAGTGCTGGGATTAAAGGTGTGCACCACCACGCCCGGCTCTCTATCATCACTATTAAGGACCACCTAAGTATTGGACATTTCAATATGAAGGGACAAAGAATTGGCTGTTTTCATCACGGTTTACAGTTCTGCACTCCTTGTTATCACAGTTATCCCTTGATGGAGCAGCCCTGAAAACCTAGAGCAAGAAGTTCATCTGCTTGGACCGTGTGATTAGTGACTTGGCCATCAGCTACCTGCAATCTTGCCTGGAATTACTGTAGAGGGCAGACACTTCTCAACACCTGGGAAGTTGGAGCTCACACAGGATAGAGCCTCCCTCACACTGAAGCTGGTCTTAGAGCTTGCCAGCATTAAGATAAATGGCCACTGAGCCTCACCCTCAGTATGATGCAGCAAGTTTGGGTGGGGACCTGTGGGTATCATTTCCGATGCCCTCGTTGGTTGATTCTGCTTCTTGAAAGTCCTTTAAGTAGAAGAGTTAAACAAACAAGTAATTTTTGTCATTCTTCTACCTATCTCAACCCTCCTATGAGTGGCTACTCCCTAGACTTTTCCAAAGCTTCCCAGATCCAGGTCTTCTTCCCTCCTCACTAATGTCTCTATGACATGTGACATTGACATTCTTGATCACACTGTGATCCTGCAATTCTGTCATTACCTAGCTTCTGATGTGGGACCTGTACCCATCATGACCTGCTTCTCTGACTCACCACTCTCTTCCTCTCTGGTCACCTATTCCTTTGTCTACTCATGGTTTAAGCTTTCTGATTCATGGTCCACTGGGAAAATGGCTACACCTTCTCTTGTCCCATCTTTCTTGCCAACACACTGTCTTCCGTGGGAACTCCAGCCAGATTCCCCGTCCTTGCTGGCTGCTGGAGGCCCTCCAAGCCTATTGGCATGAGCAAGATTGGAGGAGTGCTGCCAACGTAGACTAACTTGAGCTCAATGTGATTCTTCATGTGACCACAATCATTAATTCATAGTAATGCCAATTAGGAAATATTCTTTACTCGGTGCTCCTGCATACCCTGTGATTTCTTGTGACCTTGGCAAAATATGTGCCTCACCACAATTTTGAGTTATGCGGGAGTTAAAGGCCTCATGGACACCAAATCTTGCTCATATATGCAAATCTGCCCAGGGCATCAGCCTTCCCATTTTCAAATAGACAGCCCAGTCAGAAAACAGTCAAGTTTCCCCTAAATGAGTTTCAAAAGCCTCAAGACAAATGAGCAAAACCGGGCATTCCACAAGGCATCTTTGGATAATTTCATTCACTGGATTCCTCCTTGCTATATATTAGATTATATCTCATAAGCGTTGTTTTAAGTGGCCCTAAATGACTCTGCCTTCTGCACTGGCTTGTTATATATAGAACCTGCCGGCCTAAGGCATGGGCACACAGTGTTATGGTTTTTAATCCTGATTCAACCTCAGAGCTGGTCTAGTAAATCATCCTTCCCTGGAGATTAATACATGGCTGCAAAGGCATTGTCCTTGCAGTGTGTTTAAGCCAGGGGAAGAGTGAGTTGTGTCTAGATGTGAGGCTTCAGAGTCCAGAGATGAATGGGGGGAGGGGATGCAATGTCACATTTTTTCCCCTGCCCCTCTTTACCCCTGTTACATGCCAGCACATGCCGTAGCTGATCTCCAGTCCTTTTGCCCCAAAGGAGGGTTTGCAATGGTTGGCGTCTCCAATTCTGCTATGGCCAGTGGCTGGGGACTGGGATGTGAGAGGGGAGCCACGGGGGTGCGGTGCTGAGCAGCCTTGGTGGGTCCAGCCTGTTGGTGATGTGGAGTCTGCCGCTACTCTGGGTATGGGTAACACGCAGTCACAGCAGTCGCGCTATCACACAGGTACAAGAAATCCGGATCCGGGATCCTCTGCAACCCCCCCAGCTCGTGGAAGCGCACAGGCCGGCTCCCGCGCGCCGCCGAGTTTCGAGCTGGGGGCTGAGACCTGCAGATCACTGCGGCTGGCAGCAGGGGACAGATTCTTTCTAGCTTGGTTCTCTCTAGCCCAGAGAAGACTGGAGATGTTCGCGGAGCCAGGCGGCTGTCTGCGGAGCATTGGTGCAGCCTTGCCTGCTGCCCGGGAGGTTTGGCTGCCGCAGTCCTCTCCATTCACTGGGCTGTAAATCGAAGCTGTCTGCGCCGGCCAGGCACTCATCCCAGCGTGGCCCCGGGGCTACGTCCCGCCCAAGTCTCCCGGCACCTGATTTCCCAGTGGTCAATTAGGTGGCTCAGCCTGCAGCATTGAAGCAGTGGTGGGGCCAATGCCCCTGCTTTGATGGAGCGCGCCGTGCGCAGAGACCTCCCCAGTCGACTTCCTCATCAGAAGGCAGCATCCATTCATAATTCTCTCTCTGCTTCTGGACCGAGTTAGACTGGAGCTGGGTATGGATTCCTGTGATCTCTCTTCTTGCATCTGAAGGAGAAACTAAGATAAAAGAAAAAAGGAAGGGGGCGATGCGGTTGTAACGCACCAAGGCGCTGGAAACATCCCCCCACGCCCCCGAGAGAGGCCTCTCCTTTGCGGGGAGAGGGAGAAGAGGCAGATCCCCAGCCCAGCGCCCCAGCCAGCTGCTGCTTCGCTGCGGAGCCGGCACGCATGCCTACCTCACCTGACGGCCGCATTCCCGGGGAGCCGGCACGGGGCCCGGCGGCGCGCCCAGGGCGCACGGGCGGTAGGATTACTGCACCTGGCGAAAGATGCACGGGCGGCTTGCCCAGGGCTGAGCCGGAGCCTGAAAGGACACCCGGGGAAGCTAACCTCGGCGCGGCACCCCACCGCAACCCCCCGGGATGCTCCACGACTCGCAGCCCAGGCCATGCGGGTGTGTTTGAGAGGGGACCAGCTTGGGGGGGAAGGGGTATGGGCAATTAACATGATCTTAAACTAATTTTTACCACCTCTGGGGTGTGGGTGAACTTGGGGGTGGAGGAAGCATGGACCGCAGCCCAGTCGCGCGCTAGCTGGAGAGGAAATCCCCATGGCTGAGGTCTGAGAGAGGCTGATCCCCTTGGCAGAGCTGAGTGTGGGTGAGCGGGCGGTCAAGGTGGACCATACATAGCTTGGCGGAACAAATAGAACAGTGTTGGTTTTCAGGGACATTTATTATTTTTTAAAAAGCATATTGCAGCTGCAGCTTTGAAGTTTGCCGCCTCCTCCCCACCCCCCACCCCCGACCCTATCTCGGGTTTTGGGGCGGGGCGCCACTCTTCCAAGCTGCTGTCCAGACCCTTATCAGCTGGGTGGAGGGGTCTGCAAAGGCTGCAGTGTCTGGTGTCGGGCAGCCTGAGGGGGGCATGGGGACTTGAGGGAACTGTGAGTGGAAGAGAGCCCTGAGGCTTGGCCTTGGGGGAGGGTGTTCTACCGCTGGGAGAAGTCAGGGATCCCGCTCAGGGTTCTCTCCTGTTTTTCTGCCTTACTACTTAATGTTGGGTGACATTATGCTGTATAGGGGTTTCACTGTCATGGAGCTGTGATGCTGGAAGGCAGAGGAACTGTTAGGATGGGCTGGAGAAAAGAATTGAGGGAGCTGGAGCTTTTCAGTTTGTGGCAGAGTTAACCCCATCGGTTCTGTTCCCTTGGCATACCTGTCCCAGGAGGTCACCATGCATGGCCAGAAGTATGGCTGGCTGCGTGGCTGATTAGCCTTGCTGAGTGGTGAGCCAAAGCTAGACCAAGGCAGGAATATGTTTGCAGTAAAAGAGCAAAGCCCTACTGGTCCCCCTCAAGGGAAGGCTGGGCAGACCTGGCCATTGTGGAATAGTGTTTTGTCATAGCGTGGTATGCTCTTGAGTTTGGAAGCTCTTGTTTTATGGGTTTTTTTATTTTGCAGTTGTGTGCCCCTCGGTCACCAGTTTGTTTTTCACAGCTGCATGGGAGCAAGGCAAAGATAACAGCATCTAAAAATAGCCCTGCGGCTGGAGATGCAGCTTGCTTTGACCCCACCATTCCAGGGGCCCGGGTGGGGGTGGGGTGGGGGTGGGGGTGGGGGTGGAGGTGATGGCGTAAGGGTTGTCTCCCTTCCCAGTTTCCTGGTGAGAGCCAAACTTGAACTGCCAGATAACCTGAGAGTGGAGCCACACAAGCTCCAGGCTGAGGTCAAGGCTGGGAGACAGGAGTGCTGGTCTGTGTGAAAGGGCAGGAAATCTGCCGAGCCTCATCCTTTCCCGTGGGAGACCCAGAGCAACTGGGCTGCAGGATTGGAGGATGGGAACCTGGAAAGGAATCCCATCCCTGCCCCCATCGTGGACATTTGGGTTTTACATTCCCTCTGAGTTGCACCCAGTACTATACATGGGGCTTCCTACTCTGTGTTTCAGGAGCCAGCAGGCCACTCCCCCCACCTTAAAGGAGTTGGGCTTTGAATATAGGGGGACCAAGGGGTCCAGGTAACACGTAAATCATACCAGCTTCCTAGTGTAGCTAGGATACCACTCCTTTCTTTCCTGGTGTGGCAGAGGTACTCAGCCTTTCTGAGGGAGGCTGCCTTCAGCTAATGGGGCAGGGGCCACATGGAAGGGATTCAGGAAAGGGCTGAGGAATTTTCAGTAACGGCACCAGATAATAGGAAGTCCAGGTCCAAGCTCTTCTAGGATTCCTAGATCTTGTGACCCTGTTGGGCCTCTCCCATTATTTATTTTCAAAAGCCTTGATTTCTCTCATGCTTACTTTTCTTTGGTGCAAGGGTGGAAAATTCCAGTTTTAAATAAAATGGACTCTGTATTCCCGCCTTGGTTGGACAATGGGAAAATTTTTGCAATAATTCTCTGGTAATTGCTGAAAAATATAAATGGCCATGTGTGCACGGCAAAAGAAACAAATGAAAAAGCAAAGGTGTGAATATACAGCACTGTCTCTGGGTTGGAGCCTGGACCTCTCAGACATTTTCTCTTTTCTTTCAAAGTGAATGCTGATTGTATACCTTTATTTTCTGTAGGTCACAACTATAATCCTTGGGAAATATTAAGATATCAGTCTTGATCTAGAGGATGAGACCAGACAACAGAACACCTGAGAAATCCATCCTTCCTCTGGTTTCCTACTAGCGTCTTCCAAATAACAACTGGTACCTCTTAAGCATTGCTCTCACGTTTAACTCCCTGAAGAAACACATAAGACCACTGGTGATTAACTGCAGCAGGGTATGGGCAGCCTACTTTGGCCAGCTTAGAGGAGTAGAGGCTTAGATGTAGAAACTTAGAAACCCAAGAGTTGGGATTCAAATTTCCCAAGTCTATACCATGTGTTGGGCTCAATCTGTAACAAATAAGATGTCACTGATCTCTTGATCTTAGGTCTTAGGTCGAAGGTCAGTTTCCTCTCGAAATCAAAATCTGAATTAGCAATTAACTAGGGGCCGATAAAAACATATTATTTGAGGAAGGCAACATATAAACCCTAAATCTCAGACAACATATAAACCCTAAATCTCAGACAGATAACACAACATTCTTATATAAATATAGTCTAATCAGCTGTTTGGTTTGCTGTGATTAAACAGCCTAATCATGTCCCCTCTTGTGGCTTTCCCATTCTCTGGAGACTTGGAGTCCCTGATGAGTCCTTTGCCCAATGAACAGAAGAAATTGAGACTGTGAAAGATTGCCCTGGAAGGAGCAGGCTTCATCCAAGTTTATGGCCAGAACTCAATCACATGGCCACATCTAACTGCCAAGGGCCTAGTAAGGAGAGTCTGTGTGCAGTCTGTGCATGACTAATATATTTTCTTGCATTAAGGAGCCCCCTCACCCCCTCCACCTCTGCTTTGGAGTTTTGAGTTTGACCAAATTCAGTGAAGGTTTCCATCTTAAGATTGATGGCAATTCTACTCTCCCCTTCCCACCTCAAATTGATTTGCAAAGGTGTAGAAAGGAAAAGCTCTTCTTAGAGGGATTATCAGCTCTAGTCTCTTTTTAGTCACATCTTCTGGATAACTTTTCCTGCATCCCTGCATCATGCAGCTACTTTAAAGCAGGGCTGGAGTAACAACCTAGATCCACATTTCTTGGCTCACATTCTTTCCACCATGCCATGCTGACCCTGCCTTCTTAAGAGAGCAATTATATAGGATATAGTTTCTGAAAGCTGGCATCCTTTCCTAGTGTGTAGTCACTAAAAGAGCTATTTATATGATTTAAAATCCATGTACATTTCTTCCCAATTCCTACAGTATAATCATTTACAGTCAGGCAAAGAATAACCAGGCATTAATCTATGCTCTATACATATATTAGTTCATTCAATCTTCACAATAATCTTAGAAATAAGAAGTATTATTACTCCCATTTTAAGTTGAGGAAATGGTGGCATAAAAGACTGAGTGGCTTGCCAGAGACTTCCTGGTTAATAAGTGACAGATCTAAAGCTTGATTCTGAGTGGGACAAACTTTGGCTTATTTTACTATGTGTCTTCTCTGATCTATTGGATTTTTTGTCCAGTCCTTTCTGGGATTTATAATTGGCACCGACCATGATATTCAAGAATTAACATTCTTAGTCTCATCTTTTGGTGAGTGACCTTGAGAGTGGGTGGCAGGGAGTCATTTGTAATCTTGCTGAACTAATGCTTTGAGCTCTAAGCCTATGAAATTAACACAAAGTATTGAGCTGCCTAGTTACTGAAGAAGCCTAACCCCAAACCTCCAGCTCTAGCAGCCTATTGAGGCCAGCCTTCCTGACTACTTTCCTCTCTCCCTTCCTCCCTCCCTCCCTCCCTCTGTCATCCTTCCTTCCTTCCTTCCTTCCTCCCTTCCTTCCTTCCTTCCTTCCTTCCTTCCTTCCTTCCTCCCTCCCTCCTTTTACCAGTTTTGACTGCCATTGTGTAGGTATCAACTTGTGAAAGCACTCCAAGTTTGTTTACTTGTGAGATGTGCCACTGAATGAGAAAAGATTGCTGTGATGTTGAAAGGTAATGAGTGGACATGGTGAGGTGGGTACTTGACCTTGAGATTGCTACTATTTGGTGTTCTTCTCTCTATTGGGGTGTGAGAACTCACCCCAAGCCTTACTAGTTTAAGCAATAGCTACTCATCTGTTGATGTTGAATTCTGTAGTCTGGGATGAACTCAGCTAGCTGCTCTTGCTGGGCTTGCCAGTGGTAGGTCAGATGGCATGTCATCTGAGGGATAGATCCACATGAAATGCTCAGCTGACTGTGCTTCTGTCCCTTTTTCTGTGCACTTTCAGGGATTCTCCCTCTTTACTTGATTCTCCTGCAGGGTAGCTGGATGACTTACCTGACAGCTCAGGGTCCCCAAGAACAGAGAGGTAAAAACTGCCAGGCCTTCTGATTGAGCCCACAGCTGGTTTTGCCAATGGAAAGAAGAAAATCCCAGGAGAATGAATTAATTGAGGTCATAAATACCAGAGGCATGGAAACAGACTGCCAAAGAGGTGAAACCTCTGGATTTACAAATTCAGGGCTTCCCAAAGGTCTCAGGAAGAGTTTACTGTATATTGCCAAGTATGTAAAATAAAATCCATTCGTTCTACTCAGTGAAGCAAGACTATTATACATGCTTGGTTCTTTCTCCATCCCCAAACTAATGAACCATTTATACCCTAAAGGAGCACAGAAGCCTGAGGAAAGGAACTGAAGTGTGTGACTTCTGCTCTCTTGCCTCCTCTCTTGTAGTGTCTCAGAGGCATCCATCTTAAAAGACACAGCAGAGGCTTAGAGAGATGCCTTGGAGGTTAAGAACTCTCGATGCTCTTGTAGAGGACCTGGGTTCAGTTCCTAGCATGCATATATAGAAAAGAGTCATAATGAACTGTAACTCCACTTCCAGGGGACCCAATGTCCTCCCCTGACTTTTTAGACAGCTGCACACATGGAGTGCATATGTATACACCTAGGCACACACATGTATACATTAAATACATAGTTTTTAAAGATTTTTTTCATACAATCTATTTTGGTCATATTCTTTTCCCTCCCTCATCTCTTCCCAGATCTTCCACACATCCCTACGCATCCAACATCATGTTCTTTTACTCTTACTCAAAAACAATAAAGCAAACAAATGAAAGTCAAAACAAGCAAACAAACCCCATCAAGACAAAACAAAACAAAAGTGCATACAAAAAATAGCGTCTGTTTTATGTTGGGCAACTACTCTTGGTCATGGGTCCTGCCCTGCAGTGTGGTTGATATATGCAGTGAGACCCCACTGAAGAAAAATGATTTTCCTTTTCCTGGCAGGTATTGATTGCAAATAATTTCTTGGTTAGGGGTGGGATTTTCTATACACTTCACCTCTATGTTGGGATTTTTGTCTGGTTTGAACTTCTGCAGGTTTGTGTATGCTGTCACAGTCCCTGTGAGTTCATCTGTATAGCAGCCCTATTGTGGCTGAAAATCACTGTTTTCCTGGCATCTCCCACAATTGTTGGTTCTCAGTCTTCCAACCTCCTCTTCTATATAGATCCCTAAGCCTTGATGGGAGAGGATTGCTGAAGACATCCCACCTAGGGATGAGTACTCCAAAATTGAGTTCTCTCTCTCTCTCTCTCTCTCTCTCTCTCTCTCTCTCTCTCTCTCTCTCTCTCTCTCTCTCTCCCTTCCTCCTTCCCTCCCTCCCTCTCTCCCTCTCTCTCTCCCTTCCTCCTTCCCTCCCTCTCTCCCTCTCCATTGTCCAGTTGTGGGTCTTATGTTAATGTGAGTCTTGTGTTAATTCTCATATATAGCAAGAAGAAGCTTCTGTGATGGAAATTGAATGATGCACTAATCTTTGGGTATAGCAGTATGTCAGTAGGAGTCATTTTACTGCTACGTTCCTTTAGCAGGATAGTAGTTGTAGGTTTCCCCTAGTCCTATGACCTATCTAATCTCATGTTCTTGGCCGCTTTAGCAGTGAAAAGAGATAACAGTACCAGATTTCCAGCAAATTACACTTTTAAACATTGGGAATGCACCAATTGAATAAGAAGGCAGGACATTTCTGATCTTCCAGAGCAAATCATACATTGTAAGAGAACTTAGCTTGCGTTTTGGATGTCCTTTCTGCCTCGGGGCATAGACCTACTTTCTTGTTTTAATTTGTGTGATCAAATTCAGATTGTCCCCCACCCCCGCCCCATATTCTAGAGTCACTACAGTCAATGCAAGGCCTCTACCCAATTTCACTCTCTTCATCAAGACTCAAGCGCCTATACCTCAGTCACTCATTCATCAGACATGAATGCAGATAGCTGGTAGGTCACAGCTGAGTTATTTTCTAAGAAATTTTCTGTGTTGAAGAAGATCACCTTACCCACGATCATGCCCTTTCCCAAATGATGACTGGTCAGTACAAGTCTATAAAGACCTGATCACTTTGCCTCAGTTTAGTACAACTCTGCAGAACTAGCTTACTTCCAAACACTCCCATGTTTCCTGGATCACTGGTCCAAGATTTTGTTAGGACTGTATCACAACCCAACCTCTTTTAGTGTCTAGCTTTGTTTAATTCAGTTTCTTTGCAGGTGTTGACCCAGAGAGCATTTCCTAGCAAATTTCTCCCATACTGATGTCTGTATCAAAGTCTGTTTCCAGGGAACTTGACTTATGATATTCTGTAAGCTAAACTATTTTCTCACCAGAGTTAGGCCACTGTGTGCATGTATAGAAGCAAAGCACATGGCTTGGACCTTCACCAAATGCCTCCATGTAGGAACAGATGAGTGGCACTTGGATCACAACATGAGAAGATAAGCAAAGATTAAATCAGGATTTCCCTACTGATTACTCTATACCTTAAAACTTCCCCCAAAGTTGTGATATTTTTTGTTGTTGGTGGTGGTGGTGTCAATGGTAGTGGTGTGTGTGTGTATGTGTGTGTGTATGTGTGTGTGTGCATGCTCACATGCACGCATGTTTAAGGAATGGGTGATTCATGACATTGATTGTATGGTTAACAATTGTGCCTAAGCACTCTTCCACCTGATTATTTCTTCCTTTGGGCATGGCACTGGCAATCAAAATTTATCTTTCAAATTAAGGCTGTAATTATATTTTGATAAAGATCTACCAATTCAATGAGAATGAAAATTTGAGGGTTGCCAGGATACAGATGACTCTGGGTTATAGAGACGGGTTTGCATGCAGAATACTAATAGGTGGTTCAGCACTCTTATCTAGACCTTTCCAATAGCATCTGATAATGCTGGCCCATCAAGTACCATTTCTCTGCTATTATTCTAGGAGGGTAAAAGTGATGAAAGTTATGAGCAGGGTTTTATGAATGAAAAGGAGATTCATCAGATGTCTCTTAGTCTGCCTCACTGGAGTTCAGAAATACAGTAACACTTATGTCGCATTATCTCAAAATCTAGGAGACAAAAGCTTACTCTTATTTTCTTACCTCTTCATTTATTGTAAATAAAACATAGATGGCTTTGGGTTATTGATGTTCACTGGGAATAAGGAGGCATGTTTGCAATGGAGTTGACTCTCAGAGGACTAGAAATAGTGGATATTTTCTGATGTTGTATAAATAATTTTATTTTCCATTTTATTGTCTGATTATTACTCAACAAGTAATCTGTGTGATAACCAACAAAAAATAGGGTCCTCAAGTTCTACTTGAAGGACCCAAGAAAGTTTAAAATGGATGACAATATATGAAAATAATAAATGATAATACAACATTGTAGTTCTCAGCATAATATTATTAAGGGAGAAGAGGATAATATGATTTGAGTCACACGCAAGTTTTATATGCTAAGTGAGATTTGATATACACATCTGAAAGTATAGTACATTTCTATGCCTCTGAAGTCTCAATACTCCTTTCCAGTCAACTCTCTCACTGTGTTTGCCAGCCCATTATTGAGACTTTTGTCACATAGATTAGATTTTCCTGTTCAAAGTTTTATAAGTTGAATCACTAGAATGATTTTTAAAAAAAGACCTGGCATCTTTGATTCAGGATAGCATTTTTGGAATTAACCCACATTGCAATATATAGCAGTAATTTGGTTTTCTGTTGCAAAGAAATAACCCACTGTAAGAAGATAACACATTTCTGCCAGGTGTAGTCCCAGCACCAGAAAAGCTGAAACAAAATGGTTAAGAGGACAACTGTGACTGTGTAGAAAGGACCAGGCCAGCCTAGGCAGTAGGAGAAACTTGTTGCAGTGTCTCCCTCACCTACTGACCCCACCAAATATATGAGTATCACAGCTTGTTTTTCCTTTTCTCTTGTGGTGTTTCAAGTTTGAGGCTATTAATAACATTAATAAGAATATTCTTGTGTAAATCTTTTTATTGATTTCTATTTTTTTTCTTGTGTCAGTACCTGAGTGAAATTGCTTAGTACCTATAAGGTTTAAAAAAAAAAAGGTGTGATTGGCAAGTTTTCTACTACTGTACCACATTCTGAACCTGGAACATCTCTTGAAGAGTAGAAAAATTTAATTTGTCAAAGTCTAATTCACCAGTATTTTATTTATGGTTAGATCTTACTAAGCCCTATCAGAAAAATCTGCATCGTTTAAGTTCACAAAGCTTTTCTCAGGCATTTTCTTCTAGAAATTTTATGGTTCTAGCTTTTATGCTTAGGTCTATTGTCCTCTAATTCTTATATATGGAGTGAGTGGAGAGGTTAAAATTAATTTTTCTTTATATCTCTCTTTAGTTGTTATAAAACAACTTGCTTAAAAAGTCTTGCCCCCTCCCATTAAATTGACTTACTGCTATGTCTATGTTTGGTTCTGCATCTGGACTCTTGATACACACACACACACACACACACACACACACACACACACACACACACCCTTTGCCAAAACCAAATTGTCTTAGCTTGTGCAGAATTATACTAGGTCTTGAAATCAAGTAGTATAGACCCTTCAATGTCAATTTCCTGCAAAATTATTTTAGCTATTCTATAACCTATGCGTTTTCATACACCTTTTAGAGTCATCTTGTCAACTTCTTTAAACATGATGACACAAGACCTGCACAAACTCAAGATAGACAAAATTCTGGCACAAAGGAGGAGAGGCAGACACAAAGTTCCATTCCCAGCTGAGGAACTATTGGTAATTGATAGCTGTTTGGAGATAAGGAATCAATTTTCTTCAAGGGTATGCCCCCTGGTATGCTCCAGAATAGACTTCACATTCAAAAGTATTTGGACAGTACAAATTGCACTTGTAATATTTTTTAAAGAGTAGATAAAGTTGGGTAAATAAGGAGATGGAGGCATCTGGGAGCAGCTGGGGGATGGTGTCTACAAAATTCTCAAAGAAGTAATAAAATATGTATTTTTAAAAGCCATGATGGAATTTTTGACTGGCACTGTTCTGAGTCACTCAAATCCACTGAATTTAGGATAAATGAAGACCTATAACAGTATTATTCTTTCCATCCCTGAATATGGTATGTTCTCCATCATATAGTTCTTTAATTTACCTTATCAATTATGAAAGTGTTTAGTTTAGAAATCTTAAACACTTTTTGTAAAATGTATCTCTAATTATTCTGTTACTATGAATTGTATTCTTTATTTCATCCTCTAATATTTCATTATACATGCACACACACATGCACACACACATGCACACTGACATGTATATCTTTTTGTGTGGACAACAGGTCTAGAATTTGCTATATAGAATATATTGGTCTTGAATTTGCAATGACTCCTCTGCCTTTATGCTTCAAATGCTAAGATTACAGCGATATGTCACCAATACACCCAGCTATTTGATTCTTATTTATTGATCTTATATCCCATACAAAGTTATACATTTCTAAATTCACTTTTTAATTGTAGCAATGTTTTATAGGTTCTGTGCAAATTTTTACTTACTTAGAGTGTCTGAATAATAATGACTTTCTTTTCTACATTTCATGTTTTCTTACACTGATAAGAGTAGATGTTTTGAGTTATTTTCCATCTTAGAAAAAAAATCAGTGTTTTACCATTCAGTATGATATGATATTAGCTGTAGTCATTTTGGTGATGACCTTCATCAGGTTTTGATAGTAGAGTTATTGAGGTTTTGTACATTTTTGTTGGAAAGCATTTGTTCCTTTTCTGGTCACTAAAAGAATTTGTATGAGTTGGTAGCATTGCTTCCTTTAATATTTGGATACTGTTTCTTAGTGATGAAACCATCTGGATCTAGAATTGTCTTTATAGAAAGAGTTTTGATCACCAATTCTATTTCTTTATAAAATATAGGACTATTTATATTTTCTATTTCTCTTGTTTTCCTTGCTAAGTTCTTACAAGATTCTTCATATAAGCTGTTGAATGCATTAATGCTATAGACCAGTGGGTACGCTGACTAAAGATGTCACTGTTAAGTGGAGCAATGCTGAGAGAAAACTTGGATAAATAAGGAAGGGAGTCTTGGGGGCAAGAATAAAATGAGAAAAGGCTTGCAAGTGGTTTCTCCAGCACAGCTGGTTCTGATGGGAATGATTTAGAGTGATTGAAAGGAAAGAGTAAAACTAAAACATTTTTTCATCAATGATCAAGTATGTACTGGTAAACTGCCTGAATGGAGTCTGAGATAGATTAGTACTAAAATAGAATAGAGCTTCGTTTTCTAAAGAGAAAGGGCTCTGAGTATTTATTTCTCTATAGACAACATGGTCTTATGTACCTAGTATGTACTTCTGACACATAGTTATTACATTCTTTGTTTTATACCCATCATCTAACCTAGATTTCAAGTTACTCAAGAGGAAGATCCCAATATTTATTCATACTGAAATTCAGTGTTAAGCATGTGCTGCATAGTTAATAGTTCATGAATGAAAGAAAGCTGAAATTTTGAGTAAAAAGATGCATGATTTAATGAGCAGGCAGGATGAGTAATGGTATGTATTAACCTAGGCAATACTAGAGTAGATAACATATATAGAAATAGGAATATTTTAATACAGTAAAATTTCTGTTTGGTGTAACAAAACTTGGTATAATCCTGGAATACTTACCTTCTAAACATAGTGGAAAAGAGAAAAACCAAGGCTCCTGGGAGGTTTTGAATGATCAAGCCCAGAAGTGGTGTACATCTCTTCTGTTCAAAGTCATTATCTAGCACACAGTTCTGGCTCCAGCTGAAGCCACAAAACAAATCAACCCCCTGGACATTTAGCAAGAGTTAAGGACAATTAGAAAGGGGTAAGGGGAACTTCCCCAAACGGTTACTGCTCAGCCTGGGAGAAACCTCACCCCTGAAGATGTTAGAGGTGTTGCTGAGCACTGTGTCCTGCCCCCACCTCCACTACTGACCATGTCCAGTTTGCCACTCGAGCTTGATCTCTTTGGTATGCCTTTCAAACCTTACTATTTATCCCCCTGAGGCTCAGTTCTTTCTAATGAACTTTTAGAAGCCATCTTCTCCAGAAGAAACTGAGAGCAGAACAGAGCGCTAATAGACTCCGCCAGCAGTTCCCTGCTAGCTCCAGCCAGAAGCACAAATGAAGAGAGGCACAATGTGGGTCAGGGCAGGGAGTTTTGATGATGAACCTCCCAGGAGTCAGCAAAGCAGCCCTGCTCTGGGAGGCATCTGTGCTAAGCTCCTGCCAGCTGCTGAAAGACAGCTCCCACCGTCCCTGTGATCTGGAGTCTCCTGTTCAGGATCAAAGTGGCTGCCTCCGCAGGGCCCACAACTGCACGGTGAGAGCTCAGTGGCCTCAGAAAATGCTGCTGGGCATCTCATGTGTAGCTCAGGGTGTCAAAGCAAGCACAGCAGCCAGGCTAGAGGTACGTTCTGGGTTTCAGAACAGGGTAAGGATTTGAGATAATGAAGGCTAAAGAATTGAAGGTGGACACATAGTGAGTTCTCGGAGCTGTTAGTGGTGATGACCATGGAACTGGACAAAATGGTACCTCTCATCGTTTTTGAAGTTTCAGGAGACAATACAGAAAGCCTCCTTTTTTTCTCTCTCTTGGAGGCTACCTCCCCAAGCAAGTCCTTGGGTAGTTTTCTCGCTCCTTAGTATTAATCAGTGGTTAGTTTTGAGATTTCTTGCCTTTTACCTTTAAAAACACATTTATGGCCAGGTGTGGCTGCACACACCGGTAATGCCAGCACTTGTGAGACTAAGGCAGGAGGACAGAGACTCCAGGGTCATCCCAGACCATACAGCAGGTTCAAGGCAAGCATGGGAAACTTAGTAAGAATATTTACCAACCCTTCTCCCAAATAAACAACAACAACAACAACAACAACAACAACAACAAGCCCCACCATCTTAAAGGTACAGTTAGATAGAGTGAGATCAAGAATAGAAAGAAAGTGGCAGAATTTTCAGAAAATTTGCTATAGGGGAAACAAAAAAACAAACAAGCTAGAGGAAGCAGCAAGAAGAAAAGTAAAGGCGCTTTTAGCACTAAGAAGTGAGAGAGGAACTCTCTTTGCAGTGCCTCTCCTAACCCTGCTCCTACAGTATAGCTTTGCTGTTCTTCAAATCCCCAAGCTTGAGTCTATTTAGAGGCTCTGGCCTGTTTGCTCTCTTAAATTAGAATTCTTGTACCCTTCATTTTCACCCAGCTCACACCCTTCACTAAGGCAGACACCTGCTCAATTGTCACCTAACCGTGCAGCCACCTAGTTTGGGTTCTTCAGAAGTAGCCCCTAAGACAATTCCTTAAATTCTAGTAGTTTCCTTGGGACATAAACCTTGAAGAGCAAAGTAAGGGGCAGGGGAAGTAAGGCAGAGGGAAAAGGGATCTTATAAAGGCATGCAATCTAGCAGTCGCCACGCTGGCAACTCGTGCTCAGGCCTAAGGATCTCAGGGGACAGTGTAGCATGTACTACAGAGTATGTCTAACTTCTGAGGACATTGCTGTTTGCTCAAGGACTTCTTCTAGGAGCAGTAGATGACTAACACATATAGCTTGCCCTGCTTCTAGGCCAAGCACTCTCCCAGTGCCACAGGGGGGAAAATCACTTTCAGATGGAACATTTCAAGAAGTTGCAGGAGAAGCCTTTAGAGTGCTGAAGTGCACGTTGAGGGGACGCCAGCAAGATGCTGAGCATCTGCTAAGCCGCCCTCTCCAAAATAGCAGCCCCGTCACCCTTGATCCTCTCACCCCACTCTCTGCTCCTTCACAAAACCTCTACTACTTGACATAACATCTGTATGCTGATTACCATCTGTCTCTTCTGCTATAGAGAAAGCTCCAGGGAGAAAGGGACTTCCTATATGCTCCAGTGCCTCGGACAGGGTAGTGAATCTTCACTAATGACTACATAAATGAGTACATATTCAGACAAAGATGGGCATTTGTCGCTATCACTTTTATCCCAAGTATGTGTAACTGTAGGAGAAGAGGATATAAATAAGTTGCAAAGGGACAAAGATAAGTGGCACAATGAGAGGGTGCTCAAACATGAGTTGATAAAGAGACTAACAGGTCATTGCAGTTTCTTGGTGTAATTTTTTTTTCTGTGGACTGGGGCATTTCCTTTTTGCTGCGGATATAATGTCTATTCCCTTTGCTCCATAATATTAGATGGAAACAGCAACAGCACAGCAGGAGTATCTTCACAGATTGGGAGATGTGATATCAAAGCCAAAGACCATAAGGCAAGACATGTGAAAAGGACAGGGAAAGGAAGGGGAGCCAGAGTGAGGGGTAAAGTGCAGGTCAAGAAAGCAAGAAGCCAAGGAGAGGCCTCACAAACTCTAAGAACGGAGTATTCCACGGAAGTGTTCGTTTTCGGTATGAGCTTTTGGGCTGTGAGGAAATGTATCTGACTCCCGGCATTCTTGTAAATCGTGAAGCTCTGTTGAGTCAGGCCCTGAGCTGTGTGCTCCAGGCCATTGGCCTGAATTTCTCTAGTGATGAAGGAAGTTCTGAAGGGCAGGAAGTCTCAGTGGCCGCTACTTTCTACAGGAGCAGTTCTCAACCTGGGAGGGTCATCACCCCCACAGGAGCTATATGTCAGATCCCCTACATGTCAGACACACACACTATGATTCATGAGAATAGCAAAATGACAGTTATGGAATAACAACAAAATAATTTATGGTTGGGGGTCACCACAACATGAGGAACTGTATTAAAGGGTCTCAGCATTAAGAAGTTGGGAACCAATTGGTCTATAGGTTTTCAGAAAAATCTCACCACAAAGGACTTGAGCCTGTAGTCACTGTGCATGAAGACCTGGTAAGATGACATAATAGTGACACAATAGTGAGTGATTGGGAAACTGGGCAAACTGCGTGCCACTTGTTGTCGGTGACTTTTGTTCTGAACAGAACAAACCTTTTTCAGAATGCACAAAAGTTAAGTAAATGGTCTAGTCACCAAATCTACTGGCTTAACAATGTGTAAAAGAAAGCTTAAAAATCCAGAAATATGGTCAAAATTAATTTACTTAGATAAATGAATTTCCCAAGTTATTTAGGTCCCATATGCCTTCTTGCCAATACCTTAACCTCTTCATGTAAACATCTTTGCCCTGATATTTAATTCCGTGAAAAACTGTCTGGAGATACTCCCTAACAGCCCATTTACGGGCCTCTGTCTCCTGTCTACACAAGGCTAAGTTGACATTTTAAATTCAATTCACTGGTAACAATGAGAAACAGCCAGTGAGAGCGATGGTTTATAGTTTGTGTGAATGCTGAAGTAATAGTTCTCATTTCTTATTGGGATGATCACATAGCTAGCTGCTTTTACAATGCAAAAAAATTGAAATTCTATTAAAAATGCCTATTGCTTAGGTTGATTAAATTTTAGAACAAGTAATACGACCCTACAGGTGTCTTGAATCTTTGTATGACCTTAAAACTGAGCTCTGGGTTGATATTAGTGAGTCATTTGATTTGTTTTGCAGATTAGCATCTTATTTTAACCTGTGTTTGTAAATTTTCATTTATTTATATATTATGTGTGTGCACATGCCAGTACATGCATGTATAGGTCAGAGGAGAACTTCTGGCTATTGGTTCTTTCCTTTCTTCTTGCAGGTTCCGAGGACTGAACTCAGGTCATTTATCTTGGTGGCAAGAATTTTTGCTTGTTGAGCCATGTTACTTTTATTTTTAACCTTTATTCCTACTGCTACATGGATTTTTTTGTAGAGGCTACAAAAAACAAACAAAAAACTAATCTCTTACTTTTCAAGGCTAATAACCCATTCCAATTCTGGTATTTGCCCACATTGGTCTGGCTTTGATGCTCTGAGTCAGAGAAGCTCTGCAGAGAAAGTCAGTATCCATAGCTAGAGGGTATTAAGAAGGCACAAGGGGATGTGCCTCAGGCAACTTCCTCAGAGAATTCTAGGCAAACAGTTCAACATAGGCCACATACACTCCTACGTTCCCTTGTATGTCCTCTTCAGGGTCTCTCAGGCCTATGCATTGGCCCATAAGACAAGTCTAATTCAGCATTTTGACTGACTGGGTGCTTACAGCTTTCATTTGGTAGTTTAAGGGGCTGACTTGAAAACCTTGTATTATAATGGTTACTGTGCCAGCAGATTCCTTGAGACAATATGAAGGTGGAGTTTGGAAAGGAAAAGTCAGTACTTGGCTGAGCAGCAGCAGCAAGGCAGAGCCCAAGTTGATAATCTATGGACTCCCAGATTGGCTGGACTAGTCCTCTACTGCCACTGTACAAAGGATCCTTTTCTCTTTGCATCCTTTCAACATTAATTGTCATTTGTTGTATTTGTAACAGCCACTTGGACTAGGGTGGGATAGAATTTCAGTTTAGTTTTGATTTGCATTTCCTTGACGGTTAAATAGGTCAAACAGTTTCAATCTTCTATATGTTGAGGTCCGTTTTTACCAGCATCACTTGTTAAGATGGTTGTCTTCTCTCAAATGGGTGCTTTTGACACCTTTGTCAAGAGCCAGATGCTTATAGTGCATGAGTTTATTTCTCAGGCCTGTATTCTATTCTATTAGTGTATGTTTCTGTTTTTGTACCAATATGCCACTGTTTTGCTACTGTAGCATAGTTTGAAAGCAGGTATTTCTAGGCATCGAGCATTGTTCTTTGGCTCAGGATTTCTTTGGTTATTTGAGGTCTTCTGTGCTTTCATGTGAATTTTAAGGTTCTTTTCTAGTTCTAGGAAAGAAACCATTTTGATAGAGGCTTTGCTGGATCTGTCAGTTATTTCTGCAGTATTGCCAGTTTAACAATATTAATTCTGTTAGTCATAAAAATAGAAGATCTTTTCATCTTCTGATATGTTCACTTTCTTTAGTGTTCTGTAGCTTTCATTGTAGTGATGTTTTACATACTTGGTTAGGGTTATTTTCAGGTGTTTTACTATTTCGAGACTATTGTAAATGGGACTATTTCCGGATTTCTTTTTTAGTGGGTTCATTATTGGTATTTTAAATTTGTTGGTTTTGTGTTTTGTTTGTTTGTTTTAACCTTGGTGTTTTGCTGAATTTGTTTATTGTGTATAAAGTTTGGTAGAAGGATGACTGGTAGTGAAAGCATAACTCAGTGTGTCATTCACTCATTTGTTTGCTAAGTGGTACTTAGCTCCCTCCTAAGCAGACTTGTAATCATCTCCTCTGTGCTATCCACAGTGAAATGTCCTTCAGACTCCTACCAACAGATTCTTCTCAAATTTCATGTTAAGTCACTTCAAGAAATTGCCCATATTCAATTTTTTTACCTAAACATAGCAAATTTACATAGTTCACATGTGCTAATTGCTGATCTCTGCCAGCCTTTGTCCTCCACTCTGCTAATCCTGTCTATCCACCAGTCCTCTCCCCAAACTCCGGGAGCACTTCATCCCTCTACTTCTGAAATCAGACTGCATTTATCTTGAACCAGTGTGGAACTCAGTGTCTCTTCAATGTGAACACTTGATCCCACCTTGGATAATCATCTAATTTGCCTAATCTGACTACCAGGCTATGAGCTCCTTGAGAGCACTGCTGGTGTCCTTTCTTTTCAAAGTACTTCTGTAGTCCTTTGAATGTTATAGTGGGTAAAGTGTTTTCTCTCCTGGACTTGAGTGTGGCAGATACTAGAGTCAGTTTTCTGCTGTAATTTATTTCTCTCCTCCCTTCTTCTTGACCCATCTCTGCAGCAAATCACACGAGAAAAGAAACATAATAGAAATATCTTGAACCTGAGAATGAGATAGAGGGCATCATTTATTTATTGTGAAAGACTGCTGAAGTTTGGAGTCTTCATTTGCTTACTCAAGAGCAATAAAGTTGAAACATGCATTTGCCAATATCCATCTATTTTGACCTACAGAAATGTCCATTTCACATCATTCAAAGCAGACTTTTCATATTTTGGCTCATGCACAGTTACTCATGGGTGAAGTTGCCTAATCCTTGCCTGTGATCCACTCACTGAGTCCATGTCCTTGGAGCTTCTGATGAGCCTGTGGCATTTGGTAGATTCTGTAGTAGTTTGTGGAATTTTTGTTAGAAGCTCTGGATTCAAAAAGAGGCTGGTTCATTTCCCGCTTCCCTACAGGTGCCAACATGTGTGTTTGATCTCTGGGATAAATGCCAAGACCTCCAGGCTTGAGTTTTCAAGTTTCTGGAGATCAAAAGCTCTCCCCCCACACCACAGAAGCTTCTCTGTACTGTTTCTCAACAAAGCCTTCCCAGCTCCTTTGAGGGCCAGTATGCAGAGTTCACAGGAGATGAGAAAGGAAGTACAGGAGCTCTTGGTTTCCTAAATTGCCAGCGTGTAGAGGAGATGAGTATGAAGGGCAAAGAGCTGGTAGGTTTTTTTTCAAGTGAATTGTGAATTAAAAATGCAGGAACTTTCAATGTATTTTTAGTTATTTATGAACCAGATACACCTGAATGGGAGTCTCTCAAAAATTTCCCTTTTATGTACTCAAAGAAATACACAAGACCTTAGCATTATTGTGTTTAGCACCTTCAGCCATTTCATGTGAATTTCACAGTATTTTTTACTCTATGATACTAGTAGAAAACACCCCAAAGGCAAAAGGTGGAAGAAGAAATCTAAAACCGAATTCAGTTCTCTTACTGTAGTCATTTTGCAGCTTTTGAAGTAAGCAATTATGACATTGTCATTAGGAATCAGGATTTTTCAGCATAAGGGAAAAAGAGATTAATTATAAAATCAAGGAAGTTAAAATAAAATCTATAACCTTACATTTGAATTGGAAGTGGCAGTTTAAATTTGACTTACCTTCATCTTCTGAAAAGGTGTGTTTTCCAATTCTGCTTACTGAGGAAGCCTAGAATCAGTAGCGATACTACAAAAGAGAATGCCTCTGATGTGCAAAAGGCTGTTCCATCTCAGAAGAGCCAGAACTAATTCCAGGTCTGGGGCAAGAAATGTGTAAGATGAATCTGGGACACCTCTCTTGGTATCTCTGGCAATTTAGCAATGCACAGACTAACTGAGTCACAGAAGAACCCATCTTCTCTGACACTGGGCTGAATGTAGCTTCAGCACTCCCCACTTGTCAGGCCATGGCAGAACTCTTACAAATATCTAAGTTTCTAGGGTCGAAAAACTTCATTGAAAAGACTATCATTTGGCCTTGCATGCTCATGTAGTCTTAGTTTCTTTGTTGCTCCAACAAAAAGCACCAATTCTCTTCTACCTATAAAGATACTATTAGTAAGTAATAATTTTAATGAAGTGTAGAGAAGATAGTATGTAAAGCTTTTGCATTTAATTTTTGTAACCATCAATGATGATCTCTAAATTCTGAGAAACTAGCCTCTATATCATAGAAAAGATTTAGTAGAACATATAAATGAGAATCAATTGTGTATTAATTACCTTACTGCTTCACAGTCTAACTAAACTGTCCAAGAGGGTATCTGTCCAAGAGGACCAAATACTTTCTATGTGCCATATTGAATAACAGGACGGTTTTCTTCTTGTATACAGTATTTCATAAATACGAAGATGATTTTCATAATTTCCCCCCATTTCCATCCCATTCCATTCAATTATTCTGATATTTTCAGCTCCTTAAAAGTATGGCTTACATCCAAATGGCCTCTCTAATAATGATGGTGCTTTGTCAAAAACAAATTATTTCCACTAGTGTTGTTGAGCCCCAAATGGTACATGTAGAAAAGAAAAAATAAGAATCCTCACTTATGGTATACAGTCTTCAGGTATGGTAGTTCAAACTGTATGGTTTCTGTTTCTGGCATTTAAAAAAGGATATAGCTTCATTCTATCTATCTATCTATCTATCTATCTATCTATCTATCTATCTATCTATTTATCTTCCCATTTATCTATTATCTATCTATCTACCTATCTATCTATCCTACCTACCTGTCTCCTCTCTCTCTCTTCCCCATGCATTTATCAATTATGACTTTATGAATGTATATTTGTATGTGTATGTATTCATGTATACATATATATGCCTATCTATCTATCTATCTATCTATCTATCTATCTATCTATCTATCTAATATGTAATTCTAATGTTCCTGTCTTCTCTCTACCCCATGATTGGGGGGGGCTTAACCTTAGAGAAAACAATACTGTGATAGCCGCTATTACAAACTGTGTTGTTATAGGAGAGAGAGTATTGTTCATGCTAAAGAAAAAAAAATCCAGTCCAGTGCAAGGCACATTCACAATTAATGAAGAATGGGGCCTAGGTGAAACTTTCTGAAAAGATGTTAATTGCAATGTGTTTTATATTTTGGAACTAATCTCATGTTCAGTGCTGAGAGCACAAATAAACTATGGTATATTCATGCAGTAGAAAATGATGTAGCTCTTAACAAACATTGTTTCTGAATATATATTTCATTCACACACACACACACACACACACACACACACACACATATATATATATATATATATATATATATATACTTTTATATTACAAAGGAGTTTTTCTTTTAAAACGTATTGGAGGAGGCATATATGTCATTTTTCAATTATTAAAAGTACTCCTGAAGAAAACTATTTGGAAAAATGCTGGTGAGATAACAGTGGCCTTGGATGACATAATTTTGAGTGTTTTTCATCATGTTCTTTTAATATTTTGAGCTTCCCATAAAGTATATATCTTAGCCCCTGTATTATCACTGTGAAGAGAAACCATGACCAAGGCAATTCTTATAAAAAAAATAGTGGGGCTTGCTTACAGTTTCAAAAGGCTAGTTTGTTATCATCATGACAGAGAACACGGTGGCAAGCATAACATTGGAGCAGTAGTTGAGAGCTACAACTGATTCATGGGGAGGGGAAACATTGATTGATTGGGCCTAGCATGGGCTTTTGAAACCTCAAAGCCCACCTACAGTGACACACTTTCTCCAACAAGGCCACACCTACTCCAACAAAATCATATCTCCTAATCTTTCTAATCCTTTCAAATAATGCCACTCCCTGATGAGTAAGCAATCAAATATATGAGCCTATGGGAGCCATTCTCATTCAAACCACCGCAGTGTGTGTGTGTGTGTGTGTGTGTGTGTGTGTGTGTGTGTGTGTGTGTGTGTGTGTGTATTCCCTTAGGGTCATTTTTAAATTTACATTTTATTAAGTGATTTTGTAAGAGAGAGAAATGTATACCTTTAGATATTTCCTTACTTTATAATATTTAAATAATAAATCCTTGAAATACGGAAAGAATTGGCAGAGTGAATATAGGAGCACAAATATAAGGGCCAAACTACACAGGGACCCATTAACTAACAACAACAGCAGTGACACACATTTCCGCTGAACATTTACTTGGGACAGTGTGTGCCATTGCCAGGGATATAGAAACATGTGGCTTAAGGTACGTGAATGTGGCTAGGAAGATAAAGATGTCTGTGAGCAGTACGAAAGAGAGGGAGACAATAGTGAATGGCTAGAGGCAAAGAGGGCAGCCTGGATGGAAGGGCTCTTTCTGATGATGAACTTTGTAAGAGCATTGTACATCCACCAAAAAATTAGGGTAACTAAACTAAGTCCATCTGCTACCCTGGGCAATCCTCTTTTTGTTTTTTGTTTTTGTTTTGTTTTTTGTTTTTGGATAGAATAACAGATTGCAGAAAGGGCAAAATACAAGAAATGAAAAGCATTTAGATAGTTCACAGCCTGACACCTAGATAGAACCTGGATCTGTGTCTTTAAGAAGAGCTTGTATTTTTCTGTTGCTGTTCCAGTGATTTTCTCTAAGATCACCACTCTATGACTGCATACATACTCTAAGCTTCAACATAGCTCGTGTGTCTGGTAAGTGTACAGGGTAGCTTTTCTAGCCCCAGTATTCTCATAGAGCTCTTGGCAAGGGTACTCTTGAGGTTAAGGTAACTGTACAAGTTTGCTTTCTGTGGGTTTTCATCACAAGGTTTACAGCCTAGGTCGAAATGCTTCCGGAATCCGAAATCAAAAGAGCTGATTTTTATAGAAAAGAAGGACAGTAGAGCATTTTTTTTATGAGGGACAACCAAATAAAAGTGATAGGTAGGAAATAGTGACTAAAAGTGGTGGACACAGAAGCCATCCAGAAAAGTCCATGGATCCAGGATCAGGAGGCTTACACTTTTTCCTTTAATTTTATTTTACCTATGCCAAAACTCAGGTCTGTGAATTTGGGTCATATCTTTGGCCGTAGGCTTACTTACCAATATTTCAGAGGAGTGGCCTAAACCAACACAGTTTTTACAGTATGTTGACTGCTGCTCAGAGTAAGATGTGTTTTTAGATCACGACCAAGCAAATTCGTGCATGCATGCCCAGCAGAAACAACAAACAATAGCTCCACAGAACAATACAGTACACTTGAGCATATTCTATTCTGCTCTATTCTAGCCATTGTTTTCAAAAATGCTAGTCTTGACCTGCTGAATGGATTTTGCAATCCACTAATGGGTCATGCCCTGTAATTTGAAAAAAAAAATACAGAACACTGTAATTTCCAAGGTCCCTTCCAGAAGTAGAATCCAACAATTCTGTTCCATGATTACAGGAAGTTTCTGAAAACAATAATAGCTCCTCTATGACAGATGACAATATGCTTACATAGTGGAGGAAGTGTATGGTGTGGAATAAGGCAGGCAGGTAACCTAAAGATAAGCAAGTTATTAATGACCACTCCTAAGGAGCATGGAGTACTGCGCCCCTGAAAACAACTATGAGAGAATCTCCACAGTATCATTCTAAGTGCTGCTGCCTTAGTCAACAGACATCAGAGATTGGGATGTCAGACCTGTTAGAGAGGTCTCAAGATCCTTGGGTATGGGCAGACTTCTCTGTGTTTAGCATGTGAGACTCTCAAAGTATAACCTGTATTGCTATCGTCTTTATTTATATTTCATCTACTAAGAATACAGAAATTGAGTTTTTAAATTTTGTTTTTGTGTTTCATGAATTTATGATGTGCATGTGAGTGTGTGCACACACACATTTCTGTGTGCTAGTTTGGTCGCTTTCATGCCATGTTGCATGTTTGGAGATCAGAGAACAACTTCAGGTGCCACTGTTCATCTTCCAATTTGTTTGAGATGATGTCTCTTTATTGTTCTCCACTGTGTTCGTCACTCTTGAAGGAACACTGAGATTACAGACCTGTGCTACCATACCCGACTTTACATGGGGTCTGTGGATTTGAATTCAGGTCCTTAAGCTCACATGGAAGTGCTTTTACATATGACACATCTCCTCAAGAAAAGTAGACATCTCTATACTTTATTCTTTCAAACTTAAACCTTAGACTTTCAGTCTTTTGTTTCCATTGTAGGAAGACAAAGTAATTTTTGATTAACCAGTGATAGGTCAGTGCAGTCTCATTTCACTGGAGCATGAGAAACATACTATTGCGTGCCCTCTGATTCCATTTTTTTTTCTGGAGTATGGGACCAAGATTAAGTATTTCCATGATTTTCTCTGGATTTCACCCCTGTGATTAAGCCCCATCTTTTCATCACAGAGAGACCAAGTTCTCTCTACCAGCCCACTCTGCCATCGCTTTAACACAGAATAAATCATTCAAGGTAGGTTTTGATGGCTGGTCCAAAGCCAAAGTATCAGACAGAGCAGGACTGAATCCAGAGATGGAAACTTCCTAATCACTCATATGTAAAGATAGCGATCTGGATGCTAGGAATGTTCCAAGACCTGCACAGAGCCCTGTAGTTGCAGAACTACAAGCAGAGTACAGAGCACTAGTGGTGTTTCCAAAGGATAGCTGACATCAAAACAAACAGCAGTAGCAATAATGACTAGTATTCTAGTCATGAAGCCTCATATTCATATATAAATTGAGAAAAAATGTATGGTCTATCAGTGTTCTATTCTGAAGAAGTTGAGGTGTTCTAAAGAGCTGGAACTTGTTAGGAAATAACCCATCTTTCTGATACTAAGATTGCTACATTAGATAATCTGTCCAGAGTTGGGAGCAGGTCTGAATTATTATAGATCTGTGGTGTGGGGTGTGGGGCGTGGGTAGGGGGGGACAATAAGAGTTTCAAGAAACCTGACTCTGGATTTGGGCTGGTTAGAAGGCTCTTGTAGCTCTTGCTTTTCCTGGATGCTGCCCTCTTCTCTAATACAAGTTGCCAAGCACAATGGGCAAAGAGCTGGTTGTCAAAGAAAGAAAAGCAGGTGGGAATGAAAGAACGGCATTCCTTGATGAACTCCCCACCCTGTCTTCCTCGCATCTCTGAGGACTCTGCAGCAGCTCCCGACTGACTGCATTTCCATTTTCCTCACCAAGCTGTAGGCTGCTTCAGCATAGCCAGAATGTGGGAACAAGCTGACTGTGTAGCCACAACGCCAACTATTTTAGATGCCTACTAATATACTAACGTGTGATACTCCTCACTGCTTTCTATCACAGGCTGCCAGAGTAGACGGTTTGTTTGGGGCTTTGTTTCTGGTTGAAAAGTTATTATGTAGTGAGGGTAGGGGTCTGATCAGCAGAGGGGCAGGAAGGAAAGTTAACAAAGGTGTTTAGAGGTGTTTCCTGTAGATACTCTAAGAATATGGTTTTTAAATTTTCCTTCCCTCCCTTGAAGGGATAAAAATTCCATTTCCGAGTAACTTGGCACAATTTTCTGATTTTAAAAAAATATCACACACAGAATGCAAACATTAATTTCATCTGTCTTCTCCCCCATTCTTCACTCAATTTTCAAGAGCCTGGAGAAGGAAGAGGGAGAAGCTGGGATTACCCTGTGGTAAGGTAGAGAGTCTTTTTAGGATAGGAGGTTAAAGCATGAACTTTTTTATGCATATGGTGTTTTTGCCTACATAGATGTCTGAGCACCATTTGCATGCCTGGTTCCCATGAGGGTCAGAAGACCCTACCACTGGAGTTACAGATGACTGTGAGCCACTATGGTTCGGGGTGCTGGGAAGCAAATCCTGGTCCTCTGGAAGAACAGTCAGTGCCTTTAACTGCTGAGACATCTCTTCAGCCTCAAGAATAAACATTTTGTTCTCTGCCCATAGGTTATGCTTTAAGGGAACAAGAACCTCATAAGGCCAGCCAGGAAAGCTGGGTAATGGCTGCCACACAGAGCATGGGCAAGGTGACGTGTGCCTCCAGTCTTCATTCCTTTCCAATAGTTCCTAAAAGCAAACCTCCTAGATCTAAGAACCCAATTCTCACTTCTGGTATTTGAGAAAGGGTCTCCTATGATAGTCTAGGATCACACAGAAGTCGTTATATACTGCAGGCTAATCTCAAACTCACAGGAATCTTTCTGCCTCAGCCTTCCGGGCAATGATATATGTAACATATGATGCGTGCGCGCGCACACACACACACACACACAGCACCACACCAGATGCGAATCTTAAATATTATGTGTGAGTCAGGCCATTTCTGAGGACCTCAATGAATGACTGTGTCGATGTAACTGATCCATCACTATGAATCTAGATCTAGACAATCTCATTAACGTTGGGATTTGAGAGGGGAATGTACTCAGATGAGTCTATAAAGACGCCACAGTTCCACAGACATAATGGCCTTTTCCTTTAGCAGTCCAGTTTTGTGGTGCCTGTTTGTATGCTATGTGTTTTTCCAGAATGTAATAAATCCCTCCCAACCTCCTCTAGTAGTCATTTCTAGAAGATTATTTCCGTTCTGTGGAAGACATGGAAGGTGGAAGTGTTGTATCCTTTGCTAGATACTTTTTTTACATATACATTTATATTATTACACATATATATAATAAACTACCTACAGCAAGAAGAATCATGACACAATCAGGAATTATATAAATGTTACATTCTTAGTGTTTTGGCTATTTATATTTGACAACCTTGAAGAAAGCATCTTTCCTATCTTGGTGAGTCTAAAATTCTGAGTGTAAATCAATCTCCATCACATCTTGTCATTATCAACTTAAAACATCTATCTAGACCTAAAAGCATCTTAACCTCTAAACAACTAAGCTTAATTGTAAAACTAACTCCCTGCATACCCAGATAATCAAGTTTATTCCTTCTCAAGTTTGTGATGGAGCTAGATACTTTTTATATGCAGATAATTCACTCTCCCTCCCTACCCAAATCACCTTTAGCTTTGGCAAGTTTATTTCTGTATTGGTCTGATAAAAAGAAGCAGCTGTGAAGCCAGAGTGACCTCTGACCCCAGATATTTTACTTACAAGGTATAGGACTGTAAATGCCCTTTTCTGAGCTTATCTATAAAATGGGCCAATGCTTTCCTCTGTGAGTTGAGTGAAAGGGCCATGGCATTATGAAGAGAATAGCATGGGGTTGGAGTTCCTTTTGAGATTTACAGTCTTGGATAGGAGGAACAGGGCACACAAATAGCCTTTTCCCAGTTGTAAAGCTTTACTTCCAATTGTAATGCTTGCCATCTTCTGGCCCATCATTAAGGAGCAAGAACAGAAGGGGAGAAGATGACAAGACAAGACAAGTAAGTGAGTAATTTTAAGAAAGAAAACACATTAATAGTGGCGTATATTAATTTCCTATTAATGTGCTATTGCTCCATATAAACTACCAAAAACTTAGCAACTCAAAACAGCATTGTCAAGTAGACCTGGTGGCACAGGTATGTAATACCAGTGATTTAGGAGGTTGGGCCAGGAAGATCCAAAGTTTGAGGTCAACCTAGGCAGTTTGGTAAGACTCTGTCTCAAAATAAAAAAAAATAAAAAGGAGCTGGTGATTCATCTCAGGGACAGAACATTCACTTAGCAAGTGTAAAGCTCTGGGTTCAATGTCTAGTACCACAGAGATGAAACCAACAAGTCTTCCAATATTATCTTGCAATATTGTGAGTGGACAGTCTGAGTCTGTGTTCTTTGTTCAGAGTCCTACTAGGCTATAAAACAAGGTGTCACCTGAGGCTGTGCGGCCATCTGAGGCCTGGGGTTTCTCTTTCAAGCCTATTAGTTCTTGGCAAAAATTTAGCTTTGGAGGGTATAGAACTGGAGCCCTCAGTGTCTAGAGGTTGCCCATCATTTCCTATCATCAGGCCTTCTCTACAATGTGGCATTTTGCTTCTTCAAGTGGATAGGCAAATGCCTGTGTTACTTCTTGTCTCCTAAAGACCCACGTGATGAGGCCATAACCCACCATATAGGATACATTCCCTTTAGATAAACTCAAAGTCAAAGGCACAGGGGCCATAAAAATACCTTTTGTAAACTGATGTAGCATAAGGCACAGTTTCTTCCCATGCTCAAAAAAACCACATGTGTTATCTATTGAAAGCACAGAAATCTTGGGGGCCATTCTAGGATGCTAACTGACAGAGGGGTCCTTAGTTGTATTCAAGTAAAATAATAAAACAGGCTTATCCTTTTTCATATGAGGATATATGTTACAGAGGTAACTAAGCTTATCATTCATAATTTAGTCATGATGGAATTGCTAATAATTGAAGAAAATAGGATAGAGCAGGATAGAGTGATTCTGGAGGTATGGGGCAGCTTTGCAATGGTATAGCAACGTTACAAATGAATGAATTCAACTTTAGTTTAACCATTACTAGACAAAAGAAATTATTTTGTGTATGAATGTACATATTCATATTTCTATGTGTACATGGGTGTACACATGTACATGCATTTGGAGGTCAATGTCATGTGTCATCATCTATCATTTCCACTTTATTTGGGGGGGCAGTTTTTCACTGATTCTGGATCTCATTGATTTAGCTAAATAGGCTGCACTTTCAAATAATGAGAAATTTATATTTAGCAATGAAGAAAATTGCTGAATTTCTTTGTATCTTATGTATTTTCTGAAACTGGAGTTACCTACTACCGAAACGTAGAAACTCTAGCATCTGACGGCTTTAAGTCATTCCTAGGAGACTGTATCATAGTGTTGCCAGAGAGCATTTTTTCTTGATCTGTTACTTTTGGGAAGAATCACATCAACATTTTCCTACAAAACCACAAAACATGTGCCTCAAGATGTTAGGGATTCCTGTGTGTGATGCTCTGTCTAGCGTTGTGCCTGACATGCATAGCTGTTGTATAATGTTCATGGGTGAATAGGCTTTTCCATTATCAGCATTCTCCTCTCTTTTCCCTTGTCACCCAATCCCTTTCCCTCGTACAAGATTCTGAGGCACCATCAGGAAACATTTTGCACTTCTTAAATTTTCCTGATGCTGAAAAGCAACAAGTTTGGAGCATTCTTAATATATGCAGGTTACCAACACAGTGTTGGAAACCCTGGTTCCGTCTTTTCCTCATGCCAAGACTAAAGTGAATAGCAGGAGCTCAGCTCCTTCTGGTCCATAATTGAAAAGCCATAGACACTTGACATTTTTTGAGGGACTGCCAAGGTCTAGTCAACAGTTCAGATGCTATGAAGGGTGTTAAGTCTTCTGGCCTACCTCCTCTCATCAGGGCCCAGCCTAAAGTATGACCCCAGCTGCCTTAAAGAGACAAGTCTGATGGCAGACACACACTTCTGGAATTGCCCATTGCATTTCTTGCTTTTTTTTTTTTTTTTTTTGTATTCCACAATCAGACTTTCTGTTCTGTCTCTTTTCCAGCTGTCACCAGTGCATGAGTCACAGCCATCTTTGTTGAGTTTAGCAATGACCTCAGTCCCATTGAGCAGGAGTTGACCTCCGTGATCAGAGACAGGCCAATTTTCTAGTCAATGCCATCACTGCACTAGAGTGTTCTTCCTCTGAGCTTAACTGAATGATACTTCTGTCTTCAGAGCTCTGCCCACTGTCCACGGGAGAGAAGTGTCCTGCTCTGGACTTGGCTCTCCCCTTTTATACCAAGGCCCCCCACACATCCTCTCGGGCCTGAAAAGATCAGCTTGTTTGATTGTGAATCCTCCTGGTCTTTCTTACAGGGTCCAGTGACCCCTGACTGGTTCACCAAGCACTCACAATTTCTAAGAAGAAAGTTGAGGCTATGGAATAGCCTGAGAAAGAAAAATTGCCTCCCTTCTTTTATGGTTCTGTTGGTCCTCCTCCTCCCTCCAAAAAGAGTGTTGTCCCTCTCCAGTAAAATAGTCCTCTGACCCAAATACTCAAGGATTTAACATACAGGAAGAATAAAGAGGTAGGAGAGCATGATTTCTTTGACTAAAGGTGAGAAAATATAGACTATTTATGGTCATCCTAAGTCTACAGTGTTAAATGATAGTCACGTATGACTGTTTTAATTAATAATAAAAGTTAAAAATTTCAGTTCCTTGCTCACTAGTCATTTTCGAACTGCTTAATAGCCACTGAGGTCTCCCATCTCTTGGTCCAAGGGCAAAGGGAACTACTATATTATATAATGCATCTATAGAAAAAGTTCTCATCATGGAACATCCTATTAGATAATTTAGAGCCATTGTATATTCCACTTGGTTCTCCCCATGTTTCAATATATCATTTGATATGTATTTGTTTCTTTTCTATAGTGCTAAGGATCAAACTCAGAGTCTCACATAAGTTAGGCACATGTGCTACTATTGAACTACTATTGAACTTCACTCTCTGTTAGTGATTCTTGTAGTAATGAAAACCTTATTCTAGACTAATCAATACTATTAAATGCAGTTAAACGCTATTGAATACTGTATTTAAAATAATTGGAGTTCATGGTGAGGGAAGGGAAATTTAATCATGAAAAGGCTGTATTTCCCCAGTTTTCATTCTTCTATTCCTTTCCTTCTATTCACTTTTCTTTCTACATTTCCTATAGACTATGTTGTTCCAGATTAGGCTTCTCAAAGTAGAATGGTAGACTGGTCTTCTAAAAGAATATGCTCATACTGGAACCAAAAGTTTATGTATGGCATAGGGATAAACAGTGGAACAGAGTATCTCCAAACCAAACACTGGGGAAACAGGGAAATGAAGCAGGAAGAAAAGCTGACCCGAGAAGAGCAGGATGCTCCTGGGTCAGAAGTCTGGCTCTGGGTCACAGGTCTGAAGGATGAAGCCAACTGTACCTAATCTTGGCAGTGTTGAGGCTAATATGATGCCAACTGCTCATGAATTTCTCTGGGTGGCCATCTCTTAGTCTTAGTCCCCTTACATCCCAGAACATTTTCCTATAGGTATGCATCCTCTATTCTCATCCATCCTGGGATATATTCATCATGAATGCAATGAAGGAGACAGTAGTGAATTAAATGCTGTGTTTAGGAGAAAAAGAGTCTTCCTTGACATCTCAGATGAATTGTAAGAATCATATGATCTATAGATTCCTTCCCTTAATATGCCCTACCACACCGCTATGGTTCCTTTAATGCTGTGCTTGGTGAAACCAGGGGAAAATAGCAAGGAATGGAGTCAGGGGGTGGAGAGCAAGCTCGGGAACCTGCAGCCAGAATGTACAGGGACAAGAAACGTCATAAACTACAGACCACAGATCAGGTAGACAACAGGAACAGTGTGAGGAAGTGTCTTGTGCTCTCCCATCTCTTAGTCCAAGGGCATAACTGTCCCCAGCAGTGTCACAAACTTCAAAGGTTTTCCAGCCTTGAGTTAGTGTTCTTCATAACAGCATGCAGCTTGGCCTTCGCCTCTACATTCCTCCCCAGCTCCCTGTCACTTTCCCCACCCCAGAGCCCGCTAAGCAATGCTCCTGATGCATGTTGTACTCTTTGCTCTTTATCTTGCAGCTGTCTCCAACTTGGACATCGAGAGTAAGCTGAGTGTATACTACCGTGCACCATGGCACCAACAGCGAAACATCTTCCTCCCAGCTACCAGGCCGCCCTGTGTGGAGGAGCTGCACCGCCATGCCAGACAGAGTCTGCAAGCTTTGCGCAGAGGTAACTGATCCCAGGCTGGGGGCTGGGTGTTTCTGGGAGAATATCAGAGGTTGTGCCATGTAGGGTTTTTCTGTCTTGTTAGTCCTAGTGCCCCTTTAGTTAAAGCAAGTGCTTTGAAATGATCTCATTTCTACCCTCAATGAAAGCCGTGCATAATATCAGCTACATGTACATATGTTTTACAATTTCCATTGTGGCCTAAAAATGATCACAAAATAATTCAAAAGAAAAACGTATTAATAACATTGTATGTCAATATGCAAGTGCCAATTCACAATTATATTAGATAACATAATGAAAGCAGTTAAATATCTATACCTCTTAAAAATAAAGTTGAGTTTAGAACAGACAGAAGCCATTACAAACCAAGAGTTGGGAGAAATGAAGGAGCTCTGGAAGTAGGGACAGGAGAAGTGCTATGAAAATTGGTATTGACATCTATTAGATATAAGCAAAATAATTGAAAAATAGTTTTTAGGATTCTTTCTACAAGGGATTTGGGTGGGGCATTTGAATGCTGTAGGAGACCTGGAGCCCTTTCATTGACCATTCAGTGCACTACAGGATGGCTGTCATGCTTGGCACCTGCCCAATCCTTCTAATATTCACAATAAAGCCCTCAAGTGCTCTTCTGTTCCTATTGGTGCTCCCTGTGCTGATCTAATGCCCTCGTTCTACTAGGAGATGATTGGAGGCTTGAAATTTGGGGAAACTTGTTCTGGCAAACTTCACGGCCAGGTCCTCTTATCCCCCAGCCAGAGCTCTTTTTACCTTGCCCATATACTGTGTCTCATGAAAATAGATAATCATATTTGTTTTTCTGTCACAGTATTGAGAGTGTGCCAAAGATAGGCATGTAACAGTCTAGGTAGAAGATGAACATTTTCTTACTTTCCAGTGCCTTAAAACCCCTTAAAATAAGAGTATTCAAAATGTTCATTATCCTTTAAAGACCCCCAAAATGGACAACAGAAAATGGTATGCCACTTTTTCTGCCCTTCACATTTTTGTTGTGGTGTCTACAAATTCATTGTGTTTATTTCAATATACCTACACTTATTTAAGAATTGATAGTTTACAAAACATTACAATGCAAATGAAATGTTTTAAAGCTAAAGACAGAAATTCCTAATAAGTGTTATTTTCATCCACATTTGTATGACTCTGGGTTTTCTCCTTTTAATGAAACAACTGACCTACAACTGTCCCCAAAGTATTTGTTTAAAAGTTTTCATTCAATTTATTAATGGTGAGATACTGTGATATTTATATTCATTTCAGCTTTATGGATGAGTTAAAAACATCCTTCAATATATTTTTAGTGCAAGGATCCTTCTGGAGATCTTCCTGTCTACTGTTCTCTTCCTAGACACCTTTCCCATAATAACCTATGCACCCTCCCAACATTCTACATGTAACCGTGTGTCATAACTGACCACGGTGGTCCAGCCTGCCTTCTGCTATTAATCCATGAGCAACTCAAGGGTGAGGTTTGTGTCTTGTTAATGTAATCTATTCAAAGCATGTAGCACCAACCCTGCATATGGTAGGTTCTAAATCGATGTGTCTGGAAGGGAATGAAATTCTGCAGAAAGCTGATTGAGCATTGAAAGCACAGGATGAGTACTGTTTTATCATTCTCACTAAATATTTTCTCAGATCCCATCATCAGAGAGCTTGAGGAGCATTAGCCCTGTAGACATCATTCTTTTTTATCATTTTATTATTATTAATCAGTCCTCCCTCATTAGACTTTTACAGATTTAACCAGATAATACTGAGCTGTTCATAAGCTGTCATATTTCACTGCTTCACCAGGTTTGGCCTTAACAGCAGAACTGAAGAACAGCAAGTGCCAATATCAATTTTCTCTGCAGTTCCTCCTGGGGGATGAGAGATGGATATACAGCCTTCTAGGGGTTAGATGGAAGACTATGGAGCCTCGTTTTGCCCTGTTCAGACTGGCTTGTTTTGTTGTTGGCTCAATAGCAAATCTTGGGTGTAGTGGTTTTAATAGCACTGCAGAGAGCCATAAACAAGAATTATAGGCATCATGGAATTAAAAACATGCAGTGGTGTAGAATTAAAATTAGCAAGTGACTTTAAAAAAAATAAATAAATATAAAATAAAAACCTTGCCTAAGAAACAGTAATGTAGCCTTGTATCCATCAGTATAATCCACTTCTGCCATCTGGTGGTTGGGACTAATACCAAACTTGCAGATAAGGGCTTTGCTTCCCCCAAAGGTGTCAGTGAGCTTCCCTGGGGGAAGTCTCTATTTGGACAGCTGGGATTGCTGCCTTACTTTCATGGGGAGAGAAGGGATGGTGGAGCATGGACAAGTAAGACTGGGTGGCTGCAGATTTGTGCTCCTTTGGGAACTGAGATTAAACCTTAAATTGGGTTGCCTTATTATCAGCCCCCTACCCTGAACAAACTGTCCTAAAGGCCAGGCAGTGTGCTTGATCATAGGATTAAAAGAGCAATCAAGTATGCTGTCTGCCTTCAAAGCATTCTGGAGTAATGAGGACGATGGACAAGTAAGCAGTTAAACTCAACCCAGTGCTATGGGGACTAAGGAGAAGCATAGCTATCATGCCACACATCCTCAGGGAAGTGGCATCTAAATGGATTTCAAGTTGGCTAGAACACAATGATTGTTTTCCCTTTTCTTAGCAATTCTTTACTACTCAGTGCCAATAGTAACTAAGTTATACCATCTTTAATGTTCATGAAACACACAGAGAGCCTAATACATGGCTATAAAGAGATAATTATATTTTATATTTCTTTTCCTTTCAAGTTTCTGGCTGGGGTCTATATTTCATTGGCCTAAAAGAATAAGGATGAAGATTTGACTGTAGGTGCAGTCCCTGGTGGGCTGATACTGTCTCTACGTCACCATTGTCAAAAAAAAGTGTTTGTGAGGCATTACTTTAGGCTTCCTACTCTTAGCCTGGGTAATGGAAAAAATACACTTAAAATAGTATGGGAGAGCAGTGGTGCAAAGGCCAGCTGAGCTGCTCTGTCCCTTCTCACTCTGCTCCCATTTCACTTCTTCCTAACTAGTAACACCCGTCTGCTCCACCTAGTGAATTTAAGAATGTAGACAGTTTTCCTTGTGCCGTCCCTTAGAAAAAGCCCAAATATTGGCTTGCGGAGAAAAATTAAGGGTGACATTAGAGATGGAAACTTGATCAAGAAAGGTATTTAGCTCAAAGTTTCTTCTTGAGAAGTGTTGACTTTGGAGGCAGTGTAGCAGAGACCACCCATATGCTGGGGTTTGGAGGGCCTTTCTCTGGTTGAGAATGGAAGGAATATTTTTTTTGAAGAATCCCAAGCAAAGGAACATGGGGAATCCTATCATGTTTTCTTAACCTATATACTAAGCCTGTGACTCTAAGAGAGAGGTTAGATAGGGAAGACAAAAGACAGTCAGCTCACTGATAGAAAGCAGAGTCCTAGTTTAGATCGTAAAATATTGAATAAAACAAACAGAGATGGGACCAGCATTAAGGAAACCAGTTCAAACAAGTAATAAGTTATAGAGAAACATGAGCACTAATGGTGCCAACAACACAGCACATCATAAATATGAAATGCATATAGTGTATGGGATGCATTTTTTTTCAAAAACCTAGACTGCAGTAAAACATTAGGTTGTCCAGTCCTTCAACAAACATTTAGTGAAAGTCTAGTTTATAGATGCTTTAGGCTCTCTGATCAAATGAGGAATGTAATTTTTGTCTCTGAACATGGTCTTGTGGCACAGACCAGTAAGTTCAACTATTTAGGAAGCTAGGCAAGAGAATTGCCAAGTATAAGGCCTGCCTGGGCAATTTAGTGAGATCTTGTCTCAAGAAAATATACCAAAGGGGCTAGGAATATAGTTTAGTAGCAGCACAGTTTCCTAACCTGTACAAAATATCACACACGTGTGTGCACGTGCACATGCATGCACACACACATATACATACACACCTGTTCCAGAGCCCACTTACAGTTCAAAAGGCTGACAAATAGAGATCATATTTTTATCAACACAAGCATACAAATAGGAATTATAAGGCCTTGGGAGAAAGGACATCTGGCATCAACTGAAAGAGTCCAGCTTAGTTTGCTCTGTATCATAGCACAGGCAAACAAACAAACAAACAAAACAAAACAAAACAAAACAAAACAAAACAAAAAACCACAGAGAGAGTGTGTGTAAATTTGTGCCTTATTAAGTTAAAGGGTTGTAACTATTCAAAGAATGAAATTGTAGCAAAATATAACTATAACCAAATACTGAAAAAACCAAAAGGTCTTGCTCCAATAGGTGAGGCATATTTATCCTTTACAATGCCTGTAGGTTTAGCAATATCAAGGTTAAAGACACAGAGCTATGTCTGTACCACTGATCAGTGTGCAGTGACCTCCACTTCTTAAATCTGTTTCTACATATGCAGATGAGGGACAGAATTAATGCCCACTTGTGTGGAGTTGTTGAGAAGGAGCAGATGTGAGCTTTAACAAAGCATTTCTGGCACACATCAATAAACATTGGGCATTATGACTAATAGTCTACTTAGGATGAACAATACTAATGTTAAACAATGTAAAACAAAATGAAAAACGGGATCCATTAATCTGTATGTCAATCATGATGAGGTCTCTAGAAACTTCAAGCTCTGGAGATGAGTGTAAGTAGTATTGCAGGAGACAGCCTTTAGTGTAGGGAAGGGCTATTCTGAGGTATATATACTGGAAAGCTAAATTGTGTTTTGGGCATCTCTGTGATATCTGACTGTGTATCTATCCATCTGTCTATCTATCCATCCACATCTATCTGTCTATCTATCTATCTATCTATCTATCTATCTATCTTTTTTTGTGGTAATGGAGATCAAACTAAGAGTCTTATCTCCGTGATTCTTTTTTTAAAAATATTTTATTAATTTATTTATATTACATCTCAGTTGTTAGCGCATCCCTTGTATCCTCTTATTCCTCTCTCCCTCCTGCTTCCCCCTACTTCCCTCCCCTATGTCTGTGACTGAGGGAGACCTCCTCCCCCTGTATATGCTCATAGGGTATTGAGTCTCTTCTTGGTGACCTGTTATCCTTCCTCTGAGTGCCACCAGGCCTCCCCATCAAGGAGACATGGTCAAAAATGGGGCACCAGAGTTTGTATGAAAGTCAGACCTCCCTCTCCACTCAACGGTGGAGAATGTCCTGTCCATTGGCTAGGTCTGGGTAGGGGTTCGAAGTTTACTACCTATATTTTCCTTGGCTGGTGCTAAAATAAAAAACTCAAGTGACACCACATGCTGGCAAGGATGTGGAGAGAGAGGAACACTCCTTCATTGCTGGTGGGAATGCAAACTAGTACAACCACTTTGGAAATCTATCTGGCGCTTTTTCAGAAAAATGGGAATAGGGCTTTCTCAAGACCCAGCTATTCCACTCCTTGGAATATACCCAGAAGATGCTCTACCACACAACAGGGACATATGCTCAACCATGTTCATAGCTGCTTTATACATAATAGCCAGAACATGGAAACAGCCTAAGTGTCCCTCAGTAGAAGAATGGATAAAGAAACTGTGGTACATTTACACTATGGAATACTATTCAGCTATTTAAAACAAGGAATTCCAGAAATTTGTGGACAAATGGATTGAACTAGAAATGATCATAATGAGTGAGTTCACCCAGAAGCAGAAAGAGTCAAATGGTATATACTCACTTATATCTGGACACTAGCTCAAGGGGCGTGTCCCATGAAAGACTTTACTTACCAGGAAACTGGGACAGAGGGGAAGACATCCTATTGGGACTCTAGGTGAGAGAAGCATGGGAGAATGGGGAACTAGAAGGATCCAGAAGGTCCTGGAAACCTATAAGAAGAACATTATGACGGGCGGATCTGGGTCCTGGGGTCCTGCTCAAACTATGGCACCAGCCAAGGAAAATCTCCGTGATTCTTACTATGAAGTCTTGACTACTTTATCTCCCACCCTCCAGATATTTCTTAACTTTCCCCTGAAGGTAGCTTTATTCCAGAATGAGAGAAATGTTGACACTGGGATTCCTTTACTTTCTCTGGTACCACACGACTGCAAAGCCCTCTGAGTTTAAATGATGTAGATGGCTGCAATAAGGTGCTAGTTGCCCCCTTTTCTCCAGGAAAATAAAAGATAAAGAAAAGACCCAATGGGTAACGCTTTGTCAATTTCTGTGATATAAATATAGTCACCATAGTCTATTACCTGGTATCTATAGTTGAAAAACTGGTTCAGAAACATTCCTGACTCCATGTAGTACTTTCCTAGAACTAGTGACACCTAGGTCCAGAAGCTATGGTATGTCTGCATCGACTCTGCGCTCCAACCCTCATGGCAGCAAACTTTCTGCCATCATTCTCAACCTTTCTTTTTTTTTTTCACTTCCGATATTTTAAAATGAGATGTGTTGAACTTTTGAGTCGCCTTGTGCCAAGATTATAAGATGAGACCGTAGAGATGGATGTATCTGCCCTTGTAGTCAGAGGAAGTGAACCTTCAGTTAGGAACCATTTTAAAAATCTGATCTGACATATAGATTAGCTAGATTAATGAAAGCTCACCTTTTGGTTTTGTTTTGTTTTTTACAGCTCTTGGCTAACACTCTCGGGAGGGAAAGAACAATTGAAAATACCAAGCGTATGTCATTATGTTTTTCTGTTCTGCACCCTCAGAACACCGGAGCCGAAGTGATCGCAGAGAGCAAAGAGCTGCTGCTCCCCTCTCCATAGCTGCTCCACCACTGCCAGCCTACCCTCCAGCTCACAGCCAGAGGAGGCGCGAGGCCAAGGACCGTCACTTCCTAACGGTAAGTATGGTGACTGCTGGCTGGCCTGTGCTTCCTCTTTTTGAGCATCAAGTTCCTCTTTGCTCAGTAAGGGAAACTGGGCTGGCTGAGAAGGCAGGTCATAGGCATGGAGGAACTCCTTTCTGGAGTACACACACACACACACACACACACACACACACACACACACACACACACACGGTACATGCAGTGAAACAATAATATATAGATTCTAAAATCTGAAGGCAATTTTATTTCCAATCCCAGTTCTGACTATGTTTCGGATTTTGTTATTTTTTTCTCTCAATTCTTGCCATTGTAATAAGGTGGTATTAATAGTATTTAGCTTAATAGGGCTTGAGGGCTTGAGGATGAACAGAGCTTAGCACAGAGACTGACTGACAGAGTCAGACATCTATAAATGCTAACCACCACTGCCACTACTCTTATTACTAGCCTGAATCCATGGAAGAAGCTGGAAAAGAACTTATGTGGTGTGAAAAGTGACCACTAGAATCAATCATAAGTCCCACTTTCCCATTCAATGTAAAAAGCTACTTCTCTAGGGTAACCTATTACTCCAGTGACATCATCACTGTGGGTGGCTTCCACCTAATCTGGGTGGATGTGGCTGTAACTCAGCCCAAGCTCCCAAGTATGGACCACAGATGATGAAGTTGGGCTTGAGTGGAAACACCTGCAAACTCAATCAGAAGCTGCTGTGAGCCCTTCATCCCACATGTGCCTTCTGGGGCCTTAGTGGGGATAAGTAAACATTTGTGCTTCCGTGTACCTATATCACTAGTGTCAGGAACACTTTGGTTTCATGACCAAGGCATCCCAGATTGTCTTCAAGCTTGCCAGCACTCCTACTCTCTTATTTTGGTTTGAGGCTCAAAGTCTGAAGAAGTTATAACAGTACGCGTATGAGTTGTGGTTTTTGTTTAAAATTAAATGCATGACTCTAAACCCTACACCACTGTGCAAAAATGGTAGAAAATGTCTAGGTTCCATGATGCCAAAAATTCAGATGGAAAGATACTTCATCTAAATTAACTTGCGTGTTATAACATACCCAGATAAAATCTTAAGTAAGACTAGACAATCTACAGCAGTGGTTCTCAACCCTTTGGGGTTCTAACTACCCTTTCATATATCAGATATCCTGCATATTCAATATTTATATTACCATTCAGAGCAGTAGCAAAATTACAGTTAAGAGGTAGCAATGAAATAATTTTATGAGTGGGAGTCACCACAACATAAGGAACTATATTAAAGGTTGCAGCATTAGGAAGGTTGAGAACCGCTGCTCTAAATGACCCTGCATGTTATAATATATACAGATAAGACCTAAGAGGGAAAATAGATGATCCACAGGTATTTCTCTTATTCACAGCCAGATAGTGGCCACCATGCTCTTCAGGTGGGTACATACTGGGTGCCATGCTGTTTTCGCCACATTGCTGTGATGCAACCCAAGGATAAGAAAGAGGAGTTTACGATTCCCTGATTCATTAGACAGAGTGCTTACACATGCTAGTGATTTTTCATAAAAGTCCCTACTCAATACAAGTTCTTATTAAGCTTAAATCTGCTTGCCAAAGCATTTGCTTCTAATGAGGTATTTTCTGCATAAAAATGCTAAAAATATTTTTCCTATTCATTATAATGTGTTTTGCAGCTCATTAAGTTGGTTTTCTTGGGGAGGAGGTGAGATGGAAAATTTTTGAGTGTTTACAGAGGTGACAGGAAAATATAATCCTTTTTTATAATCTACATAATTTTTAATGATGTCTAAATATCTAAATAAGATGATAGGAAAAGACTTAAAGTAGTGACTAGCAATGAAGGTGCTTCATTAGCCCTACATACAGCAAGGAGAAGAACCTAGATTATATTTCTGTAAGCATCTGAAAGTCTGCCTATCTCGAATTTCTTAAATCTTGCCATTTCCAAATCATTTGGAGGGGGTTGTTTTCAATTAAGTTTGGGTCACCAATTTCATTAGAAGATTTTTCATCCAAGTTATACCTCACACACTTGGCTAGAATACACTTCTATTTGTTTGGCTTAAAAGGTCATATGTTGCTTAAAGAATAAAGGTTACAGGAATAAGGATAGGAGCTTTGCAGACAAAACCCTGGATACACATTTTCTTAGAGAACTATTGGATCAATATTTTATTAGACAGTGACTTTCCCTTTTTAATCTTATAAGACTTAGTTAAGCCATTTTTCTTCCCTTTAAAGAACATTTATAATAAGACTCTGGTATAGGTTTCCAATACTCTGTGGGCCACTGTAATATGTTCTGGTCAACAGTGGCATGGTCTGTAAAGCCAAACTACCTGAATTTGAATACTATTTTTACCATGTAAGCTGTGCACCTCTAGATTAGTGCATCCTTTCAGTCATTGTCTTAGCCATAGAAAAAGCTTTGGCACCAAAATTTGAATGGGTTGTTAACAGTGCTTAATGCATGGTAAGCATTCCATATATATTAGACCTGATGATGATGATGATGATGATGATGGTTTGTCATTCAAGTCCTTGATGTGTCTATCATATAATGACAAGATTGTAGCTTTAATCCCCAGCTGCCTAATTTTTTGGTTGTGTGATTTGGAGATAGGTTATTGTAACTTTCTAAATCTTATTTTCTTTCTTTTTAAATAGCTGAATTCCAATTTCTTTATAAGAAAGGAACAATCATTTTGACTTTACAAGGTCATTAAGTGTATTTCATATGATACTAAATAAATAAAATTAAGTTATGTGTATGCAAGTCCCTAGCACAGTGCCTAAAATATATTTGAGTATCTGAACAATATTCATAGTCAGTTGTAATAAAGCTCTTATCACCAAATGAAAGGCCTATAATATATATGCCCTCATAAAATTAGAGGAAATATAAATTACTTACAACTTTTCCAGAGGAGAAGAAAAACTCTAAATATTCATGCCCTTTCAGCCAGCAATTCCACTTATGGGAATTAACTCCAAGGTGATAGATCAGTCTATGTGAAGATTTATTCACTAATATGTTCATCAAAGCACTTTTTTAATAGGAAAAAAATAATTATATGTATCTCAAGTCTCCAAAAAGGATCTTAATTTAATAAATTTTGATATACATTATATCCTATCCTATAGAATGTAATACAATATCATAGTATTATAGGTGAATATGTCATGACATAAAATGTATATTTCATCACTGAGGATTTTTAAAGTCTATAATATTTTATAGAGAGTTTCATCTCAAAACGTGTCTAGGAGTGAGTATCTGTAGATAAATGGCTGAAAAGCGATATAGCTGTGGTTTCCAAAGCTGTGAACTAAGATGCCTTAGGGCAGTGCTGTAAACTTATACAGAGGCCATGGGATACTAAAAAAAGTTCCAGGGACATAGTGCCATTACTACAGTGACATCTGGATGTGGCTCCAAAGTAACTCCACAACTCCTACAAATAAGAGGGAATGCTTGGTTTCTTATCGATTTACTTACCTGAAAGGTTCTGCAAGAAGAATTCACAAAAAGCCAAACTGCTTAGGTTTGGCTTAAAGCAGACTATTTGGTGAGAATTTAAGGTATGCCTCCAAATAATAGCAGCCTCTGTTATCACGGAGACTAAGCAAGTGATTTCAGGGAAAGATTTGCTAGCAAGATTATCTTGTGCAATATGCGCTTGGATTCTGAAGTTCTACCACTAGCAACTGTGTAGTTCTCTTTTTTTCTGGAGAGAGGAAAGTTTGTTTGTTTTTTAGTTTTTCGAGACAGGGTTTCTCTGTGTAGCCTTGGCTGTCCTGGACTCACTTTGTAAACCAGGCTGGCCTCAAACACAGAGATCCACCTGCCTCTGCCTTCCGAGTGCTGGGATTAAAGGAGTGTACCACCATGCCCGGCAAATTTCTCTCATATTAGAAGAGACGCTAGCCCTGCTTCATGTTCAACTTTAGAATATCAACATTAATAAAGGGCAAAAGACTTATGTGATATGAAAGGAAAGCAGAATCTAGGAAATTAATTTTAGGATATCTCTGAAAGATAAGGTGACTGTGGATTTGAGCTGCAAGAAAAGGATCAAAATAACCCTCTCCAAATGTACATTCTCATATAGCATCTCAAGATTCTGATGACTTCATTATGGCGAATTCAGCTTCGGACTGGTCAAGGACATAAAGTCTTATTTGGACCTGGCTGAAAGCCAAATATACAATGTTTATGGCAATATATATATACACACACACACACACATACTTTCCAAAAGCCTAAGAAAGAGAGATACCCTAAGAGCCATTCCTTATCCACCTGACTAGACTGTTGTCTGCAAACGCATTTGTTAAGTGATAGGATACTATTTACTGTGGGCAGGAGAGATAAGGAAAGAAGGGTCCCACCATGGTGTGTGTTTGTGTACTGAACAAAAACTCAGTTATTGAAAACTCCTTTATCTTCAGGTAGGATTCTTGAAGAATTTTCTCCTTCCCTAGATTGTAGTCAAATTAGGAATAGCAGTGGGTATGATAATATGGGACATTTTCCAGAGCCACAGCAGATTTTATGTATTTCTGGAAGATTAGTTCCTAGGTATTTAATCATCCAGTTATTGCTTCAGATGATAACCTCACATTGGTTCTTCTCATTGGCTATCATTTGTGTAAACAAAAGCAACTGATCTTTGTGTGTTGACATCTTGCTTTCTTCCTGAAGGTGTTGACCATTTGAATTATTTTTCCCCTTTGGTTATTGAGAATTTGTCTGCTGTGCTTTTCAGTTAGACACAAGTTTATTTCATTTTCAATTCTTAGGTGTTTAGTTGATCTATTTTATTAAACTTAATGTTAGAAAGAAAGATATATGAAATACACAAATATCAAGCTAGCCTGGTCTACAAAGCAAGTCCAGGAGTGCCAGGGCTACATGGAGAAATCTTGTCTTGAAAAAAATAATGAAAACACACAAATATCCATACATTAGCATAAAATTCAATTTTGTGACCTGATAAGCTGTGGTCATATGGTGGGGGAGGAGGTCCCCTTCTGTCAGAGGTCTAGGGGAGGGGAGTAGGGCAGAAGAGGGAGGGAGGGTGGGAACAGGAAGATACAAGGAGGGGATAACAATCAGGATGTAATAGGAATACATTATGTTAAATTAAAATGTAAAAAAATCAATGTTTTGGAAAAAACAATTTTGAAATCTTTAAAAATTCCCATGCTGCCCAAACCCCCATACAGAATTAAAAATATAAATAAAACAGAGTTAGGCGCATAACCCTCAGACTTCTATCACACACATGAAAAGGAAATCCACACAGTGTGTTTGTGTATATTATACTGGGGGATGAGCCAAAGCAAGTACTCTACTACTGAACTATGTCCTAAATTATCTGTTTGCTTTTCATTTTGAGACAGGGTCTTGCTAAATTGCTCATTCTGGCCTTTAACTTACTTTGCAGCTCAAGGTATTATTGAACTTGAAATCCTCTGGCCTCTCCCACAGGCCTGGCCAGGTACCAACCATATTAAATTGTTGGAAAATACATAGACACTGCAATAAACTGGTACTCCATCCTAAAAAACAAAAGCCTTGAAGTTTGCTTGTGAAAAGGCTCATCATAAGATTTGCAGTTTGTGCGTTACTGGCAGGGGATTAGAAGAGGGCCGATAAGAAATTAGAGGGAAGGCTGTACGGTTATATGTGAATAAGCTCCACAATGTGAACATAGTAGCTTGTGGATGTCGGAAATGTGTTTTGCATTCTTCAACAGCTCAGTTCAGCTCAGTGCAATCCATGCATCCACTTAGAGTTTTTCATGTCTGAAATTGTGCATAAGCAAACACAACGTTTACATTATGTTCAAACCACGCTCCTAAAATACCAATTGCTTTGGAATTAATGCAAGTTTTCAAAATGAGCATATCAGAACTGGCTGTAGAGGAAAGATAAATCAGAACAAATGAGCTTGGTTTACCTACAGGGCATGGGTGAAGATAGAATGAAGGAACGGGAAGGAGGCAGTGGGGCTGCTAAGCAGTGACATTTCTTTGAGCCTATGTTTTTGTTGTTGTTGTTGTTGTTTTGCATACCGTATAGTCTTAAAGCCCAGAAAATAATTCATGAATCCTCTACCCATAAATAAAGAACATCAACCAGGAGGTAAGAACCCCAAGTGGAAAGCAAACAATAACAAACCAACCTAACTATATCACAAATGAATGATGAACCCACCCTAGAGGAGGGGAAGAGTATGTCTAGTGTTGATAACTTCGGAAAAATTGTTCTGCTTTGGTTTCATTTCATTGCCACCAAACTTATTTATGTATGCATCTGCAACTATAATTTGAAATGGATCAATCAAGCACAGCCACGGATGAAAATGGATGACAATACAGCTAAAAGAGGGAAAGCTATAAACTTAGGAACTTCATGCACATTAAAGAGCCTCAGTTGACTAACACATGACTATCAGACAATGCCTGTATCTCACAGTTTATAATCACCTTCCCTGATCATAAAATATGAATGATACTTTATAGTGAATTTCACATGCATTTATACTCGTGTCGTTGTCCCTGGTCCCCATTTGCTCTCCATTCGCCAAGCTTTTGCAGAGGTATTCTCAGTCATTCCTTTAAGAACTGTGTATTTTTTTTTCTTTCATAAGCACAGAAATAAGTAAGTAAACAGTAAGTCAGAGAATGACATCTGCAGGCAGATATATGAATGAAGAGACTATGCAGACAGACTTGGATGTCAACAGCCTTATCCAAGGAGGATTAAATTTAACTGACTTTGGCAAAGAAGCTGTTTTGGCTCGCTCAAAGGTCTGTCAACTGCAACTCTGGTTGTGACATCAGTGCCAGGCTCCATGTTTCTAAGGGATTAGCAATGGTCTACACGAGGAGCAAGAAGTATAACTAGGTAACTAATGCTACAATACATTCCATGCTTTGAACTTGTGTTCGGAGCTGACCACAGGAAGCATACTCACTTGCCAAGTTAAAGCTAAAAATCTTAAAATTAAAAAGTTAAAGTTAAAAGCTTAAAGACTCTGAAAACCGTCTTTAAATCTTGAGCAGGAGAAATTAAGCACCTCCCCTTAAGCAACAATTTTTGTATTTAGGAACATGAAGGGAAAAACAGTCTACTGGACATAATGCTGAGGCATAATGATGCAACAGAAGTTTGAACTCAAA
>NC_140488.1:93120847-93148347 GCF_964271855.1 Acomys minous | reverse complement strand
AGGGGCTGCCAGGTGCCCTAAGTGGAGTGTGTCAGGGCAGTGCAGTTTGTCTCAGTCATCCTTGTGAGCTGTGCTAGCCTTTCCTGTGGCACCCGGTCTACTTCCTCTGCACCCCAGGACCCAGGTCTGTGTCACTGTCCCCACAGTCTATCCATCCCTCTACTGCTCATAATCTCCCCCAAGTCGCTCCTACAATGTCACCCAGGCACCCAGGCGCAAACCTCTTCCCCTTGAGGAATCCTTGCAGCCTGCCCAGAGAGCCATCTCAGGTCTCTCCAGGCCTAAGGGCTTGGTGGCCATCTTTGAGTCTGGAGGCAGCTGCTTTGCTTTTTTTTTTGTTGTTGTTGATTCTGTAATGACTGGGAGTGTGCACCCACGTCCCTGCCTCACTGGCATCCCTGGTGCACTACTGCCAAACAGCGAAAGTCTTTTGCTGATGGCTGCTGCAGTTCTCTTGCTTGTGTGCACATGGTGGTGATGGTCCACTTAGGGAAGTGCTCTGGTCCTGCCTGGACAGGAAGGACTCAGGTGTCCTGCTCCCTTCTTGGGCCAGGAGGCCTATGGGAGGAAGCAGGGTCCAGGTGACGCTGGGCCAGAACTGGCTTCACAGGGTTTGGCTAGCTGGGCTCTATAAGCATAGCCTCCCAGGTCGTAAGTCAGCAGCCATGTTGGGCAAGGATACTGGACCTTACTACACAGGACCGGGAGCAAACGCTGCATCTGGGGTTAGGTGGAAAACAGGTCCTGTGTGCCTGGTATTTTGACAAGGCCACCATTGCTTGCCACCCCACACTTTGGTTGAGGCATCCCCTGTACACCCACAGCTGGATTACCTCACTTGTAAGACACACACACACACAAACGAACACTCGCCCGTGTGCGCGCGCACACACACACACACACACACACACACACACACACACACACACACCCCATAGACACACAACATACACGGTCCACCAGTGTCTTTATGGCATGCTCAGGAGCTGAGGGAGACATAGCTTTCCTTGGAAATGTCCATGTTATTTATTAAACTTCTTCCCTGGCCTCTGAAGCACCCTTCATACTCTGCTATTCTGCCTGGATTTCTCTGAGGCTTTCCTTCTTTTTCTTTTTCAAATTGCCCTCTGTGTTGGAGCTCTGCTCCAGGTGAAGGCCAGGGACCCCAATCTGTCAGGAACAGAGTAACAGCTCATAACCCTTCAAGGGCCCTGGGAGGCACCAGTAGGGTCCTGTGCAACCTTGCTGTATGTACCTAGAGGGCTAGGATCCCAAGGCAATGTAATGATTTGGGGTGAATCTCAAGAGAAGCAGCCAGAGGAGGGTGTAGACTGAAGGGTGACCCAAGGGCCAGGTAGTCAGCTTACCTTGCAGGCCGGATACACTATGCAGCCTCATCCATGCAGGGAACATACCTGTGGCTTCTCCTGACTGCCTACCTCACCAAGCCTAACGGAGAGAGGACGTTCAGGGGTCGACAAGGCCCCTATCCTGTCCTCTCCTGCCCTGTCCAGGGATCTCATGTGGATAAATAGAGAACGCACTGGTGGCACTATGTGGGAGCCACTAGATTGAGAGATTGTGTGTGTGTGTGTGTGTGTGTGTGTGTGTGTGTTTGTATGTGTGCGTGTGTGTGTATGTTTCTGCCGTCTTTCCTTCATTCTCTCTGTGTTTCCTGGATTGAAAGCTAGGATGTGAAACCAGGTGCAAGTCCACAGAGGACCAAGTGTGTAACAATTATTATGTTGTTTAGTTGAGGGTTGATTGTCAGAAAGACAGGATGGCATGTAAAAGACGCTCTTCAAGGCTTCCTCCGTTTTTGCCTGAACTCCAGTGTGCACAATGTCTGCACTTTTCCAGGATGGCTGGGGTGGGTTTGTGAAGGTCCATCAGAAATGGTGCTTGGGACCAGTAAAGTGACAGCCACATGGAGGTGGCAGGGCCCTTCCTTGGGGACTGCAGGCCTGGAACCTCTCGGAGCAGGCCCGTTTTGTTAAAAGTGGACTAGAGAGATGGCTCAGTGGCTAAGAGCACTGTCTGCTTCAGAGGTGCTGAGTGCCACTCCCAGCAAACACTTGGGGGCTCACACCATCTATAATGTGATCTGATGCCCTCTTACTGCAGGCAGGTGCCCATGCACATAGGGCATTCACACATAAAATAAGTAAAATCTTTACAAAAAAAAAACCAAGAAGTGGCAGAAGATATGAGGAACGGGAATGTGCTGTGGGTATCCTGATGGGCCAAGTGAAAACTGCTCCTCCTTCATTCTTTCTAGGTGCACTTTGGTCCACTTGAATCTCCTGAGAGAGCTGCAAGCTGTGTGGGTGCCCAGCCCGGGCCACAGATAGGTAGGTGGGTGTCCCAGGAGGAGGCTGAAAGAAGGCTCCCTACCTGGTGCCAGGTATGCGAACCCTCCCTTTGAAGATTTGTGGTTTCAGGATTCAAGAGAGCTCTCAAACAATTCAGGCTAGTGCCATTGGTTTGGTTGCTCACCAGAAGCACTTGAGACAACTACCCTGTTGCTCTGCTGGAGAAATGACTCAGCACTTCAGAACAGCCACTACTCTTCCAGAGGACCCAGGTACAAATCCCAGCACTTCTATAGCACCTCATGTCCCTGGTTCTGTAACTCCAGCTCCAAGGGCTCCAGTACCCTCTGTGGCCCTATTCTGTATTCTATGGGCACTAGCAAAACATGTGGTACACAGACATCTAGCAAACTACACATAGAGTTGTGGTAGAACAGAACTCTAACCTTTAGTAAAACTTATTTAAGCTTGTTTTCCCCTGTAAATACTTTTGAGAATCTTGGATGGATGCCTTCAGTACCTTCATGGACGCCAACAGGTTGTCAGGAAATAGCGAAGACAAGCTGTTTTAAAACCAACTCTGAAAAAAAAACAAAAAAAAACCAAAAGAACAAAACAAAACAAAAAAAACCCCACTCTGCTTTCCCAGCCCCATCACTCCCTGCCCCTTTGATTCTCTGGGGAGGTTCTAAGGTGTCTCACTCTTCCAGTGGGCGGGGCCAGCACTCAGGGGGCGGGAATTGCTCTTCTACTTCCCTTTTCTCTCTGCTTCCAACCAGGAGTGGGAATAGTCAGGGGTCAGGGATGGGGAAGGCAAGGCGGGGAGCAGAGATGGATGCTGCTGGTGGTCTCCTCCCTCCCTGGGCCTGAGATTCACAGGCCTGCCCAGCATTGATCAAGTAAGTTTATCCCCACCTCCCCGCACCGTAACTCCTTTTTTCTGATGCCCTAGGACTTGGTGGCTTGATTGGTCTCTCTGGTGTCGGAGTGTCTCTCCTGCCTGCAGACTGCGCGACCGCGAGCACTGGGAGCCCTCAGACCAGGGAAGGAGGCACCACGAGGCTTGTTCAGCTTAGGGACTCCGGGTTTTGTTCTCTGGGCAACATCTAGAGAGCCTTAGTGGAAGGGCTTCGTGGGGAACCTGGAAGCACTTCGCTGGGACAGAAGGCCGGAGAAGGTTCCGGGACCATCACCCTAAGCAAGGGCCACCTACTCTCAGCCAGAGAGGTGAGCGAACTAGTTGCTAAAGCTTGGCTGCCCAGCGTTAGGCTTCTCCGGGTCCCCAAATGCATTGGTAAGAACGTTTTCGTTTGTGGAAGTTTCAGACCAAAAAGCAAAACAAAACAAAAACAAAAACAAACAACAACAGAACACATTTGTGCGTGTGTACTGGCAAGTTCTCACAAAAAGCCAGGGTGATTGTTTTTCTGTTTTTCGGTTTGTTTTGTTTTTCAAGGCAAGGTGTCTAGGTAGCTCTGACCCTCCCACTACAAGGCCCCTCCACCACTGCTCTCTAGATGTTGCCCAGAGAACAAAACTCAGTGTCCAAGCCACGTGCTGCCTCCTTTCCTGGCCTGAGGGATCCCAGTGTGTTCTGGGAACTCACTCTGTACACCAGGCTGGCCTCCAACCCAGAGATTCCCCCTACCTCTGCCTCAGAGTGCTGGGAGAGCTCAGGAGTGCCCCACCACCACTGCTTGGCGGCCCTGCACATTTTCATTGCTCTAGACTCTAAGCTCTAAGGTTTTGTGAACATGGGAAGATATGAAAATATGGTCGTGATCACTGATTATGGATACCAAAGCTTGGCAGATGCAAGTATCTGCCACAGAATCACCTGCTCCCTAGAATATTAACAGAATAACGAATGTTTCAAGTAAAAAAATTTTAAACACATAATTTGAGATACCAAAGTCTATAATAATACAAAATGTGCATAATTTGAGAATGTACTATATAAAACAGTAGATTAATAGTATTTACACTTGCTAATGTTAAGTTTGTATTTGTGTGAGCTTCTTTTTCTTCTAATTTCCTTTTTTTTTTTTCTTTCCTGCATGGTTTGTTTCCTCAGTCACTGGCCACAGGAATCTTGAGAAGTCTTAGGAATATGCAGGCAAGGACTTGAGCCCAGCTTCTTCTCCAACATTGTGCAAAGGAACTGTCCATCCCAGGGGAAATGTGTGAGTTTCTATGTGTCCTTGTATTCCACTTATTTATTTATGGGTCTTTCTGTGACAGGATCTCTCTGTGTAGCCTCCTAGACCCGCCAATATCGTGGGTGTCCTAGACTTGCTTTGTAGACCAGGCTGGCCTCGAACTCACAGCAATCTAGCCCCCTCTGCCTCCCAGCATGCTGGGAGTTCAGGCTTGCCTTTACAGGCTTGATATTGTCCTTGTATTGTTATTCACACTGAAACAGAATTTCCAAAGCAACATCATTTAAAACATACAAATTCTGAAGAGATACATATACTTTGTAGGTTTTCACCACGATGAGTATTATGTTCACATATAGCCAGGTTTTTCTTTCCTCTGTGTTTTTAGTCGAATGTAGGAAAACTTAAGCTTCCTCTAGTGTCTAGAAGAAAGAATAATGACCTGATATCAAAACCAAAACAATACATAATGTGTTCATTGTCCATTTACTTTTTGTATAGCTACACATTTTATCAAGGTCTATTCAGTAAACCAGTCATGGAACTATATGAACTTAATGTACATAGCCAGCCTTGCCTGTACTTGGAGCTGATTTGATTCCTGTGTAGCTTTAGGTCCTCTGCTTTGTCTTTTATAACGAACTAGTTGTCCTATACCCAGCACCCTCCTGGCTTCATCTGCCTGATGCTGAGGTTACAGGCCTATGCTAACACATACAGCACTCTATAACTACTTTGAAAGTTTATTATTTTCACCTTTATGTATCTATGTGATGGTGTGTGTGTGTGTGTCTGTGTTTATGAAGCATGTGAGTGCACTGCATGAACCACTGTGTGGGTGTTGGTCAAAGGACAATTTGGGGATTTAGTTTCATTTTTCACCTTCTCTAGGATACAGTCTCTCTTATTGTACCTCTGCACTGCACACTGCAGCTAACTGGTGTTCCCTCTGTTCTCTTCTTTCATTTCTTTTTCTCTCTACTAATATAGGGATGACATGTGCACTACTAGCACTAGCTACTTCTATGGTTCGCAGAATGGTGTACTCAAGGCCTCAGGTTCATAAAAGGACTTGTACAACGGAGAAGCCATGATCTTAGATAAATCGTAATATGCCTTGTTGTATTGCACATTTTATATATACAGACAGAGGTTTTAACCAAATATATTGTCTAACCTATTTCTCCTAGCCGGACATCATTATGTGTTTATATTCCTTATGATAATGAAATAGTGGGAGGTTCAAAAGAACTTGGAAATTAACTTCACATAGGAGAGTTGACTAACTTACTGTTGCAGAATATGATCATACATATATATAAACATATCTGTAGATATATGTGTATGTATATATATATATATATATATATATATATATATATATAATATTTCTTTACTTTGTGTCAGATATGGGCCCAGGTGCTAATACAAACTAAGAAAATATGAATATACCATGTTTCTAATGTGTCATATTGAGGATTTTCATTAAAATTTTTTTTCTTCTATGAGTGATTAGTAGCCACTTCTGGAAAGATAGGAAGAGAAGTAACACAAAAGATCAGCATCAGGGTCTGCATCTTGGTACATTTGGAAAATATGACCAGCCAGCCGCAGTGCACAAGGCCATCCCTATTCCGCATGCTTTGGTTGATACAACACACCACAACCACAGCTAACATACCTCATTTTGAGGAGACACACACACACACACACACACACACACACACACACACACACACACACGCATGGAGACACAGAGAGAGAGAGACACATACACACACACACACACAGAGCTACGCACGCAAATACACACAAGCTACTCAGTTTTTCTGGGCTGTACTCAGGATCTCAGGGACAGAGAGCCTTCCTAGCCAAATATCCATTTTACTTGCTAAACCCCTTTCCAAACTTCCTCAACCACCCTTCCTCCTACCCTGCTATTCTGCCTGGAGTTCTCTGGGGCTTTCCTTCTGTTTCTTTTTCAAATTGTGCTCAATCAATCTCCTCCCTCTCTCTCCCTCTCCCTCTCCCTCTCTCTCCCTCTCTCCAGCACCTCTCTCTTGGAGTCCCTATCCTGCCCTACCCTGCCCTGTCCATGGATCTCATGTGGATAAATAGAGAAGGTACTGGTGATACCATGTGGGACCCAGAAGATTGCGAGGTGTGTGTCTGTGCACGCGCGCGCACGTGCGTGCGTGTGTGTGTGTGTGTGTGTGTGTGTGTGTGTGTGTGTGTGTGCATGCGGGAGCACAAGTGCGAGTGACAACCAAATGGAAGGTGGCAGGGCCCTTCCGTGGGGTCTGCAGGTCTGGCACCTCTGAGAACTCAGAGCAGGCCTAATTCCAATGGAACTCCCTTTGGAACATCGGAGTGGATGCTTGCAGAAGGCTTCCAAGAGGGAGAGAGTTGGAAAGCCATGGTAATCTCAGGGCTGTTTCCAGGAGGCTGGCAGAGTGATTTTCTTCTAGGGACCATCCTGGAAGGTCTTGTCTGTGCTCAAGTGGGCCCCTGGAGACTTTCAGTGCTCTTGGGAGGAAGACTTCCTGTTGAAGAGTAACAAGCATATGCCCAGAGATCAGGTTCTATGTATCACTTGGTCTCCAGACAGAACTCTCTGCCCTGGATACTGTAGCTGGAACTGTGTAGATCACAGAGGGAGAGGCACAACTGGAGAGAGGAGGAGTGAGAAAGAGACAGACAGACAGACAGACAGACAGACAGAGATAGGGATGGAAAGAATTACAAAAAGAGAGAAAAAATGCCAGAGACATAGGGATGGAGGAAGGGAAAGAGAGAGACAGAGAGGGAGGAAAAGAGAGAGAGAGGAGGAAGAATGAATATCTGCAAATGATCTGTGTAGGTGTTTTTGGGTGTTTTTGTATGCCGCCTGTTGGCAACATCGATTTTTTTTCTAGGGATAATATATTGTCTGTGCTATGGGTCTGGGCCCTAGAGAGAAAGGATGAGAGTACCTGAAAAACCGTTTTGTGTTTGGGTTTTGTTTGTTTGTTTGTTTGTTTGTTTTTTGGGTTTTTTTTTTTTTTTTTGGTGAGTAGTCTGGGACTTTTGTTAGAAGTGGACTGGAGAGATGGCTCAGGGGCTAAGAGCACTGTCTGCTCTTCCAAAGGTCCTGAGTTACACTCCCAGCAAACACTAGGTGGCTCACAACCATCTATAATGTGATCTGATGCCCTCTTCCAGCAGGCAGGTGCCCATTCGCGTTAGGGCATTCACACATAAAATAAATAAAATCTTTAGAAAAAAAACAAGAAGAAGTGGCAGAAGAGCAGAGGAGCGGGAATGTGCTGTGGGGATCCTGATGGGCCAAGTGAAAACTGCTCCTCCTTCATTCTTTCTAGGTGCCCTTTGGTCCACTTGAATCTCCTGAGAGAGCTGCAAGCTGCATGGGTGCCCAGTCCTGGCCACAGGGAGGTAGGTGGGTGTCCACGGAGGAGGCTGATAGAAGGCTCCATGTCTGAGAACCACTTGGGGACTGTGGATGGGGGGAAAGAGAGTGAAGTGTCCTGAGTGGTGGCCAGTGGGTTGGGGGCTCTGGGGGTTGAGGGTGGGGTCGAAGCCTGGGGAAAGGAGAGAGATTGTGACAGCCCTCCAGGGAGCTCACAATGCTTGACTGGCTGCCTGGTTGCCTGGCACTGCCTAGTAGGTGGCTAGTGTTGGGGAACCAAGGCAGATCCTGGTCGGCATGTGGGCAGATAGGGTTGGAACTTGTGTTTTTTCGTATGTCCTTGTCCTCCCATCTGTGACATTGATGGTCGGGCTGTGCATTCCCCTCAGGTGGGCCTCTGCTGTGGTTGATCCTCCCACCTGAATCCAGATAGATGGGTACCCATAGGCACCTGCCTAGGTCCATAGGCTAGAAGTCTGTGAAACTGGAACCCTCCTCAGTACTCAATCTGAAGCCTGCACTTTGCCTAGCGGCCATTCCAGAGCCTCCTCCTGCCAGGTGAGAAGCCAGTGCAGTGCTCATGGCTCAAGTGTGGCAGGTGGCCCTCTCTCTCATGTAATCACTGATGCTCTGAGCTTTCTGACACCACCACCAACACCATTACCACCATCACCAGCCTGCTGAGTTACCAGACCAGGGTCAACCCAGGAGTGCCTTGAGGACAAGGCCACTTGACCAGGAAGCTTTGTTGTGCCCAGGCTTCAGCACACCCTGGACAAGCCTGGCAGCTTTAGTGGTTATCAGATTGGGCAGGGATAGGCAGAGAGCTGCTGGGTCTGCCAAGGCGGTGTGACCAAGCTGGTGGTCTCCATGTCCAGGAAGTTGTTTCTGAGGCTCCTCCCCTATGGTCTGGATTGTCATGAGGGTTTCTGTAGAGTTCCTTTAGGGTAGCCTGCAGGCACAGGTGAGCTCCATCCCTGTCCAGCCCTCAAGTCCCTCAGGGGCTGCCAGGTGCCCTAGGTGGAGTGTGTCAGGGCAGTGCAGTGTGTCACAGGGGTCTTTGTGACCTGTACCAGCCTTCCCTGTGGCACCCTGCTCTACTTCCTCTGCATCCCAGCACCCAGGTCTGTATCATCAGCACCCCACACTCTTTCCCCTCACCCCACCCCCACTGCTCATAATCCTCCCCAAGTACCCTCCACACCCTCAGGGAGAGGGAGCCTTCCTGGGTAATGTCCATGTTATTTATTGAAGCCCTTCCCTGGCCTTTCAAGCACCCTTCATACTCTGCTATTCTGCCTGGATTTCTCTTGGGCTTTCCTTCTGTTTCTTTTTCAAGTTGCCCCCTGTGTTGGAGCTCTGCTCCAGGTGCAGGTCAGGGACCCCAATCTGTCAGGAACAGAGTAATACCTCATAACCCTTCAAGGGCCCTGGGAGGCACCAACAGGATCCTGTGCAACCTTGCTGTGTGTACCTAGAGGGCTAGGATCCCCAAGGCAATGTTATGATTTGGGGTGAATCTCAAGAGAAGCAGCCAGAGGAGGGTGTAGACTGAAGGGTGACGCAAGGGCCAGGCAGTCAGCTTACCTTGCAGGCCAGGTTAACTATGAAGCCTCATCCATGCAGGAAACATACTTGTGGCTTCTCCTGACTGCCTACCTCAACAAGCCTAACAGAGAGAGGAGGTTCAAGGGTTGACAAGGCCCCTATCCTGTCCTACCCTGCCCTGTCCATGGATCTCAGGTGGATAAACTGAGAACGCACTGGTGGCACTATGTGGGAGCCACTAGAATGGGAGATTGTGTGTTTGTGTGTGTGTGTGTGTGTGTGTGTGTGTGTGTGTGTGTGCGTGTGCCTGCATGTATGTTGTGTGTGTCTGTAGTCCTATATGTATTCATGTGTTTCTTCTCTCTCCCCTTCATTCTCTGTGTTTTTTGTATTAGAAGCTAGGATGTAATAGGCCAGGTGCAAGTCTATAGGGCCAAGTGTGTAGCAATTACTATGATGTTTCGTTCAGAGTTGATTGTCAGGAGGAGAGGCTGTCATGTAAAGAAGCCCTTTATGGCTTCATCCCTTTGGCCTGACCTCCAGTGTGTACAAGGGCTATACTTTTCCATGGTGGCTGGGGTAGGTTCGTGAAGGTCCAACAGAAATGGTGTTTGGGACCAGTAGAGTGACACCCACATGGAAGGTGGCAGGACCCTTCCTTAGGGATTGCAGGCCTGGAACCTCTCAGAGCAGGCCCATTTTGTTAGAAGAAGACTAGAGAGATGGCTCAGTGGCTAAGAGCACTGTCTGCTCTTCCAGAGGTCCTGAGTGCCACTCCAGCAAACACTTCTTGGCTCACAACTATCTATAATGTGACTTGATGCCCCCTTCCAGCAGGCAGGTGCCCAATCGCATAGGGCGTTCACACATACAATAAGTAAACTCTTTAAGGGAAAAAAAAAACAAGAAGAAGTGGCAGAAGAGCTGAGGAGCAGGAATGTGCTGTAGGGATCCTGATGGGCCAAGTGAAAACTGCTCCTCCTTCATTCTTTCTAGGTGCCTTGTGGTCCACTTGAATCTCCTGAGAGAGCTACAAGCTGCATGGGTGCCCAGCCCGGCCACAGATAGGTAGGTGGGTGTCCCAGGAGGAGGCTGAAAGAAGGCTCCTTGTCTGAGAACCACTTGGGGACTCTGGATGTTGGAAAAGAATGTGTGTGAAGTGTCCTGAGTGGTGGCCAGTGGATTGGGTGGCCTGGGGGTTGGGGGTGGGGTGGAGGCCTGGGGAGAGGAGAGAGTTTGTGACAGACCTCCAGGGAGCTCACAATACTTGACTGGCTGCCTGGTTGCCTAGCACTGCCTAGGATGTTTTTAGTGTTGGGGACCGAAGGCAGGGCCTGGTAGGCATGTGGGCAGATTCGGATGGAACATTTCTTCGTTTGATATGTCCTTGTCCTCACATCTGCGGCATTGAAGATCTGGCTGTGCATCCCCCTCAGGGGGGCCTCTGCTGTGTTTGATGCTCCTTCTGGAATCCAGATGGCTGGGTACCCATAGGCACCTGCCTGGGTCCACAGGTTTGAAGGCCCAGGAAACTGAAGCCCTCCTCAGTACTCAATCTGCGGTCTACCCTTTCCCAGCTCCCATTTCAGAGCCTCCTCCTGCCAGGTGGGAAGCCAGTGGCAGGTGGCCCACTGTCTCATGTCATCTGCTAAAATTCCCCAGAGACCTGAGCTCTCTGAAACCACTTGCATCAGCACCACCAGCAGCAGCACCAGCCAGCTGAGCTACCAGGCCAGGGTCAGCCTGTGAGTGCCTTCTGGAAAAGCCCCCTTGACCAGGAAGCTTCGTTGTGCCCAGACTTCAAAACACCTTGGAGAAGCCTGGCACCTTTAGTGGTTATCAGATTAGGCAGGGTTTAGTCAGAGAGCTGCTCAGTCTGCCGTGGGGCGAGGCCTGCTGCTGCTCCCCAAGTCCAGGAGGTTGTTTCTGAGGCTTCTCCCCTATGGTCTGGATTGTCATGAGGGTTTCTGTAGAGTTCCTTTAGGGGAGCCTGCAGGCACAGGTGAGCTCAATCCTTGTCCATCCCTCAAGGTTTCAGGGGCTGCCAGGTGCCCTTAGTGGAATGTGTCACGGCAGTGTAGTGTGTCACAAGGGTCCTTGTGACCTGTGCCAGCCTTCCCTGTGGCACCCTGGTCTACTTCCTCTGCACCCCAGCACCGAGGTTTTCGTCATCCTCTCCCCTCATTCCATGCACAACCACACTGCTCATAATCCCCCCCAAACCACACTGCTCATAATCCCCCCCAAGTTCCCCACACACCCTCACCTAGGCTCCCAGGCTCAAACCCCTTACCCTCAGGAATCCTTGCAGCCTGCCCAGAGAGCCATCTCAAGACTCTCCAGGCCTAAGGGCTTGGTGGCCATTTTAGGGTCTGGTGTTTTTTTGTTTTGTTTTTGTTTGTTTGGTTTTTTGGTTTTTGATTGGATAAAGGCAGAGGGAGTGCACTCAGGTCCCTGCTCACTGGCATCCCTGGTGCACTACTGCCATCCAGCTGAAGTCTTTTGCTGATGGCTGCTGCAGTTCTCTTGCTTGTGTGCACATGGCAATGATGGTCCACTTAGGGAAGTTCTCTGGTCCTGCCTGGACAGGAAGGACTCAGGTGTCCTGCTCCCTTCTTGGGCCAGGAGGCCTATGGGAGGAAGCAGGGTCCAGGTGACCCTGGGCCAGATCCCATCTTCACAGGATTTGGCTAGCTGGACTCTATAAGCATGGCCTCCCAGGTCCCAAGTCAGCAGCCAAGTTGGGCAAGGGTATTGGACCTTATTACACAGGAACGAGAGCAAAGGCTACATCTGGGGTTGGGTGTAAAACAGGTCCTGTGTGCCTGGTCTTTTTCCAAGGCCACCATAGCTTGCGACCCCACACTTTGGTTGAGGCATCCCCTGTACACCCACAGCTGGATTACCTAACTTGTAAGACACACACACACACACACACACACACACACACACACACACACACAAAGGCGTGCGCGCACACACACACACACACACACACACACACACACACACACGCACACACGCCCACACACACACAAACCATAGACACACAACATACACGGTCCACCAGTGTCTTTATGCCGTGCTCAGGAGCTGAGGGAGACATAGCTTTCTTTGGAAATGTCCATGTTATTTATTAAACTTCTTCCCTGGCCTCTCAAGCACCCTTCATACTCTGCTATTCTGCCTGGATTTCTCTGAGCCTTTCCTTCTGTTTCTTTTTCAAATTGCCCTCTGTGTTGGAGCTCTGCTCCAGGTGGAGGCCAGGGACCCCAATCTGTCAGGAACAGAGTAACAGCTCATAACCCTTCAAGGGCCCTGGGAGGCACCAGCAGGGTCCTGTGCAACCTTGCTGTGTGTACCTACAGGGCTAGGATCCCAAGGCAATGTTATGATTTGGGGTGAATCTCAAGAGAAGCAGCCAGAGGAGGGTGTAGACTAAAGGGTGTCCCAAGGGCCAGGCAGTCAGCTTATCTTGCAGACCGGATACACTATGCAGCCTCATCCATGCAGGGAACATACCGGTGGCTTCTCCTGACTGCCTAACTCACCAAGCCTAACGGAGAGAGGACGTTCAGGGGTCGACAAGGCCCCTATCCTGTCCTCTCCTGCCCTGTCCAGGGATCTCATGTGGATAAATAGAGAACGCACTGGTGGCATTATGTGGGAGCCACTAGATTGCGAGATTGTGTGTGTGTGTGTGTGTGTGTTTGTATGTGTATGTTCTGCCGTCTTTCCTTCATTCTCTCTGTGTATCCTGGATTGAAAGCTAGGATGTGAAACCAGGTGCAAGTCCACAGAGGACCAAGTGTGTAACAATTATTATGTTGTTTAGTTGAGAGTTGATTGTCAGAAAGCCACGATGGCATGTAAAAGACGCTCTTCAAGGCTTCCTCCGTTTTGCCTGAACTCCAGTGTGCACAATGTCTGCACTTAACCAGGATGGCTGGGGTGGGTTTGTGAAGGTCCATCAGAAATGGTGCTTGGGACCAGTAAAGTGACAGCCACATGGAGGTGGCAGGGCCCTTCCTTGGGGACTGCAGGCCTGGAACTTCTCAGTGCAGGCCAGTTTTGTTAAAAGTGAACTAGAGAGGTGGCTCAGTGGCTAAGAGCACTGTCTGCTCTTCAGAGGTGCTGAGTGCCACTCCCAGCAAGCACTTGGGGGTTCACACCATCTATAATGTGATCTGATGCCCTCTTCCAGCAGGCAGGTGCCCATGCACATAGGGCATTCACACATACAATAAGTAAAATCTTTACAAAAAAAAAACCAAGAAGAAGTGGCAGAAGAGCTGAGGAGCTGGAATGTGCTGTGGGTATCCTGATGGGCCAAGTGAAAACTGCTTCTCCTGCATTCTTTCTAGGTGCCCTTTGGTCCACTTGAATCTCCTGAGAGAGCTGCAAGCTGTGTGGGTGCCCAGCCCGGGCCACAGGTAGGTAGGTGGGTGTCCCAGGAGGAGGCTGAAAGAAGGCTCCCTATCTGAGAACCACTTGGGGACTCTGGATGTCGGGAAAGAGTGTGAAGTGTCCTGAGTGGTGGCCAGTGGGTTGGGTTGTCTCGGGGGTGCGGGTGGGGTGGAGGCCTGGGGAGAGGAGAGAGTTTGTGTCAGACCTCCAGGGAGCTCACAATGCTTGACTGGCCGCCTGGTTGCCTGGCACTGCCTACTAAGTGTTTAGTGTTGGGGACCCAAGGCAGGGCCTGGTAGGCATGTGGGCAGATTGGGATGGAACGGTTCTTCTTTTGATATGTCCTTGTCCTCACATCTGTGGCATTGAAGATCTGGCTGTGCATCCCCCTCAGGTGGGCCTCTACTGTGGTTGATCCTGCCTCCCGAATCCAGATGGCTGGGTACCCATAGGCACCTGTCTGGGTCCACAGGCTTGAAGGCCTAGGAAACTGGAGCCGTCCTCAGTACTCAATCTGCAGCCTGCCCTTTGCCCAGCATCTATTCCAGAGCCTTCTCCTGCCATGTGGGAAGTCAGTGCTGTGTACAGTGCCCACTTGTGGCAGGTGGCCCTCTCCTTCATGTCACCTGCCAACGTTCTCCTGTGGGCAGCGTTCTCTGACACTGATACCACCACCACCACCACCACCACCACCACCACCACATCCAACAACAACAACAACAATACTTCCACCACCACCACACCCAGCCTGATGAGGTACCAGACTAGGGTCAGCCCTGGAGTACCTGTGGGACTAGCCCCCTTGACCTAGAAGCTTTGTTGTGCCCAGGTTTCAGCACATCCTGGAGAAGCCTGGCAGCTTTAGTGGTTGTCAGATTGGGCAGGGTTATGCAGAGAGCTGCTGGGTTGGCCAGGTGGTCGGGGCCAAGCTGCTGGTCTCCAGGTCCAGGAGGTTGTTTTTGAGGCTTTTCCGCTATGGTCTAGATTGTCATGAGGGTTTCTGTAGAGTTCCTTTAGGGTAGTCTGCAGGCTCAGCTGAGCTCCATCCCTGTCCAGCTGTCAAGTCCCTCAGGGGCTGCCAGGTGCCCTAAGTGGAGTGTGTCAGGGCAGTGCAGTATGTCACAGGGGTCTTTGTGACCTGTACCAGCCTTCCCTGTGGCACCCTGGTGTACTTCCTCTGCACCCCAGCACCCAGGTCTGTATCCTCTGCACCCCACACTCTTTTCTTCACCCCCCACCCCCACTGCTCATAATCCTCCCCATGTTTCCCCCCACCCTCACCCAGGCACTGTAGGCTCAAACCCTTTTCAATTCGGAATCCTTGCAGCCTGCCCAGAGAGCCATCTAAGGAATTCTACAGGCCTGAGGGCTTGGTAGCCATCTTAGAGTCTGGAGGCAGCTGCTTTGCTTTTGTTTGTTTTTTTTTGTTTTTTATGGTTTTTGTTTTTTGATTCCGTAAGTGTTGAGGGACTGCACCTAGGTCCCTGCCTCACTGGCATCCCTGGTGCACTACTGCCATCCAGCTGAAGTATTTTGCTGATGGCTGCTGCAGTTCTCTTGCTTGTGTGCACATGGCAGTGATGGTCCACTTAGGGAAGTTCTCTGGTCCTGCCTGGACAGGAAGGACTCAGGTCTCCTGCTCCCTTCTTGGGCCAGGAGGCCTATGGGAGGAAGCAGGGTCCAGGTGACCCTGGGCAAGAACCGGCTTCACAGGGTTTGGCTAGCTGGACTCTATAAGCATGGCCTCCCAGGTCCCAAGTGAGCAGCTATGTTGGGCAAGGGCACTGAACCTCACTACACAGGACCTAGAGCAAGGGCTGCATCTGGGGTTGAGTGGAAAACAGGTTCTGTGTTCCTGACCTTTTGCCGAGGCCACCTTTGCCTGCGACCCCACACTTTTGGTTGAGGCATCCCCTGTACACCCACAGCTGGATTACCTCACTTGTAAGATGCACGCACACACGAACTCACATGTGCGCACAAACACACACACACACACACACACACACACACACACACACACACACACACACAAAAAAATACACATTGTACCAGTGTCTTTAGGCCGTGCTCAGGATCTCAGGGAGACAGAGCCTTCCTGGGAAATGTCCATGTTATTTATTGAAGCCCTTCCCTGGCCTTTCAAGCACCCTTCATACTCTGCTATTCTGCCTGGATTTCTCTGGGGCTTTCCTTCTGTTTCTTTCTCAGATTCCCCTCTGGGTTGGAGCTCTGCTCCAGGTGCAGGTCAGGGACCCCAATCTGTCAGGAACAGAGTAACACCTCATAACCCTTCAAGGGCCCTGGGAGGCACCAACAGGGTCCTGTGCGACCTTGCTGTGTGTACCTAGAGGGCTAGTATCCCCAAGGCACTATTATGATTTGGGGTGAATCTCAAGAGAAGCAACCAGGGGAGGATGTAGACTGAAGGGTGACTCAAAGGCCAGGCAGTCAGCTTACCTTGCAGGCCAGGTGCACTATGCAGCCTCATCCATGCAGGGAACATACCTGTGGCTTCTCCTGACTGCCTAACTCACCAAGCCTAACAGAGAGAGGAGGTTCAAGGGTCGACAAGGCCCCGATCCTGTCCTACCCTGCCCTGTCCAGAAATTTCATGTGGATAAACAGAGAAGCACTGGTGGCACTATGTGGGATCCACCAGAATGCAAGATTGTGTGTGTGTGTGTGTGTGTGTGTGTGTGTGTGTGTGTGTGTGTGTGTGTGTGTGTGTGTCTATGGTCCTATGTGTATTCATGTGTTTCTTTTCTCTCCCCTTCATTCTCTGTGTTTTTTTGATTCGAAGCTAGGATGTAATAGGCCAGGTGCAAGTCTATAGGGCCAAGTGTGTAGCAATTACTATGGTGTTTCGTTCAGAGTTGATTGTCAGGAGGAGAGGCTGTCATGTAAAGAATCCCTTTATGGCTTCATCCCTTTTGCCTGACCTCCAGTGTGTACAAGGGCTCTACTTTTCCATGGTGGCTGGGGTAGGTTGGTGAAGGTCCAGCAGAAATGGTGCTTGGGACCAGTAGAGTAACACCCACATGGAAGGTGGCAGGACACTTCCTTGGGGACTGCAGGCCTAGTACCTCTCAGAGCAGGCCCATTTTGTTAGAAGTAGACTAGAGAGATGGCTCAGTGGCTAAGAGCACTGTCTGCTTCTCAGAGAACCTGAGTGCCACTCCCAGCAAATACTCGGTTGCTCACAATCATGTAAAATGTGATCTGATGCCCTCTTCCAGCAGACAGGTGCCCGTTCACATAGGGCGTTCACACAAGCAATAAGTAAACTCTTTAAGGGAAAAAAAAAACAAGAAGAAGTGGCAGAAGAGCAGAGGAGCTGGAATGTGCTGTGGGGATTCTGATGGGCCAAGTGAAAACTGCTCCTCCTGCATTCTTTCTAGGTTCTCTTTGGGCAACTTGAATCTCCTGAGAGAGCTGCAAGCTGCGTGGGTGCCCAGCCCTGGCCACAGGGAGGTAGGTGAAGTGCCCTGAGTGGTAGCCAGTGGGTTAAGTTGTCTGGGGGTTGGGGGTGGGGTCGAGGCCTGGGGATAGGAGAGAAATGGTGACAGCCTTCCAGGGAGCTCACAATGCTTGACTGGTTGCCTGGTTGCCTGGCACTGCCTAGTAGGTGGTTAGTGCTGGGGACCCAAGGCAGGGCCTGGTGGGGACGTGGGTAGATTGAGATGGAATGTTTCTTCTTTTGTTGTCTTGTCCTCTCATCTGCAACACTGATGGTCTGGCTGTGCATTCCCCTCAGGTGGGCCTCTGCTGTGGTTGATCCTCACTCCGGAATCCAGATGGCTGGTACCCATAGGTACCTGTCTGGGTCCACAGACTTGAAGGCCCGGGAAACTGGAACCCTCCACAGTACTCTATCTGCAGCCTTCCCTTTGCCCAGCATGGATTCCAGAGCCTCTTCCTACGAGGGGGAATGCCTGTGCTTTGCTCAGGGAGGACATGTGGCAGGTGGCAATTTCTCTCATGTCATCACTGATGCTCTGAGCTGTCTGACTCCACCACCTCCCCCACCGCAAGCAGCAGCCTGCTGAGCCACCAGACCAAAAGTGCCTTGGGGACAAGCCTCCTTGACCAGGAAGCTTTGTTGTGCCCAGGCTTCAGCACATCCTGGAGAAGCCTGGCAGCTTAGTGGTTATCAGATAGGACATGGTTAGACAAAGAGCTGCTGGGTCGGCCAGGTGGTCGGGGCCAAGCTGCTGGTCCCCAAGTCCAGGAGGTTGTTTCTGAGGCTTTTCCCCTATGGTCTAGATTGTAATGAGAGTTTCTGTAGAGTTCCTTTACGGTAGCCTGCAGGCACAGGTGAGCTCCATCCTTGTCCAGCCCTCAAGGCCTTCAGGGGCTGCCAGGTGCCCTCAGTGGATTTTGTCAGGGCAGTTTAGTGTGTCACAAGTGTCCTTGTGAACTGTGCCAGCCTTCCCTGTGGCACCCTGGTCTACTTCCTCTGCACCCCAGCACCCAGGTCTTCGTCATCCTCCCCCCACATTCCATGCACAACCACACTGCTCATAATCACCCCAAGTTCTCCTCACACCCTCACCCCGGGGACCCAGCCTGAAACCCCTTCCCTTTGAGGAATCCTTGCAACAGCCCAGAGAGCCGTCTCAGGACTCTCCAGGCTTAAGGGCTTGGTGGCCATCTTAGAGTCTAGTGGCAGCTGCTTTGTGTTTTTTTGGATTTTGTTTGTTTTTGATTGTATAAGGGCAGAGGGACTGCACCCAGGTCCCTGCCTCACTGGCATCCCTGGTGCACTACTGCCATCCAGCTGAAGTCATTTGCTGATGGCTGCTGCAGTCCTCTTGCTTGTGTGCACATGGTGGTGATGGTCCACATAGGGAAGTGCTCTGGTCCTGCCTGGACAGGAAGGACTCAGGTCTCCTGCTCCCTTCTTGGGCCAGGAGGCCTATGGGAGGAAGCAGGGTCCAAGTGACCCTGGGCCAGATCCCATCTTCACAGGGTTTGGCTAGCTGGACTCTATAAGCATGACCTCCCAGGTCCTAAGTCGGTGACTGTGTTGGGCCAGGGAACTGGACCTAACTACACAGGACCTGGAGCAAGGGCTGCATCTGGGGTTGGGTTAAAAACAGGTCCTGTCTCCCTGCCCTTCTGCCAATTATAACATTGCTTGTGCTCCCCCACACTTTTGGTTGAGGCGTCCCCTGTCCACCCACAGCTGGATTAGGTCACTTCTAATACACACACACACACACACACACACACACACACACACACACACACATTCACACACCATACACAGTCCATCAGTGGTTTTAGGCCGTGCTCAGGATCTCAGGGAGAGAGAGATTTCCTGGCCAAATGTCCATGTTATTTATTGAATCCCTTCCCTGGCCTCTTAAGCACCCTTCATTCTCTGCCATTCTGCCTGGATTTCTCTGAGGCTTTCCTTCTGTTTCTGTTTCAAATTGCCCTCTGTGTTGGAGCTCTGCCCCTGGTGCAGGTCAGGGACCCTAAACTGTCAGGAACAGAGTAATACCTCATAACCCTTCAATGGCCCTGGGAGGCACCAACAGGGTCCTTTGCAACCTTGCTGTGTGTACCTAGAGGGCTAGGATCCCAAGGCAGTGTTATGATTTGGGGTGAATCTCAAGAGAAGCTGCCAGAGGAGGGTGTAGACTGAAGGGTGAGTCAAAGGCCAGGCAGTCAGCTTACCTTGCAGGCCTGGTGCACTATGCAGCCTCATCCATGCAGGGAACATACCTGTGGCTTCCCCTGACTGCCTAACTCACCAAGCCTAACAGAGAGAGGAAGTTCAAGGGTCAAGAAGGCCCCTATCCTGTCCTAGCCTGCCCTGTTTAGGGATCTAATGTGGATAAATTGTTAAGGCACTGGTGGCACTATGTGGGAGCCACGAGATTGTGTGTGTTCGTGTGTGAGTCTGTGTTCATGTGTTTGTGTGTGTGTGTCCCATCTTTCTCTGTGTGTCTCCTGGATTGCAAGCTAGGATGTGAGATACCAAGTGCAAGTCCATAGAGGACCGATTGTGTTGCAATTATTATGGTGTTTAATTCCGAGTTGATTGTCAGAAGGATAGGATGGCATGTAAAAGATGCCCATTAAGCCTTCATCCTTTTTCCTGAGCTCAAGTGTGCACAAGGTCTGCACTTTTCCAGGTTAGCTAGGATATGTTGATGAAGGTCCATCAGATGTGGTCCTTGGGAACAGTAGAGTGACAGCAACATGGAAGGTAGCAGGACTCTTCCTTGGTGACTGCAGGCCTGGCACCTCTCAAGGCAGGCCCATTTTGTTAGAAGTGGACTGGAGAGATGGTGCAGTGGCTAAGAGCACTGTCTGCTCTTCATAGGTCCTGAGTGCCACTCCCAGCAAACACTTGGGGGCTCACAACTATCTATAATGTGACCTGATGCCCCCTTCCAGCAGGCAGGTGCCCATTCGCATAGGGCGTTCACACATTCAATAAGTAAAATCTTTAAGGGAAAAGACCGAGAAAAAGTGGCAGAAGAGCAGAGGAGCAGGAATATGCTGTGGGGATCCTGATGGGCCAAGTGAAAACTGCTTCTCCTGCATTCTTTCTAGGTGCCCTTTGGTCCACTTGAATCTTCTGAGAGAGCTACAAGCTGTGTGGGTGCCCAGCCCGGGCCACAGATAGGTAGGTGGGTGTCCCAGGAGGAAGCTGAAAGAAGGCTCCATGTCTGAGAACCACTTGGGGACTCTGGATGTCGGGAAAGAGTGTGAAGTGTCCTGAGTGGTGGCCAGTGGGTTGGGTTGTCTCGGGGTTGCGGGTGGGGTGGAGGCCTGGGGAGAGGAGAGAGTTTGTGTCAGACCTCCAGGGAGCTCACAATGCTTGACTGGCTGCCTGGTTGCCTGGCACTGCCTACTAAGTGTTTAGTGTTGGAGACCCAAGGCAGGGCCTGGTAGGCGTGTGGGCAGATTGGGATGGAACGGTTCTTCTTTTGATACGTCCTTGTCCTCACATCTGCGGCATTGAAGATCTGGCTGTGCATCCCCCTCAGGTGGGCCTTTACTGTGGTTGATCCTGCCTCCCGAATCCAGATGGCTGGGTACCCATAGGCACCTGTCTAGGTCCACAGGCTTGAAGGCCTAGGAAACTGGAGCCCTCCTCAGTACTCAATCTGCAGCCTGCCCTTTGCCCAGCATCTATTCCAGAGCCTTCTCCTGCCATGTGGGAAGTCAGTGCTGTGTACAGTGCCCACTTGTGGCAGGTGGCCCTCTCCTTCATGTCACCTGCCAACGTTCTCCTGTGCGCAGGGTTCTCTGACACTGACACCACGACCACCACCACCACCACCACCACCACCACATCCAACAACAACAACAACAATACCTCCACCACCACCACACCCAGCCTGATGAGGTACCAGACTAGGGTCAGCCCTGGAGTACCTGTGGGACTAGCCCCCTTGACCTAGAAGCTTTGTTGTGCCCAGGTTTCAGCACATCCTGGAGAAGCCTGGCAGCTTTAGTGGTTGTCAGATTGGGCAGGGTTATGCAGAGAGCTGCTGGGTTGGCCAGGTGGTCAGGGCAAAGCTGCTGGTCTCCAGGTCCAGGAGGTTGTTTCTAAGGCTTTTCCGCTATGGTCTAGATTGTCATGAGGGTGTCTGTAGAGTTCCTTTAGGGTAGTCTGCAGGCCCAGCTGAGCTCCATCCCTGTCCAGCTGTCAAGTCCCTCAGGGGCTGCCAGGTGCCCTAAGTGGAGTGTGTCAGGGCAGTGCAGTATGTCACAGGGGTCTTTGTGACCTGTACCAGCCTTCCCTGTGGCACCCTGGTGTACTTCCTCTGCACCCCAGCGCCCAGGTCTGTATCCTCTGCACCCCACACTCTTTCCTTCAACCCCACCCCCACTGCTCATAATCCTCCCCAAGTTTCCCCCCACCCTCACCCAGGCACTGTAGGCTCAAACCCTTTTCAATTCGGGATCCTTGCAGCCTGCCCAGAGAGCCATCTAAGGAATTCTACAGGCCTAAGGGCTTGGTAGCCATCTTAGAGTCTGGAGGCAGCTGCTTTGCTTTTGTTTGTTTGTTTTTGTTTTTTGATTCCGTAAGTATTGAGGGACTGCACCTAGGTCCCTGCTTACTGGCATCCCTGGTGCACTACTGCCATCCAGCAGAAGTCTTTTGCTGATGGCTGCTGCAGTTCTCTTGCTTGTGTGCACATGGCAGTGATGGTCCACATAGGGAAGTGCTCTGGTCCTGCCTGGACAGGACGGACTCAGGTCTCCTGCTCCCTTCTTGGGCCAGGAGGCCTATGGGAGGAAGCAGGGTCCAGGTGACCCTTGGCCAGAATCGGCATCACAGGGTTTGGCTAGCTGGACTCTATAAACATAGCCTCCCAGGTCGCAAGTCAGCGGCCATGTTGGGCAAGGGCACTGAACCTCACTACACAGGACCTAGAGCAAGGGCTGCATCTGGGGTTGGGTGGAAAACAGATCCTGTGTGCCTGACCTTTTGCCGAGGCGACCATTGCCTGCGACCCCACACTTTTGGTTGAGGCATCCCCTGTACACCCACAGCTGGATTACCTCACTTGTAAGACACACACACACGAACTTCCGCTCCCACGCGCGCGGACACACACACACACACACACACACACACACACACACACGCACGCACGCACCATACACAGTCCACCAGTGTCTTTAGGCCGTGCTCAGGATCTCAGGGAGACAGAGCCTTCCTGCGAAATGTCCATGTTATTTATTAAAGCCCTTCCCTGGCCTTTCAAGCACCCTTCATACTCTGCTATTCTGCCTGGATTTCTCCAGGGCTTTCCTTCTGTTTCTTTTTCAAGTTGCCCCCTGTGTTTGAGCTGTGCTCCAGGTGCAGGTCAGGGACCCCAATCTGTCAGGAACAGAGTAACAGCTCATAACCCTTCAAGGGCCCTGGGAGGCACCAGCAGGGTCCTGTGCAACCTTGCTGTGTGTACCTAGAGGGCTAGGATCCCCAAGGCACTATTATGATTTGGGGTGAATCTCAAGAGAAGCAACCAGGGGAGGGTGTAGACTGAAGGGTGACTCAAAGGCCAGGCAGTCAGCTTACCTTGCAGGCCAGGTTAACTATGCAGCCTCATCCATGCAGGTGACATACTTGTGGCTTCTCCTGACTGCCTAACTCACCAAGCCTAACAAAGAGAGGAGGTTCAAGGGTCGACAAGGCCCCTATCCTATCCTATGCTGCCCTGCCCTGTGGATAAACAGAGAACTCACTGGTGGCACTATGTGGGAGTCACTAGAATGCGAGATTGTGTGTGTGTGTGTGTGTGTGTGTGTATGTGTGTGTGTGTGTGTGTGTGTATGTGTGTGTGTGTGTGTGTGTGTGTATGTTTCTGCCGTCTTTCCTTCATTCTCTCTGTGTTTCCTGGATTGGAAGCTAGGATGTGAAACCAGGTGCAAGTTCACAGAGGACCGAGTGTGTAACAATTATTATGTTGTTTAGTTGAGAGTTGATTGTCAGAAAACCACGATGGCATGTAAAAGACGCTCTTCAAGGCTTCCTCCGTTTTGCCTGAGCTCCAGTGTGCACAATGTCTGCAGTTTTCCAGGATGGCTGGGGTGGGTTTGTGAAGGTCCATCAGAAATGGTGCTTGGGACCAGTAAAGTGACAGCCACATGGAGGTGGCAGGGCCCTTCCTTGGGGACTGCAGGCCTGGAACCTCTCAGAGCAGGCCTGTTTTGTTAAAAGTGGACTAGAGAGATGGCTCAGTGGCTAAGAGCACTGTCTGCTTCGGAGGTGCTGAGTGCCACTCCCAGCAAACACTTGGGGGCTCACACCATCTATAATGTGATCTGATGCCCTCTTACTGCAGGCAGGTGCCCATGCACATAGGGCACTCACACATAAAATAAGTAAAATCTTTACAAAAAAAAAAAAACCAAGAAGATGTGGCAGAAGAGCTGAGGAGCTGGAATGTGCTCTGGGGATCCTGATGGGCCAAGTGAAAACTGCTCCTCCTGCATTCTTTCTAGGTGCCCGTTGGTCCACTTGAATCTCCTGAGAGAGCTGCAAACTGTGGGGGTGCCCAGCCTGGGCCACAGATAGGTAGGTGGGTGTCCCAGGAGGAGGCTGAAAGAAGGCTCCCTATCTGGTGCCAGGTATGCGAACTCTCCCTTTGAAGATTTGTGGTTTCAGGATTCAAGAGAGCTCTCAAACAATTCAGGCTAGTGCCATTGGTTTGGTTGCTCACCAGAAGCACTTGAGACAACTACCCTGTTGCTCTGCTGGAGAAATGACTCAGCACTTCAGAACAGCCAGTACTCTTCCAGAGGACCCAGGTACAAATCCCAGCACTTCTATAGCACCTTATGTCCCTGTTTCTGTAACTCCAGCTCCAAGGGCTCCAGTACCCTCTGTGGCCCTATTCTGTATTCTATGGGCACTAGCAAAACATGTGGTACACAGACATCTAGCAAACTACACATAGAGTTGTGGTAGAACAGAACTCCAACCTTTAGTAAAACTTATTTAAGCTTGTTTTCCCCTGTAAATACTTTTGAGAATCTTGGATGGATGCCTTCAGTACCTTCATGGACGCCAACAGGTTGTCAGCAAATAGCGAAGACAAACTGTTTCAAAACCCACTCTGAAAAAAAAAACCAAAAAAACCAAAAGAACAAAACAAAACAAAAAAACCCCACTCTGCTTTCCCAGCCCCATCACTCCCAGCCCCTTTGATTCTCTGGGGAGGTTCTAAGGTGTCTCACTCTTCCAGTGGGCGGGGCCAGCACTCAGGGGGCGGGAATTGCTCTTCTACTTCCATTTTCTCTCTGCTCCCAACCAGGAGTGGGAATAGTCAGGGGTCAGGGATGGGGAAGGCAAGGCAGGGAGCAGAGATGGATGCTGCTGGTGGTCTCCTCCCTCCCTGGGCCTGAGATTCATAGGCCTGCCCAGCATTGATCAAGTAAGTTTATCCCCACCTCCCCGCACCGTAACTCCTTTTTCTCTGATGCCCTAGGACTTGGTGGCTTGATTGGTCTCTCTGGTGTCGGAGTGTCTCTCCTGCCTGCAGACTGCGCGACCGCGAGCACTGGGAGCCCTCAGACCAGGGAAGGAGGCACCACGAGGCTTGTTCAGCTTAGGGACTCCGGGTTTTGTTCTCCGGGCAACATCTAGAGAGCCTTAATGGAAGGGCTTCGTGGGGAAACCGGAAGCACTTCGCTGGGACAGAAGGCCGGAGAAGGTTCCGGGACCATCACCCTAAGCAAGGGCCACCTACTCTCAGCCAGAGAGGTGAGCGAACTAGTTGCTAAAGCTTGGCTGCCCAGGGTTAGGCTTCTCCGGGTCCCCAAATGCATTGGTAAGAACGTTTTCTTTTGTGGAAGTTTCAGACCAAAAACCAAAACAAAAAACAAAAACAAAAACAAACAACAACAGAACACATTTGTGCGTGTGTACTGGCAAGTTCTCACAAAAAGCCAGGGTGATTGTTTTTCTGTTTTTCGGTTTGTTTTGTTTTTCAAGGCAAGGTCCCTAGGTAGCTCTGACCCTCCCACTACAAGGCCCCCCCATTACTGCTCTCCAGATGTTGCCCAGAGAACAAAATTCAGTGTCCAAGCCACGTGCTTCCTCCTTTCCTGGCCTGAGGGATCCCAGTGTGTTCTGGGAACTCACTCTGTACACCAGGCTGGCCTCCAACCCAGAGATTCCCCCTACCTCTGCCTCAGAGTGCTAGGAGAGCTCAGGAGTGCCCCACCACCACTGCTTGGCGGCCCTGCACATTTTCATTGCTCTAGACTCTAAGCTCTAAGGTTTTGTGAACATGGGAAGATATGAAAATATGGTCGTGATCACTGATTATGGATACCAAAGCTTGGCAGATGCAAGTATCTGCCACAGAATCACCTGCTCCCAAGAATATTAACAGAATAACGAATGTTTCAAGTATAAAATTTTTAAACAAATAATTTGAGATACCAAAGTCTATAATAATACAAAATGTGCATAATTTGAGAATGTACTATATGAAAAAGTAGATCAAATAGTATTTACACTTGCTAATGTTAAGTTTGTATTTGTGTAAGCTTCTTTTTCTTCTAATTTCCTTTTTTTTCTGTCCTGCATGGTTTGTTTCCTCAGTCACTGGCCACAGGAATCTTGAGAAGTCTTAGGAATATGCAGGCAAGGACTTGAGCCCAGCTTCTTCTCCAACATTGTGCAAAGGAACTGTCCATCCCAGGGGAAATGTGTGAGTTTCTATGTGTCCTTGTATTCCACTTATTTATTTATGGGTCTTTCTGTGACAGGATCTGTCTGTGTAGCCTCCTAGACCCGCCAATATCGTGGGTGTCCTAGACTTGCTTTGTAGACCAGGCTGGCCTCGAACTCACAGCAATCTAGCCCCCTCTGCCTCCCAGCATGCTGGGAGTTCAGGCTTACCTTTACAGGCTTGATATTGTCCTTGTATTGTTATTCACACTGAAACAGAATTTCCAAAGCAACATCATTTAAAACATACAAATTCTGAAGAGATACATATACTTTGTAGGTTTTCACCATGATGAGTATTATGTTCACATATAGCCAGGTTTTTCTTTCCTCTGTGTTTTTAGTCGAATGTAGGAAAACTTAAGCTTCCTCTAGTGTCTAGAAGAAAGAATAATGACCTGATATCAAAACCAAAACAATACATAATGTGTTCATTGTCCATTTACTTTTTGTATAGCTACACATTTTATCAAGGTGTATTCAGTAAACCAGTCATGGAACTATATGAACTTAATGTACATAGCCAGCCTTGCCTGTACTTGGAGCTGATTTGATTCCTGTGTAGCTTTAGGTCCTCTGCTTTGTCTTTTATAACGAACTAGTTGTCCTATACCCAGCACCCTCCTGGCTTCATCTGCCTGATGCTGAGGTTACAGGCCTATGCTAACACATACAGCACTCTATAACTACTTTGAAAGTTTATTATTTTCACCTTTATGTATCTATGTGATGGTGTGTGTGTGTGTGTGTGTTTATGAAGCATGTGAGTGCACTGCATGAACCACTGTGTGGGTGTTGGTCAAAGGACAATTTGGAGATTTAGTTTCATTTTTCACCTTCTCTAGGATACAGTCTCTCTTATTGTACCTCTGCACTGCACACTGCAGCTAACTGGCGTTCCCTCTGTTCTCTTCTTTCATTTCTTTTTCTCTCTACTAATATAGGGATGACATGTGCACTACTAGCACTAGCTACTTCTATGGTTCGCAGAATGGTGTACTCAAGGCCTCAGGTTCATAAAAGGACTTGTACAACGGAGAAGCCATGATCTTAGATAAATCGTAATATGCCTTGTTGTATTGCACATTTTATATATACAGACAGAGGTTTTAACCAAATATATTGTCTAACCTATTTCTCCTAGCCGGACATCATTATGTGTTTATATTCCTTATGATAATGAAATAGTGGGAGGTTCAAAAGAACTTGGAAATTAACTTCACATAGGAGAGTTGACTAACTTACTGTTGCAGAATATGATCATACATATATATAAACATATCCGTATATATATGTATAAATATATATGTATGTATGTATATATATATATATATATATATATATATATATAAAATATTTCTTTACTTTGTGTCAGATATGGGCCCAGGTGCTAATACAAACTAAGAAAATATGAATATACCATGTTCCTAATGTGTCATATTGAGGATTTTCAT
>NC_140488.1:92783347-93118347 GCF_964271855.1 Acomys minous | reverse complement strand
GGGCATTCACTCATAAAATAAGTAAACCTTTAAGGGAAAAAAAAAACAAGAAGAAGTGGCAGAAGAGCTGAGGAGCAGGAATGTGCTGTGGGGATTCTGATGGGCCAAGTGAAAACTGCTCCTCCTGCATTCTTTCTAGGTGCCCTGTGGTCCACTTGAATCTCCTGAGAGAGCTGCAAGCTGCATGGGTGCCCTGCCCTGGCCACAGGGAGGTAGGTGGGTATCCCAGGAGGCTGAAGGAAAGCTCCCTGTGTCAGAACCACTTGGGGACTGTGGATGGGGGGAAAGAGAGTGAAGTGTCCTGAGTGGTGGCCAGTGGGTTGGGTGGTCTGGGGTTTGGAGGTGGGGTCGAGGCCTGGGGAGAGGAGAGAAATGGTGACAGCCTTCCAGGGAACTCACAATGCTTGACTGGTTGCCAGGTTGCCTGGTACTGCCTACTAGGTGGTTAGTGTTGGGGACTCAAGGCAGGGCCTAGTGGGGAAGTGGGTAGATTGGGATGGAATGTTTCTTCTTTTGTTGTCCTTGTCCTCCCATCTGTGACACTGATGGTCTGGCTGTGCATTCCCCTCAGGTGGGCCTCTGCTGTGGTTGATCCTCGCTCCGGAATCCAGATGTCTGGGTACCCATAGGCACCTGTCTGGGTACACAGACTTGAAGGCCCGGGAAACTGGAACCCTCCACAGTACTCACTCTGCAGCCTTCCCTTTGCCCAGCATGGATTGCAGAGCCTCTTCCTACGAGGTGGGATGCCTGTGATTTGCTCAGGGAGGACATGTGGCAGGTGGCTATTTCTCTCATGTCATCCCTGATGCTCTGAGCTCTCTGACACCACCACCTCCCCCACCGCAAGCAGCAGCCTGCTGAGCTACCATACCATGGTCAGCTCAGGAGTGCCTTGGGGACAAGCCTCCTTGACCAGAAAGCTTTGTTGTGCCCAGGCTTCAGCACATCCTGGAAAAGCCTGGCAGCTTAGTGGTTATCAGATTGTACATGGTTAGACAGAGAGCTGCTGGATCTGCCATGGGGCGGGGCCGGCTGCTGGTCCTCAAGTCTAGGAGGTTGTGTGTGAGGCTCCTCCCTATGCTCTGGATTGGCATGAGGGTTTCTGTATAGTTCCTTTAGGGTAGCCTGCAGGCACAGGTGAGCACCATCCTTGTCCAGCCCTCAAGGCCTTCAGGGGCTGCCAGGTGCCCTAAGTGGTGTGTGTCAGGTCAGTGCAGTTTGTCTCAGCCATCCTTGTGAGCTGTGCTAGCCTTTCCTGTGGCACCTGGTCTACTTCCTCTGTACCCCAGGACCCAGGTCTGTGTCAGTGTCCCCACACTCTATCCCTCCCCACTACTGCTCATAATCTCCCCCAAGTTGCTCCCACTATGTCACCCAGGCACCCAGGCACAAACCTCTTCCCCTTGAGGAATCCTTGCAGCCTTCCCAGAGAGCCATCTCAGGCCTCTACAGGCCTAAGGGCTTTGTGGCCATCTTTGAGTCTGGAGGCAGCTGCTTTGCTTTTTTTTTTTTTTTATTCTGTAATGGCTGGGGGAGTGCACCCAGGTCCCTGCCTCACTGGCATCCCTGGTGCACTACTGCCAAACAGCGAAAGTCTTTTGCTGATGGCTGCTGCAGTTCTCTTGCTTGTGTGCACATGGCAGTGATGGTCCACATAGGGAAGTTCTCTGGTCCTGCCTGTACAGGAAGGACTCAGGTGTCCTGTCCCTTCTTGGGCCAGGAGACCTATGGGAGGAAGCAGGGTCCAGGTGACCCTGGGCCAGAACCGGCTTCACAGGGTTTGTCTAGCTGGACTCTATAAGCATAGCCTCCCAGGTCCCAAGTCAGCAGACATATTGGGCAAGGCGACTGGACCTCACTACACAGGACCTGGAGCAAGGGCTGCATCGGGGGTTGGGTGGAAAACAGGTCCTGTCTGCCTGCCCGTTTGCCAAGTCCACCATTGCTTGCTTCCCCACACTTTTGGTTGATGTGTCCCTTGTGCAACCACAGCTGGATTAGTTTACTGGTAACAGATACATACACACACACAGACACACCCACACCCACATACACAGTAGACCAGTGTTTTTAGGCTGTGCTCAGGATCTCAGGGAGAGAGAGCCTTCCTGGCCAAATGTCCATGTTATTTATTGAACCCTTCCCTGGCCTCTCAAGCACCCTTCATACTCTGCTCTTCAGCCTGAATTTCTCTGAGGCTTTCCTTCTGTTTCTTTTTCAGATTGCCCTCTGTGTTGGAGCTCTGCTCCTAGTGGAGGTCAGTGACCCCAATTTGTCAGGAATAGAGTAATAGCTCATAACCACTTTAACCCCTTGGGAGGCACCACCAGGGACCTATGCAACCTTGCTGTGTGTACCTAGAGGGCTAGGATCCGAAGGCAGTGTTATGATTTGGGGTGAAACTCAAGAGAATCAGCCAAAGGAGAGTGTAGACTGAAGGGTGCCCCAAAAGGCAGGCAGTCACCTTACCTTGCAGGCCAAGTGCACTATGCAGCCTCATCCAAGGAGGTAACATTCCTGACTGCCTAACTCACCAAGCCTAACTGAGAGAGTTTCAAGGGTCAACAAGGCCCCTATCCTGTCCTAGCCTGCCCTGTCCAGGGATCTCATGTGGATAAATAGAGAACGCCCTAGTGGCACTATGTGGGAGCCACTATATTTCGAGATTGTGTGTGTGTGTGTGTGTGTGTGTGTATGCGCAGGTGCCTGCCTGTGTGTGTGTACTAGAATTCGAGATTATGTGTGTGTGTGTGTGTGTGTGTGTGTGTGTGTGTGTGTGTGTGTGTTCCTGTGTTCCTGCGCTCCCTCCTTTCTTCCTTCTCTGTATGTCTCCTGGATTGAATACTAGGACGTAAGCCAAAAGGTGCAAGTCCATAGAGGACCGAGTGTGTAGCAATTATTATGGTGTTTAGTTCACAGTTGATTGTTAGAAAGACAGGATGGCATGTAAAAGACATCCTTTAAGGCTTCCTCTGTTTGGCCTGCGCTCCAGTGTGCACAACATCAGCACTTTTCCTGGGAAGCTGGGGTGGTTGGTGAAGGTCCATCAGAAGTGGTACTTGGGACCAGTGGAGTGACAGCCACATTGAAGGTGGCAGGCCCCTTGCTTGGGGACTGCAGGCCTGGCACCCCTCAGAGCAGGCCCATTTTGTTAAAAGTGGACTGGAGATATGACTCAGTGGCTACGAGCACTGTCTGCTCTTCCAGAGTTCGGGAGTGCCACTCCCAGCCAACACTTGGGGGCTCACAACCATCTACACTGTGATCTGATGCCCTCTTCCAGCAGGCAGGTGCCCATTCGCATAGGGCGTTCACACATACAAGGAGTAAAATCTTTAAGGGGAAAAAAAAACAAGAAGTGGCAGAAGAGCTGAGGAGCAGGAATGTGCTGTGGGGATCCTGATGGGCCAAGTGAAAACTGCTCCTCCTGCATTCTTTCTAGGTGCCCTTTGGTCCGCTTGAATCTCCTGAGAGAGCTGCAAGCTACGTGGGTGCCCAGCCCTGGCCACATGGAGGTAGGTGGGTATCCCAGGAGGCTGAAGGAAAGCTCCCTGTGTCAGAACCACTTGGGGACTGTGGATGGGGGGAAAGAGAGTGAAGTGTCCTGAATGGTGGCCAGTGGGTTGGGTGTTCTGGGGTTTGGGGGTGGGGTGGAGGCCTAGGGAGAGGAGAGAGATTGTGACAGATCTCCAAGGAACTCACAATGCTTGACTTCCTGCCTGATTGCCTGGCACTGCCAGGTAGGTGGTTAGTGTTGGGGACCCAAGACAGGGCCTGCTAGGCATGTGAGCAGATTGGGATGGAACGTTTCTTCTTTTGATATGTCTTTGTCCTCGCATCTGCAGCATTGATGGTCTGGCTGTGCATCCCCTTCAGGGGTCCTCTGCTGTGGTTGATCCTCTCTCCCGAATCCAGATGGCTGGGTACCCATAGGCACCTGCCTGGGTCCACAGGCTTGAAGTCCTGGGAAACTGGAGCCATCCTCAGTACTCAGTCTGCATCCTGCTATTTGCCCAGCATCCATTCCATAGCCTCCTCCTCCCAGGTGGGAAACCAGTGCTATGCTCAGGGCACACGTGTGTCAGGTGGCCCTCTCTCTCATGTCATCTACCAAAGTTCCTCTGTACCTTGAGCTCTCTGACACCACCACTACCACTAGCCTGCTGAGCTACCAGACCAGGATCAGCCCAGGAGTGCCTTGGGGACAAGCCACCTTGACTTGGAAGCTTTGTTGTGTCCAGGCTTCAGCACACCCTTGAGAATCCTGGGAGCTTTAGTGGTTATGAGTGTGGGCAGGGTTACCCAGAGAGCTACTGGTCTAGCAGGGGGCGGGGCCAAGCTGCTGGTCCCCAAGTCTGGGAAGTTGTTTCTGAGGCTCCTCCCCTATGGTCTGGATTGGCATGAGGGTTTCTGTAGAGTTCCTTTAGGGTAGCCTGCAGGCACAGGTGAGCTCCATCCTTGTCCATCCCTCAAGGCCTTCAGGGGCTGCCAGGTGCCCTCAGTGGTGTGTGTCAGAGCAGTGCAGTGTGTCACAGATGTCCTTGTGACCTGTGCCAGCCTTCCCTGTGGCACCCTGGTCTACTTCCTCTGCACCCCAGCACCCAGGTCTGTGTCATCCTCTCCCCACATTCCATGCACACCCACAGCACTCATAATCCCCCCTCAGGCTTCCCCCACACCCTCTCCCAGGCACCCAGGACCCTAGGCTCAAACCTCTTCCCCTTCAGGAATCCGTGCAGCCTGCCCAGAGAGCAATCTCAGGCCTCTGCAGGCCTAAGGGCTTGGTGGCCATCTTAGGGTCTTCTGGCAGCTGCTCTGAGTTTTGGTTTTGGTTTTGGTTTTGGTTTTTTGATTCTGTAATGGCTGAGGGAGGGGATCCAAGTCCCTGCCTCACTGCCTTCCAGTGGAAGTCTTTTGCTGATGGCTGCTGCAGTTCTCTTGCTTGTGTGCACATGGTGGTGTTGGTCCACATAGGGATGTGCTCTGGTCCTGCCTGGACAGGAAGGGCTCAGGTGTCCTGTTCCCTTCCTGGGCCAGGATGTCTATGGGAGGAAGCAGAGTCAAGGTGACCTGTGGCCAGCACCTAAGATGCAGGACTGGGCTAGGTGGAGTGAACAATCACTGCCTCACAGTTCCTAAGTAGGCAGCCATTTTTTGCCAGGGTGATTGGTGCTCACTACACAGGAACTTGTGTAAGGTCTTCATCTGGGGTTAGGTGCACATTAGGTCTTATCTCTCTGCCATTGTTCCTAAGGCCACCTTTGTGCCCCTATATTTTGGTTGAGGTGTCCCCTCTGCCCCCACACCTGGCTTAGCTCAGTTCCAACACACACACACACACACACACATACACACACACACACACACACACACATACACACACACACACACACACACACACACACACACACACACACCACATACATAGTCCACCAGTGTGTTTAGGCTGTGCTCAGTATCTCAGGGAGAGAGAGCCTTCCTGGGAAATGCCCATGTTATTTATTGAAGCCCTTCCCTGGCCTCTCAAACACCCTTCATACTTTGCTATTCTGCCTAGATTTCTCTGGGGCTTTCCTTCTGTCTCTTTTTCAAGTTGCCCTCTGTGTTGGAGCTCTGCTCCAGGTGCAGGTCAGGGACCCCAAACTGTCAGGAACAGAGCAGTAGCTCATAACCCATCAAGGGCCCTGGGAGGCACCACCAGGGTCCTATGCATCCTTGCTGTGTGCACCTAGGTCTAGAGCTAGGATCCCACGGCAGTGTTATGATTTGGGGTGTATCTCAAGAGAAGCTGCCAGAGGAGGGTGTAGACTGAAGGGTGCCCCAAAGGCCAGGCAGTCAGCTTACCTTACAGACCAAATACACTATGCAGCCTCATCCATGCAGGTGACATACTTGTGGCTTCTCCTGACTGCCTAACTCACCAAGCCTAACAGAGAGAGGAGGTTCAATTGTCGACAAGGCCCCTATCCTATCCTACGCTGCCCTGCCCTGTGGATAAACAGAGAACGCACTGGTGGCACTATGTGGGAGCCACTAGAATGTGTGATTGTGTGTGTGTGTGTGTGTGTATATGTGTGTGTGTATGTTGCTGTGTGTGTGTGTGTGTGTGTGTTTGTTTGTGTATGTTGCTGTGTGTATGTGTGTGGGTGTGTGTGTTTCTGCCCTCTTTCGCTCGTTCTCTCTGTGTTTCCTGGGTTGAAAGCTAGGATGTGAAACCAGGTGCAAGTTCATAGAGGACCGAGTGTGTACCAATTATTATGAGAATTAGTTGAGAGTTGATTGTTAGAAAGACAGGATGGCATGTAAAAGATGCTCTTCAAGGCTTTCTCTGTTTTGCCTGAGCTCCAGTGTGCACAAGGTCTGCACTTTTCCTGGGTGGCTGGGGTGGGATTGTGAAGGTCTATCAGAAATGGTGCTTGGGACCAGTAAAGTGACAGCCACATGGGAGGTACCAGGGCCCTTCCTTGGGGACTGCAGGCCTAGAACCTCTCAGAGCAGGCCCGTTTTGTTAAAAGTGGACCAGAGAGGTGGCTCAGTGGCTAAGAGCACTGTCTGCTCTTCCAGAGGTCGTGAGTGGCACTCCCAGCCAACACTTGGGGGCTCACAACCATCTACATTGTGATCTGATGCCCTCTTCCAGCAGGCAGGTGCCCATTCGCATAGGGCGTTCACACATACAAGGAGTAAAATCTTTAAGGGGAAAAAAAAAAACCAAGAATAAGTGGCAGAAGAGCTGAGGAGCAGGAATGTGCTGTGGGGATCCTGATGGGCCAAGTGAAAACTGCTCCTCCTGCATTCTTTCTAGGTGCCCCTTGGTCCACTTGAATCCCCTGAGAAAGCTGCAAGCTGCATGGGTGCCCAGCCCTGGCCACATGGAGGTAGGTGGGTATCCCAAGAAGAAGCTGAAAGAAAGTTCCCTGTCTCAGAACCACTTGAGGACTGTGGATGTGGGGAAAGAGAGTTAAGTGTCCTGAGTGGTGGCCAGTGGGTTGGGTGGTCTGGGGGTTGGGGGTGGGGTGGAGGCCTGGGGAGAAGAGAGAGGTTGTGACAGACCTCCAGGGAGCTCACAATGCTTGACTGGCTGCCTGGTTGCCTAGCGCTGCCTAGTAGGTGTTTAATGTTGGGGAGCCAAGGCAGGGCCTGTTAGGCTTGTGGGGGGATTGGGATGAATGATTTCCTCTTTTGATAGGTCCTTGTCTTCGCCTCTGGGGCATTGAAGATCTGGCTGTTCATCCCCCTCAGGGGGGCCTCTGCTGTGATTGATGCTCCTTCCCGAATCCAGATGGCTAGGTACCCATAGGCACCTGCCTGGGTCCACAGGTTTGAAGGCCCAGGAAACTGAAGCCCTCCTCAGTACTCAGTCTGCAGTCTACTCTTTCCCAGCTTCCATTTCAGAGCCTCCTCCTGCCAGGTGGGAAGCCAGTGGCAGGTGGCCCACTCTCTCATGTCATCTGCCAAAGTTCCCCTGATACCTGAGCTCTCTGAAACCACTTGCATCAGCAACACCAGCAGCAGCACCAGCCAGCTGAGCTACCAGGCCAGGGTCAGCCTGTGAGTGCCTTCTGGAAAAGCCCGCTTTACCAGGAAGCTTCATTGTGCTCAGACTTCAAAACACCTTGGAGAAGCCGGGCAGCTTTAGTGGGTATCAGATTGGGCAGGGTTAGGCAGAGAGCTGCTGGTTCTGCCGTGGGGCAGGGCCTGCTGCTGGTCTCCAAGTCCAGGAGGTTGTTTCTGAGGCTCCTCCTTTTTGGTCTGGAGTAACATGAGGGTTCTGCAGAGTTCCTTTAGGGTAGCCTGCAGGCACAGGTGAGCTCCATCCTTGTCCAGCCCTCAAGGCCTTCAGGGGCTGCCAGGTGCCCTCAGTGGAGTGTGTCAGGGCAGTGTAGTGTGTCACAAGGGTCCTTGTGACCTGTGCCAGCCTTCCCTGTGGCACCCTGGTCTACTTCCTCTGCACCCCAGCAGCCAGGTTTGTATCATCCTCCCCACACATTCCATTCACACCCACACTGCTCATAATCACCCCAAGTTCTCCTCACCCCCTCACCCAGGGACCCAGCCTGAAACCCCTTCCCTTTGAGGAATCCTTGCAGCAGCCCAGAGAGCCGTCTCAGGACTCTCCAGGCTTAAGGGCTTGGTGGCCATCTTAGAGTCTAGTGGCAGCTGCCTTGTGTTTTTTTGGATTTTGTTTGTTTGTTTTTGATTGTATAAGGGCAGAGGGACTGCACCCAGGTCCCTGCCTCACTGGCAACCCTGGTGCACTACTGCCATCCAGCTGAAGTCATTTGCTGATGGCTGCTGCAGTTCTCTTGCTTGTGTGCACATGGTGGTGATGGTCCACATAGGGAAGTTCTCTGGTCCTGCCTGGACAGGAAGGACTCAGGTCTCCTGCTCCCTTCTTGGGCCAGGAGGCCTATGGGAGGAAGCAGGGTCCAAGTGACCCTGGGCCAGATCCCATCTTCACAGGGTTTGGCTAGCTGGACTCTATAAGCATAGCTTCCCAGGTCCTAAGTCGGTGGCTATGTTGGGCTAGGGAACTGGACCTAACTACACAGGACCTGGAGCAAGGGCTGCATCTGGGGTTGGGTTAAAAACAGGTCCTGTCTCCCTGCCCTTCTGCCAATTATAACATTGCTTGTGCTTCCCCACACTTTTGGTTGAGGCATCCCCTGTCCACCCACAGCTGGATTAGGTCACTTCTAATACACACACACACACACACACACACACACACACACACACACACACACACACACACATTCACACACCGTACACAGTCCACCTTCACACACCATACACAGTCCACCAGTGGTTTTAGGCCGTGCTCAGGATCTCATGGAGAGAGAGATTTCCTGGCCAAATGTCCATGTTATTTTTTGAATCCCTTCCCTGGCCTCTTAAGCACCCTTCATTCTCTGCTATTCTGCCTGGATTTCTCTGAGGCTTTCCTTCTGTTTCTGTTTCAAATTGCCCTCTGTGTTGGAGCTCTGCCCCTGGTGCAGGTCAGGGACCCTAAACTGTCAGGAACAGAGTAATAACTCATAACCCTTCAAGGGCCCTGGGAGGCACCAGCAGGGTCCTATGCAGCCTTGCTGTGTGCATCTAGGTCTAGGGCTAGGATCCCAAGGTAGTGTTATGATTTGGGGTGAATCTCAAGAGAAGCTGCCAGAGGAGGATGTAGACTGAAGGGTGAGTCAAAGGCCAGGCAGTCAGCTTACCTTGCAGGCCAGGTGCACTATGCAGCCTCATCCATGCAGGTGACATACTTGTGGCTTCCCCTGACTGCCTAACTCACCAAGCCTAACAGAGAGAGGAGGTTCAAGGGTCGAGAAGGCCCCTATCCTGTCCTCTCCTGCCCTGTCCATGGATCTCATGTGGATAAATAGAGAACTCACTGGTGGCACTATGTGGGAGCCACTAGATTGCGAGATTGTGTGTGTGTGTGTGTGTGTGTGTGTGTGTGTGTGTGTGTGTGTGTGTGTGTGTATGTGTATGTTCTGCCGTCCTTCCTTCATTCTCTCTGTGTTTCCTGGATTGAAAGCTAGGATGTGAAACCAGGTGCAAGTCCACAGAGGACCAAGTGTGTAATAATTATTAGGTTGTTTAGTTGAGAGTTGATTGTCAGAAAGCCACGATGGCATGTAAAAGACGCTCTTCAAGGCTTCCTCCGTTTTGCCTGAGCTCCAGTGTGCACAATGTCTGCACTTATCCAGGATGGCTGGGTTGGGTTTGTGAAGGTCCATCAGAAATGGTGCTTGGGACCAGTAAAGTGACAGCCACATGGAGGTGGCAGGGCCCTTCCTTGGGGACTGCAGGCCTGGAACCTCTCGGAGCAGGCCTGTTTTGTTAAAAGTGAACTAGAGAGATGGCTCAGTGGCTAAGAGCACTGTCTGCTTCAGAGGTGCTGAGTGCCACTCCCAGCAAACACTTGGGGGCTCACACCATCTATAATGTGATCTGATGCCCTCTTACTGCAGGCAGGTGCCCATGCACATAGGGCATTCACACATACAATAAGTAAAATCTTTACAAAAAAAACAAGAAGAAGTGGCAGAAGATATGAGGAACGGGAATGTGCTGTGGGTATCCTGATGGGCCAAGTAAAAACTGCTCCTCCTGCATTCTTTCTAGGTGCCCTTTGGTCCACTTGAATCTCCTGAGAGAGCTGCAAGCTGTGTGGGTGCCCAGCCCGGGCCACAGATAGGTCAGTGGGTGTCCCAGGAGGAGGCTGAAAGAAGGCTCCCTATCTGGTGCCAGGTATGCGAACCCTCCCTTTGAAGATTTGTGGTTTCAGGATTCAAGAGAGCTTTCAAACAATTCAGGCTAGTGCCATTGGTTTGGTTGCTCACCAGAAGCACTGGAGACAACTACCCTGTTGCTCTTCTGGAGAAATGACTCAGCACTTCAGAACAGCAACTACTCTTCCAGAGGTCCCAGGTACAAATCCCAGCACTTCTATAGCACCTCATGTCCCTGTTTCTGTAACTCCAGCTCCAAGGGCTCCAGTACCATCTGTGGCCCTATTCTGTATTCTATGGGCACTAGCAAAACATGTGGTACACAGACATCTAGCAAACTACACATAGAGTTGTGGTAGAACAGAACTCTAACCTTTAGTAAAACTTATTTAAGCTTGTTTTCCCCTGTAAATACTTTTGAGAATCTTGGATGGATGCCTTCAGTACCTTCATGGACGCCTACAGGTTGTCAGCAAATAGGGAAGACAAACTGTTTCAAAACCCACTCTGAAAAAAACCGGAAAAAAAAAAAACAAAAGAAAAGAACAAAACAAAACAAAACAAACCCACTCTGCTTTCCCAGCCCCATCACTCCTTGCCCTTTGATTTTCTGGGGCAGTTCTAAGGTGTCTCACTCTTCCAGTGGGCGGGGCCAGCACTCAGGGGGCAGGAATTGCTCTTCTACTTCCGTTTTCTCTCTGCTTCCAACCAGGAGTGGGAATAGTCAGGGGTCAGGGATGGGGAAGGCAAGGCGGGGAGCAGAGATGGATGCTGCTGGTGGTCTCCTCCCTCCCTGGGCCTGAGATTCACAGGCCTGCCCGGCATTGATCAAGTAAGTTTATCCCCACCTCCCTGCACCATAACTCCTTTTTCTCTGATGCCCTAGGACTTGGTGGCTTGATTGGTCTCTCTGGTGTCGGAGTGTCTCTCCTGCCTGCAGACTGCGCGACCACGAGCACTGGGAGCCCTCAGACCAGGGAAGGAGGCACCATGAGGCTTGTTCAGCTTAGGGACTCCGGGTTTTGTTCTCCGGGCAACATCTAGAGAGCCTTAGTGGAAGGGCTTCTTGGGGAACCCGGAAGCACTTCCCTGGGACAGAAGGCCGGAGATGGTTCCAGGACCATCACCCTAAGCAAGGGCCACCTACTCTCAGCCAGAGAGGTGAGCGAACTAGTTGCTAAAGCTTGGCTGCCCAGCGTTAGGCTTCTCCGGGTCCCCAAATGCATTGGTAAGAACGTATTCTTTTGTGGAAGTTTCAGACCAAAAAACAAAACAAAAAAACAAAACAAAAAAAACCAACAACAACAGAACACATTTGTGCGTGTGTACTGGCAAGTTCTCACAAAAAGCCAGGGTGATTGCTTTTCTGTTTTTCGGTTTGTTTTGTTTTTCAAGGCAAGGTCCCTAGGTAGCTCTGACCCTCCCCACTACAAGGCCCCTCCACCACTGCTCTCCAGATGTTGCCCAGAGAACAAAACTCAGTGTCCAAGCCACGTGCTGCCTCCTTTCCTGGCCTGAGGGATCCCAGTGTGTTCTGGGAACTCACTCTGTACACCAGGCTGGCCTCCAACCCAGAGATTCCCCCTACCTCTGCCTCAGAGTGCTGGGAGAGCTCAGGAGTGCCCCACCACCACTGCTTGGCGGCCCTGCACATTTTCATTGCTCTAGACTCTAAGCTCTAAGGTTTTGTGAACATGGGAAGATATGAAAATATGGTCATGATCACTGATTATGGATACCAAAGCTTGGCAGATGCAAGTATCTGCCACAGAATCACCTGCTCCCTAGAATATTAACAGAATAACGAATGTTTCAAGTAAAAAATTTTTAAACAAATAATTTGAGATACCAAAGTCTATAATAATACAAAATGTGCATAATTTGAGAATGTACTATATAAAAAAGTAGATCAAATAGTATTTACACTGCTAATGTTAAGTTTGTATTTGTGTGAGCTTCTTTTTCTTCTAATTTCCTTTTTTTTCTTTCCTGCATGGTTTGTTTCCTCAGTCACTGGCCACAGGAATCTTGAGAAGTCTTAGGAATATGCAGGCAAGGACTTGAGCCCAGCTTCTTCTCCAACATTGTGCAAAGGAACTGTCCATCACAGGGGAAATGTGTGAGTTTCTATGTGTCCTTGTATTCCACTTATTTATTTATTTATGGGTCTTTCTGTGACAGGATCTCTCTGTGTAGCCTCCTAGACCCGCCAATATCGTGGGTGTCCTAGACTTGCTTTGTAGACCAGGCTGGCCTCGAACTCACAGCAATCTAGCCCCCTCTGCCTCCCAGCATGCTGGGAGTTCAGGCTTGCCTTTACAGGCTTGATATTGTCCTTGTATTGTTATTCACACTGAAACAGAATTTCCAAAGCAACATCATTTAAAACATACAAATTCTGAAGAGATACATATACTTTGTAGGTTTTCACCACGATGAGTATTATGTTCACATATAGCCAGGTTTTTCTTTCCTCTGTGTTTTTAGTCGAATGTAGGAAAACTTAAGCTTCCTCTAGTGTCTAGAAGAAAGAATAATGACCTGATATCAAAACCAAAACAATACATAATGTGTTCATTGTCCATTTACTTTTTGTATAGCTACACATTTTATCAAGGTGTATTCAGTAAACCAGTCATGGAACTATATGAACTTAATGTACATAGCCAGCCTTGCCTGTACTTGGAGCTGATTTGATTCCTGTGTAGCTTTAGGTCCTCTGCTTTGTCTTTTATAACGAACTAGTTGTCCTATACCCAGCACACTCCTGGCTTCCTCTGCCTGATGCTGAGGTTACAGGCCTATGCTAACACATACAGCACTCTATAACTACTTTGAAAGTTTATTATTTTCACCTTTATGTATCTATGTGATGGTGTGTGTGTGTGTGTGTCTGTGTTTATGAAGCATGTGAGTGCACTGCATGAACCACTGTGTGGGTGTTGGTCAAAGGACAATTTGGAGATTTAGTTTCATTTTTCACCTTCTCTAGGATACAGTCTCTCTTATTGTACCTCTGCACTGCACACTGCAGCTAACTGGCGTTCCCTCTGTTCTCTTCTTTCATTTCTTTTTCTCTCTACTAATATAGGGATGACATGTGCACTACTAGCACTAGCTACTTCTATGGTTCGCAGAATGGTGTACTCAAGGCCTCAGGTTCATAAAAGGACTTGTACAACGGAGAAGCCATGATCTTAGATAAATCCTAATATGCCTTGTTGTATTGCACATTTTATATATACAGACAGAGGTTTTAACCAAATATATAGTCTAACCTATTTCTCCTAGCCGGACATCATTGTGTGTTTATATTCCTTATGATAATGAAATAGTGAGAGGTTCAAAAGAACTTGGAAATTAACTTCACATAGGAGAGTTGACTAACTTACTGTTGCAGAATATGATCATACATATATATAAACATATCTGTAGATATATGTGTGTGTGTATATATATATATATATATATATATATATATATATATAAAATATTTCTTTACTTTGTGTCAGATATGGGCCCAGGTGCTAATACAAACTGAGAAAATATGAATATACCATGTTCCTAATGTGTCATATTGAGGATTTTCATTAAAATTTTTTTTCTTCTATGAGTGATTAGTAGCCACTTCTGGATAGATAGGAAGAGAAGTAACACAAAAGATCAGCATCAGGGTCTGCATCTTGGTACATTTGGAAAATATGACCAGCCAGCCGCAGTGCACAAGGCCATCCCTATTCCGCATGCTTTGGTTGATACAACACACCACAACCACAGCTAACATACCTCATTTTGAGGAAACACACACAGACACACATACACACACACATGCATGGAGACACAGAGAGAGAGAGACACATACACACACACAGAGCTACGCACGCAAATACACACAAGCTACTCAGTTTTTCTGGGCTGTACTCAGGATCTCAGGGACAGAGAGCCTTCCTAGCCAAATATCCATTTTACTTGCTAAACCCCTTTCCAAACTTCCTCAACCACCCTTCCTCCTACCCTGCTATTCTGCCTGGAGTTCTCTGGGGCTTTCCTTCTGTTTCTTTTTCAAATTGTGCTCAATCAATCTCCTCCCTCTCTCTCCCTCTCCCTCTCCCTCTCTCTCCCTCTCTCCAGCACCTCTCTCTTGGAGTCCCTATCCTGCCCTACCCTGCCCTGTCCATGGATCTCATGTGGATAAATAGAGAAGGTACTGGTGATACCATGTGGGACCCAGAAGATTGCGAGGTGTGTGTCTGTGCACGCGCGCGCACGTGCGTGGGTGCGTGCGTGCGTGCGTGCGTGTGTGTGTGTGTGTGTGTGTGTGTGTGTGTGTGCATGCGCATGCGGGAGCACAAGTGCGAGTGACAACCAAATGGAAGGTGGCAGGGCCCTTCCGTGGGGTCTGCAGGTCTGGCACCTCTGAGAACTCAGAGCAGGCCTAATTCCAATGGAACTCCCTTTGGAACATCGGAGTGGATGCTTGCAGAAGGCTTCCAAGAGGGAGAGAGTTGGAAAGCCATGGTAATCTCAGGGCTGTCTCCAGGAGGCTGGCAGAGTGATTTTCTTCTAGGGACCATCCTGGAAGGTCTTGTCTGTGCTCAAGTGGGCCCCTGGAGACTTTCAGTGCTCTTGGGAGGAAGACTTCCTGTTGAAGAGTAACAAGCATATGCCCAGAGATCAGGTTCTATGTATCACTTGGTCTCCAGACAGAACTCTCTGCCCTGGATACTGTAGCTGGAACTGTGTAGATCACAGAGGGAGAGGCACAACTGGAGAGAGGAGGAGTGAGAAAGAGACAGACAGACAGACAGACAGAGAGACAGACAGAGATAGGGATAGAAAGAATTACAAAAAGAGAGAAAAAATGCCAGAGACATAGGGATGGAGGAAGGGAAAGAGAGAGACAGAGAGGGAGGAAAAGAGAGAGAGAGGAGGAAGAATGAATATCTGCAAATGATCTGTGTAGGTGTTTTTGGGAGTTTTTGTATGCCGCCTGTTGGCAACATCGATTTTTTTTCTAGGGATAATACATTGTCTGTGCTATGGGTCTGGGCCCTAGAGAGAAAGGAGGAGAGTACCTGAAAAACCGTTTTGTGTTTGGGTTTTGTTTGTTTGTTTGTTTTTTTGGTGAGTAGTCTGGGACTTTTCTTAGAAGTGGACTGGAGAGATGGCTCAGGGGCTAAGAGCACTGTCTGCTCTTCCAAAGGTCCTGAGTTACACTCCCAGCAAACACTTGGGGGCTCACAACTATCTATACTGTGATCTCATGCCCTCTTACTGCAGGCAGGTGCCCATGCACATAGGGCATTCACACATACAATAAGTAAAATCTTTACAAAAAAAAAAAAACAAGAAGAAGTGGCAGAAGAGCTGAGGAGCAGGAATGTGCTGTGGGGATTCTGATGGGCCAAGTGAAAACTGCTCCTCCTGCATTCTTTCAAGGTGCCCTGTGGTCCACTTGAATCTCCTGAGAGAGCTACAAGCTGCATGGGTGCCCAGTCCTGGCCACAGGGAGGTAGGTGGGTGTCCACGGAGGAGGCTGATAGAAGGCTCCATGTCTGAGAACCACTTGGGGACTGTGGATGGGGGGAAAGAGAGTGAAGTGTCCTGAGTGGTGGCCAGTGGGTTGGGGGCTCTGGGGGTTGAGGGTGGGGTCGAAGCCTGGGGAAAGGAGAGAGATTGTGACAGCCCTCCAGGGAGCTCACAATGCTTGACTGGCTGCCTGGTTGCCTGGCACTGCCTAGTAGGTGGCTAGTGTTGGGGAACCAAGGCAGATCCTGGTCGGCATGTGGGCAGATAGGGTTGGAACTTTTCTTTTTTGGTATGTCCTTGTCCTCCCATCTGCGACATTGATGGTCGGGCTGTGCATTCCCCTCAGGTGGGCCTCTGCTGTGGTTGATCCTCCCACCTGAATCCAGATAGATGGGTACCCATAGGCACCTGCCTAGGTCCATAGGCTAGAAGTCTGTGAAACTGGAACCCTCCTCAGTACTCAATCTGAAGCCTGCACTTTGCCTAGCGGCCATTCCAGAGCCTCCTCCTGCCAGGTGAGAAGCCAGTGCAGTGCTCATGGCTCAAGTGTGGCAGGTGGCCCTCTCTCTCATGTAATCACTGATGCTCTGAGCTTTCTGACACCACCACCACCACCATTACCACCATCACCAGCCTGCTGAGTTACCAGACCAGGGTCAACCCAGGAGTGCCTTGAGGACAAGGCCACATGACCAGGAAGCTTTGTTGTGCCCAGGCTTCAGCACACCCTGGAGAAGCCTGGCAGCTTTAGTGGTTATCAGATTGGGCAGGGATAGGCAGAGAGCTGCTGGGTCTGCCAGGGCGGTGTGACCAAGCTGGTGGTCTCCATGTCCAGGAAGTTGTTTCTGAGGCTCCTCCCCTATGGTCTGGATTGTCATGAGGGTTTCTGTAGAGTTCCTTTAGGGTAGCCTGCAGGCACAGGTGAGCTCCATCCCTGTCCAGCCCTCAAGTCCCTCAGGGGCTGCCAGGTGCCCTAAGTGGAGTGTGTCAGGGCAGTGCAGTGTGTCACAGGGGTCTTTGTGACCTGTACCAGCCTTCCCTGGGGCACCCTGCTCTACTTCCTCTGCACCCCAGCACCCAGGTCTGTATCATCAGCACCCCACACTCTTTCCCCTCACCCCACCCCCACTGCTCATAATCCTCCCCAAGTACCCTCCACACCCTCAGGGAGAGGGAGCCTTCCTGGGTAATGTCCATGTTATTTATTGAAGCCCTTCCCTGGCCTTTCAAGCACCCTACATACTCTGCTATTCTTCCTGGATTTCTCTGGGGCTTTCCTTCTGTTTCTTTTTCAAGTTGCCCTCTGTGTCAGAGCTCTGCTCCAGGTGCAGATCAGGGACCCCAATCTGTCAGGAACAGAGTAATACCTCATAACGCTTCAATGACCCTGGGAGGCACCAGCAGGGTCCTGTGCAACCTTCCTGTGTGTACCTAGAGGGCTAGGATCCCCAAGGCAATGTTATGATTTGGGGTGAATCTCAAGAGAAGCAGCCAGAGGAGGGTGTAGACTGAAGGGTGTCCCAAGGGCCAGGCAGTCAGCTTACCTTGCAGGCCGGATACACTATGCAGCCTCATCCATGCAGGAAACATACTTGTGGCTTCTCCTGACTGCCTACCTCACCAAGCCTAACAGAGAGAGGAGGTTCAAGGGTCGACAAGGCCCCTATCCTGTCCTACCCTGCCCTGTCCATGGATCTCAGGTGGATAAACAGAGAACGCACTGGTGGCACTATGTGGGAGCCACTAGATTGGGAGATTGTGTGTGTGTGTGTGTGTGTGTGTGTGTGTGTGTGTGTGTGTGTGTGTGTGTGTGAGTGTGTGTGAGTGTGTGTGTGTGTGTGCGCGCGTGTGCGTGTGCCTGCATGTATGTTGTGTGTGTCTGTAGTCCTATGTGTATTCATGTGTTTCTTTTCTCTCCCCTTCATTCTCTGTGTTTTTTGGATTCGAAGCTAGGATGTAATAGGCCAGGTGCAAGTCTATAGGACCAAGTGTGTAGCAATTACTATGATGTTTCGTTCAGAGTTTATTGTCAGGAGGAGAGGCTGTCATGTAAAGAAGCCCTTTATGGCTTCATCCCTTTGGCCTGACCTCCAGTGTACAAGGGCTATACTTTTCCATGGTGGCTGGGGTAGGTTGGTAAAGGTCCAGCAGAAATGGTGTTTGGGACCAGTAGAGTGACACCCACATGGAATGTGGCAGGACCCTTCCTTAGGGATTGCAGGCCTGGAACCTCTCAGAGCAGGCCCATATTTTTAGAAGAAGACTAGAGAGATGGCTCAGTGGCTAAGAGCACTGTCTCCTCTTCCAGAGGTCCTGAGTGCCACTCCAGCAAACACTTCTTGGCTCACAACTATCTATAATGTGACTTGATGCCCTCTTCCAGCAGGCAGGTGCCCATTCGCGTTAGGGCATTCACACATAAAATAAATAAAATCTTTAGAAAAAAACAAGAAGAAGTGGCAGAAGAGCTGAGGAACGGGATTGTGCTGTGGGGATCCTGATGGGCCAAGTGAAAACTGCTCCTCCTGCATTCTTTCTAGGTGCCCTGTGGTCCACTTGAATCTCCTGAGAGAGCTGCAAGCTGCATGGGTGCCCAGCCCGGCCACAGATAGGTAGGTGGGTGTCCCAGGAGGAGGCTGAAAGAAGGCTCCATGTCTGAGAACCACTTGGGGACTCTGGATGTCGGGAAAGAATGTGTGTGAAGTGTCCTGAGTGGTGGCCAGTGGATTGGGTGGCCTGGGGGTTGGGAGTGGGGTGGAGGCCTGGGGAGAGGAGAGAGGTTGTGACAGAACTCCAGGGAGCTCACAATGCTTGACTGGCTGCCTGGTTGCCTAGAACTGCCTAGGATGTGTTTATTGTTGAGGACCGAAGGCAGGGCCTGGTAGGCATGTGGGCAGATTCGGATGGAACATTTCTTCTGTTGATATGTCCTTGTCCTCACATCTGCGGCATTGAAGATCTGTCTGTACATCCCCCTCAGGGGGGCCTCTGCTGTGTTTGACGCTCCTTCTGGAATCCAGATGGCTGGGTACCCATAGGCACCTGCCTGGGTCCACAGGTGTGAAGGCCCGGGAAACTGAAGCCCTCCTCAGTACTCAATCTGCGGTCTACCCTTTCCCAGCTTCCATTTCAGAGCCTCCTCCTGCCAGGTGGGAAGCCAGTGGCAGGTGGCCCGTTGTCTCATGTCATCTGCTAAAGTTCCCCCAGAGACCTGAGCTCTCTGAAACCACTTGCATCAGCACCACCAGCAGCAGCACCAGCCAGCTGAGCTACCAGGCCAGGGTCAGCCTGTGAGTGCCTTCTGGAAAAGCCCGCTTGACCAGGAAGCTTCATTGTGCTCAGACCTCAAAACACTTTGGAGAAGCCTGGCACCTTTAGTGGTTATCAGATTAGGCAGGGTTTAGGCAGAGAGCTGCTGGATCTGCCGTGGGGCGAGGCCTGCTGCTGGTCTCCAATTCCAGGAGGTTGTTTCTGAGGCTTCTCCCCTATGGTCTGGATTGACATGAGGGTTTCTGTAGAGTTCCTTTAGGGTAGCCTGAAGGCACAGGTGAGCTCCATCCTTGTCCAGCCCTCAAGGCCTTCAGGGGCTGCCAGGTGCCCTTAGAGAGTGTGTCAGGGCAGTGCAGTGTGTCACAAGGTTCCTTGTGACCTGTGCCAGCCTTACCTGTGGCACCCAGGTCTACTTTCTCTGCACCCAGCACCCAGGTCTTCGTCATCCTCTCCCCACATTCCATGTACACCCACACTGCTCATAATCCCCCCCAAACCACACCGCTCATAATCCCCCCCAAGTTCCCCCCACACCCTCACCCCGGCTCCCAGGCTCAAACCCCTTACCTTCAGGAATCCTTGCAGCCTGCCCAGAGAGCCATCTCAGGACTCTCCAGGCCTAAGGGCTTGGTGGCCATTTTAGGGTCTGGTGTTTTTTAGTTTTGTTTTTGTTTGTTTGGTTTTTTGGTTTTTGATTGTATAAGGGCAGAGGGACTGCACTCAGGTCCCTGCCTCACTGGAATCCCTGGTACACTACTGCCATCCAGCGGAAGTCTTTTGCTGATGGCTGCTGCAGTTCTCTTGCTTGTGTGCACATGGCAGTGATGGCCCACTTAGGGAAGTTCTCTGGTCCTGCCTGGACAGGAAGGACTCAGGTCTCCTGCTCCCTTCTTGGGCCAGGAGGCCTATGGGAGGAAGCAGGGTCCAGGTGACCCTGGGCCAGATCCCATCTTCACAGGGTTTGGCTAGCTGGACTCTATAAGCATAGCCTCCCAGGTCCCAAGTCAGCAGCCATGTTGGGCAAGGGTATTGGACCTTATTACACAGGACCGAGAGCAAAGGCTGCATCTGGGGTTGGTTGTAAAACAAGTCCTGTGTGCCTAGTCTTTTGCCAAGGCCACCATAGCTTGCGACCCCACACTTTGGTTGAGGCATCCCCTGTATACCCACAGCTGGATTACCTCACTTGTAAGACACACACACACACACAAACGCACACACACACACACACGCACACATAAACACAAACCATAGACACACAACATACGCGGTCCACCAGTGTCTTTATGCCGTGCTCAGGAGCTGAGGGAGACATAGCTTTCCTTGGAAATGTCCATGTTATTTATTAAACTTCTTCCCTGGCCTCTCAAGCACCCTTCATACTCTGCTATTCTGCCTGGATTTCTCTGAGGCTTTCCTTCTGTTTCTTTTTCAAATTGCCCTCTGTTTTGGAGCTCTGCCCCTGGTGCAGGTCAGGGACCCTAAACTGTCAGGAACAGAGTAACAGCTCATAACCCTTCAAGGGCCCTGGGAGGCACCAGCAGGGTCTTGTGCAAACTTGCTGTATGTACCTAGAGGGCTAGGATCCCAAGGCAATGTTATGATTTGGGGTGAATCTCAAGAGAAGCAGCCAGAGGAGGGTGTAGACTGAAGGGTGTCCCAAGGGCCAGGCAGTCAGCTTACCTTGCAGACCGGATACACTATGCAGCCTCATCCATGCAGGGAACATACCTGTGGCTTCTCCTGACTGCCTAACTCACCAAGCCTAACGGAGAGAGGACGTTCAGGGGTCGACAAGGCCCCCATCCTGTCCTCTCTTGCCCTGTCCAGGGATCTCATGTGGATAAATAGAGAACGCACTGGTGGCACTATGTGGGAGCCTCTAGATTGCGAGATTGTGTGTGTGTGTGTGTGTGTGTGTGTGTGTGTGTGTGTGTGTGTATGTGTATGTGTATGTTCTGCTGTCTTTCCTTCATTCTCTCTGTGTTTCCTGGATTGATAGCTAGGATGTGAAACCAGGTGCAAGTCCACAGAGGACCAAGTGTGTAACAATTATTATGAGATTTAGTTGAGAGTTGATTGTCAGAAAGACAGGATGGCATGTAAAAGACCTTCTTCAAGGCTTCCTCCGTTTTGCCTGAGCTCCAGTGTGCACAATGTCTGCACTTAACCAGGATGGCTGGGGTGGGTTTGTGAAGGTCCATCAGAAATGGTGCTTGGGACCAGTAAAGTGACAGCCACATGGAGGTGGCAGGGCCCTTCCTTGGGGACTGCAGGCCTGGAACCTCTCAGTGCAGGCCCGTTTTGTTAAAAGTGGACCAGAGAGGTGGCTCTGTGGCTAAGTGCACTGTCTGCTCTTCAGAGGGCCTGAGTGCCACTCCCAGCAAACACTTGGGGGCTCACACCATCTGTAATGTGATCTGATGCCCTCTTACTGCAGGCAGGTGCCCATTCACATAGGGCATTCACACATAAAATAAGTAAAATCTTTACAAAAAAAAACCAAGAAGAAGTGGCAGAAGATATGAGGAACGGGAATGTGCTGTGGGTATCCTGATGGGCCAAGTGAAAACTGCTTCTCCTTCATTCTTTCTAGGTGCCCTTTGGTCCACTTGAATCTCCTGAGAGAGCTGCAAGCTGTGTGGGTGCCCAGCCCGGGCCACAGATAGGTAGGTGGGTGTCCCAGGAGGAGGCTGAAAGAAGGCTCCCTATCTCAGAACCACTTGGGGACTCTGGATGTCGGGAAAGAGTGTGAAGTGTCCTGAGTGGTGGCCAGTGGGTTGGGTTGTCTCGGGGGTGCGGGTGGGGTGGAGCCCTGGGGAGAGGAGAGAGTTTGTGTCAGACCTCCAGGGAGTTCACAATGCTTGACTGGCCGCCTGGTTGCCTGGCACTGCCTACTAAGTGTTTAGTGTTGGGGACCCAAGGCAGGGCCTGGTAGGCATGTGGGCAGATTGGGATGGAACGGTTCTTCTTTTGATACGTCCTTGTCCTCACATCTGCGGCATTGAAGATCTGGCTGTGCATCCCCCTCAGGTGGGCCTCTACTGTGGTTGATCCTGCCTCCCGAATCCAGATGGCTGGGTACCCATAGGCACCTGTCTGGGTCCACAGGCTTGAAGGCCTAGGACACTGGAGCCCTCCTCAGTGCTCAATCTGCAGCCTGCCCTTTGCCCAGCATCTATTCCAGAGCCTTCTCCTGCCAGGTGGGAAGTCAGTGCTGTGTACAGTGCCCACTTGTGGCAGGTGGCCCTCTCCTTCATGTCACCTGCCAACTTTCTCCTGTGCGCAGGGTTCTCTGACAATGACACCAGCACCAGCACCACCACCACCACTACCACCACATCCAACAACAACAACAATACCTCCACCACCACCACCCCCAGCCTGATGAAGACCAGACTAGGGTCAGCCCTGGAGTACCTGTGGGACTAGCCCCCTTGACCTAGAAGCTTTGTTGTGCCCAGGTTTCAGCACATCCTGGAGAAGCCTGGCAGCTTTAGTGGTTGTCAGATTGGGCAGGGTTATGCAGAGAGCTACTGGGTTGGCCAGGTGGTCAGGGCCAAGCTGCTGGTCTCCAGGTCCAGGAGGTTGTTTCTAAGGCTTTTCCGCTATGGTCTAGATTGTCATGAGGGTTTCTATAGAGTTCCCTTAGGGTAGTCTGCAGGCCCAGGTGAGCTCCATCCCTGTCCAGCTGTCAAGTCCCTCAGGGGCTGCCAGGTGCCCTAAGTGGAGTGTGTCAGGGCAGTGCAGTATGTCACAGGGGTCTTTGTGACCTGTACCAGCCTTCCCTGTGGCACCCTGGTGTACTTCCTCTGCACCCCAGCGCCCAGGTCTGTATCCTCTGCACCCCACACTCTTTCCTTCACCCCCACCCCCACTGCTCATAATCCTCCCCAAGTTTCCCCCCACCCTCACCCAGGCACTGTAGGCTCAAACCCTTTTCAATTCGGGATCCTTGCAGCCTGCCCAGAGAGCCATCTAAGGAATTCTACAGGCCTAAGGGCTTGGTAGCCATCTTAGAGTCTGGAGGCAGCTGCTTTGCTTTTGTTTGTTTGTTTTTGTTTTTTATGGTTTTTGTTTTTGATTCGGTAAGGGCAGAGGGAGTGCACCGAGGTCCCTGCCTCACTGGCATCCCTGGTGCACTACTACCATCCAGAGGAAGTCTTTTGCTGATGGCTGCTGCAGTTCTCTTGCTTGTGTGCACATGGCAGTGATGGTCCACTTAGGGAAGTTCTCTGGTCCTGCCTGGACAGGAAGGACTCAGGTCTCCTGCTCCCTTCTTGGTCCAGGAGGCCTAAGAGAGGAAGCAGGGTCCAGGTGACCCTGGGCCAGAACCGGCTTCACAGGGTTTGGCTAGCTGGACTCTATAAGCATAGCCTCCCAGGTCCCAAGTCAGCGGCCATGTTGGGCAAGGGGACTGGACCTTACTACACAGGACCTAGAGCAAGGGCTGCATCTGGGGTTGAGTGGAAAACAGATCCTGTGTGCCTGATCTTTTGCCGAGGCCACCATTGCCTGCGACCCCACACTTTTGGTTGAGGCATCCCCTGTACACCCACAGCTGGATTATCTCACTTGTAAGATGCACAAACACAGGAACTCACAAGCGCGCCCGTGCGCGCGCGCACACACACACACACACACACACACACACAAACACACAATACACATTCTACCAGTGTCTTTAGGCCGTGCTCAGGATCTCAGGGAGACAGAGCATTCCTGGGAAATGTCCATGTTATTTATTGAAGCCCTTCCCTGGCCTTTCAAGCACCCTTCATACTCTGCTATTCTGCCTGGATTTCTCTGGGGCTTTCCTTCTGTTTCTTTCTCAGATTCCCCTCTGGGTTGGAGCTCTGCTCCAGGTGCAGGTCAGGGACCCCAATCTGTCAGACACAGAGTAACAGCTCATAACCCTTCAATGGCCCTGGGAGGCACCAACAGGGTCCTGTGCAACCTTGCTGTGTGTACCTAGAGGGCTAGGATCCCCAAGGCACTATTATGATTTGGGTGAATCTCAAGAGAAGCAACCAGAGGAGGATGTAGACTGAAGGGTGACTCAAAGGCCAGGCAGTCAGCTTACCTTGCAGGCCAGGTGCACTATGCAGCCTCATCCATGCAGGGAACATACCTGTGGCTTCTCCTGACTGCCTAACTCACCAAGCCTAACAGAGAGAGGAGGTTGAAGGGTCGACAAGGCCCCTATCCTGTCCTACCCTGCCCTGTCTAGAGATTTCATGTGGATAAACAGAGAAGCACTGGTGGCACTATGTTTGATCCACTAGAATGCAAGATTGTGTGTGTGTGTGTGTGCGTGTGTGTGTGTGTGTGTGTGTGTGTGTGTGTGTGTGTGTTTGTGTGTGTGTGTGCCTGCATGTATGTTGTGTGTGTCTGTGGTCCTATGTGTATTCATGTGTTTCTTCTATCTCCCCCTCATTCTCTGTGTTTTTTTGATTCGAAGCTAGGATGTAATAGGCCAGGTGCAAGTCTATAGGACCAAGTGTGTAGCAATTACTATGGTGTTTCGTTCAGAGTTGATTGTCAGGAGGAGAGGCTGTCATGTAAAGAAGCCCTTTATGGCTTCATCCCTTTTGCCTGACCTCTAGTGTGTACAAGGGCTGTACTTTTCCATGGTGGCTGGGGTAGGTTGGTGAAGGTCCATCAGAAATGGTGCTTGGGACCAATAGAGTGACACCAACATGGAAGGTGGCAGGACCCTTCCTTGGGGACTGCAGGCCTGGAACCTCTCAGAGCAGGCCCATTTTGTTAGAAGTAGACTAGAGAGATGGCTCAGTGGCTAAGAGCACTGTCTGCTTTTCAGAGAACCTGAGTGCCACTCCCAGCAAATACTCGGTTGCTCACAATCATGTAAAATGTGATCTGATGCCCTCTTCCAGCAGGCAGGTGTCCGTTCACATAGGGCGTTCACACATACAATAAGTAAACTCTTTAAGGGAAAAAAAAAACAAGAAGAAGTGGCAGAAGAGCAGAGGAGCTGGAATGTGCTGTGGGGATTCTGATGGGCCAAGTGAAAACTGCTCCTCCTGCATTCTTTCTAGGTGCCCTGTGGTCCACTTGAATCTCCTGAGAGAGCTGCAAGCTGCGTGGGTGCCCAGTCCTGGCCACAGGGAGGTAGGTGAAGTGCCCTGAGTGGTAGCCAGTGGGTTAAGTTGTCTGGGGGTTGGAGGTGGGGTCAAGGCCTGGGTATAGGAGAGAAATGGTGACAGCCTTCCAGGGAGCTCACAATGCTTGACTGGTTGCCTCATTGCCGGGCACTGCCTAGTAGGTGGTTAGTGTTGGGGACCCAAGGCAGGGCCTGGTGGGGATGTGGGTAGATTGAGATGGAATGTTTCTTCTTTTGTTGTCTTGTTCTCACATCTGCAACACTGATGGTCTGGCTGTGCATTCCCCGCAGGTGGGCCTCTGCTGTGGTTGATCCTCACTCCGGAATCCAGATGGCTGGGTACCCAAAGGCACCTGTCTGGGTCCACAGACTTGAAGGCCTGGGAAACTGGAACCCTCCACAGTACTCAATCTGCAGCCTTCCCTTTGCCCAGCATGGATTCCAGAGCCTCTTCCTACGTGGGGGGATGCCTGTGCTTTGCTCAGGGAGGACATGTGGCAGGTAGCCATTTCTCTCATGTCATCCCTGATGCTCTGTGCTCTCTGACTCCACCACCTCCCCCACCCCAAGCAGCAGCCTGCTGAGCTACCAGACCATGATCAGCCCAGGAGTGCCTTGGGGACAAGCCTCCTTGATCAGGAAGCTTTGTTGTGCCCAGGCTTCAGCACATCCTGGAGAAGCCTGGCAGCTTAGTGGTTATCAGATTGGACATGGTTAGACAGAGAGCTGCTGGGTCGGCCAGGTGGTCGGGGCCAAGCTGCTGGTCCCCAAGTCCAGGAGGTTGTTTCTGAGGCTTTTCCCCTATGGTCTAGATTGTAATGAGAGTTTCTGTAGAGTTCCTTTAGGGTAGCCTTCAGGCACAGGTGAGCTCCATCCTTGTCCAGCCCTCAAGGCCTTCAGGGGCTGCCAGGTGCCCTCAGTGGATTTTGTCAGGGCAGTTTAGTGTGTCACAAGGGTCCTTGTGGCCTGTGCCAGCCTTCCCTGTGGCACCCTGGTCTACATCCTCTGCACCTCATCACCCAGGTCTTCGTCATCCTCCCCCCACATCCCATGCACAACCACACTGCTCATAATCACTCCAAGTTCTCCTCACCCCTTCACCCAGGGACCCAGCCTGAAACCCGTTCCCTTTGAGGAATCCTTGCAGCAGCCCAGAGAGCCGTCTCAGGACTCTCCAGGCTTAAGGGCTTGGTGGCCATCTTAGAGTCTAGTGGCAGCTGCCTTGTGTTTTTTTTGGATTTTGTTTGTTTGTTTTTGATTGTATAAGGGCAGAGGGACTGCACCCAGGTCCCTGCCTCACTGGCATCCCTGGTGCACTACTGCCATCCAGCTGAAGTCATTTGCTGATGGCTGCTGCAGTTCTCTTGCTTGTGTGCACATGGTGGTGATGGTCCACATAGGGAAGTTCTCTGGTCCTGCCTGGACAGGAAGGACTCAGGTCTCCTGCTCCCATCTTGGGCCAGGAGGCCTATGGGAGGAAACAGGGTCCAAGTGACCCTGGGCCAGATCCCATCTTCACAGGGTTTGGCTAGCTGGACTCTATAAGCATGGCCTCCCAGGTCCTATGTCGGTGGCTGTGTTGGGCCAGGGAACTGGACCTAACTACACAGGGCCTGGAGCAAGGGCTGCATCTGGGGTTGGGTTAAAAACAGGTCTTGTCTCCCTGCCCTTCTGCCAATTATAACATTGCTTGTGCTCCCCCACACTTTTGGTTGAGGCGTCCCCTGTCCACCCACAGCTGGATTAGGTCACTTCTAATACACACACACACACACACACACACACACACACACACACACACACACACACACACACACATTCACACACCATACACAGTCCACCAGTGTTTTTAGGCCGGGATCAGGATCTCATGGACAGAGAGATTTCCTGGCCAAATGTTCATGTTATTTATTGAATCTCTTCCCTGGCCTCTTAAGCACCCTTCATTCTCTGCTATTCTGCCTGAATTTCTCTGAGGCTTTCCTTCTGTTTCTGTTTCAAATTGCCCTCTGTGTTGGAGCTCTGCCCCTGGTGCAGGTCAGGGACCCCAATCTGTCAGGAGCTTAGTAATAACTCATAACCCTTCAAGGGCCCTGGAAGGCACCAGCAGGGTCCTATGCAGCCTTGCTGTGTGTACCTAGAGGGCTAGGATCCCAAGGTAGTGTTATGATTTGGGGTGAATCTCAAGAGAAGCAGCCAGAGGAGGGTGTAGACTGAAGGGTGAGTCAAAGGCCAGGCAGTCAGCTTACCTTGCAGGCCAGGTGCACTATGCAGCCTCATCCATGCAGGTGACATACTTGTGGCTTCCCCTGACTGCCTAACTCACCAAGCCTAACAGAGAGAGGAGGTTCAAGGGTCGAGAAGGCCCCTATCCTGTCCTAGCCTGCCCTGTCCAGGGATCTCATGTGGATAAATTGTTAAGGCACTGGTGGCACTATGTGGGAGCCACGAGATTGTGTGTGTTCGTGTGTTCATGTGTTCGTGTGTTTGTGTGTGTGTGTGTGTCCCATCTTTCTCTGTGTGTCTCCTGGATTGCAAGCTAGGATGTGAGATACCAAGTGCAAGTCCATAGAGGACCGATTGTGTTGCAAATATTATGGTGTTTAATTCTGAGTTGATTGTCAGAAGGATAGGATGGCATGTAAAAGATGCCCATTAAGCCTTCATCCTTTTTCCTGAGCTCAAGTGTGCACAAGGTCTGCATTTTCCAGGTTAGCTAGGATATGTTGATGAAGGTCCATCAGACGTGGTCCTTGGGACCAGTAGAGTGACAGCAACAAGGAAGGTAGCAGGACTCTTCCTTGGTGACTGCAGGCCTGGCACCTCTCAGAGCAGGCCCATTTTGTTAGAAGTGGACTGGAGAGGTGGCGCAGTGGCTAAGAGCACTGTCTGCTCTTCAGAGGTGCTGAGTGCCACTCCCAGCAAACACTTCGGGGCTCACAACTATCTATAATGTGACCTGATGCCCCCTTCCAGCAGGCAGGTGCCCATTCGCATAGGGCGTTCACACATACAATAAGTAAAATCTTTAAGGGAAAAAAAAACCGAGAAGATGTGGCAGAAGAGCAGAGGAGCTGGATTGTGCTGTGGGGATCCTGATGGGCGAAGTGAAAACTGCTCCTCCTGCATTCTTTCTAGGTGCCCTTTGGTCCACTTGAATCTCCTGAGAGAGCTACAAGCTGTATGGGTGCCCAGCCCGGCCACAGATAGGTAGGTGAGTGTCCCAGGAGGAGGCTGAAAGAAGGCTCCATGTCTGAGAACCACTTGGGGACTCTGGAATGTCGGGAAAGAGTGTGTGTGAAGTGTCCTGAGTGGTGGCCAGTGTGTTGGGGGGTCTGGAGGTTGGGGGTGGGTTGGAGGCCTGGGGAGAGGAGAGAGGTTGTGACAGACCTCCAGGGAGCTCACAATGCTTGACTGGCTGCCTGGTTGCCTAGCACTGCCTAGGATGTGTTTAGTGTTGGGGACCCCAGACAGGGCCTGGTAGGCATGTGGGCAGATTCGGATGGAACATTTCTTCTGTTGATATGTCCTTTTCCTCACATCTGGGGCATTGAAGATCTGGCTGTGCATCCCTCTCAGGGGGGCCTCTGCTGTGATTGATGCTCCTTCCCGAATCCAGATGGCTGGGTACCCATAGGCACCTGCCTGGGTCCACAGGTTTGAAGGCCCAGGAAACTGAAGCCCTCCTCATTACTCAATCTGCAGTCTACCCTTCCCCAGCTTCCATTTCAGAGCCTCCTCCTGCCAGGTGGGAAGCCAGTGGCAGATGGCCCGTTGTCTCATGTCATCTGCTAAAATTCCCCAGAGACCTGAGCTCTCTGAAACCACTTGCATCAGCACCACCAGCAGCAGCACCAGCCAGCTGAGCTACCAGGCCAGGGTCAGCCTGTGAGTGCCTTCTGGAAAAGCTCCCTTGACCAGGAAGCTTCATTGTGCTCAGACTTCAAAACACCTTGGAGAAGCCTGGCAGCTTTAGTGGGTATCAGATTGGGCAGGGTTAGGCAGAGAGCTGCTGGGTCTGCCGTGGGGCGAGGCCTGCTGCTGGTCTCCAAGTCCAGGAAGTTGTTTCTGAGGCTCCTCCCCTATGGTCTGGATTGACATGAGGGTTTCTGTAGAGTTCCTTTAGGGGAGCCTGCAGGCACAGGTGAGCTCCATCCTTGTCCAGCCCTCAATGCCTTCAGGGGCTGCCAGGGTCCCTTAGAGAGTGTGTCAGGGCAGTGTAATGTGTCACAAGGGTCCTTGTGACCTGTGCCAGCCTTCCCTGTGGCACCCTGGTCTACTTTCTCTGCACCCCAGCACCCAGGTCTTCGTCATCCTCTCCCCACATTCCATGCACACCCACACTGTTCATAATCCCCCCCCATGTTCCCCCCACACCCTCACCCAGGCACCCAGGCTCAAACCCCTTGCTTTCAGGAATCCTTGCAGCCTGCCCAGAGAGCCATGTCAGGCCTCTCCAGGCCTAAGGGCTTGGTGGCCATGTTAGGGTCTGGTGTTTTTTTGTTTTGTTTTTGTTTGTTTGGTTTTTTGGTTTTCGATTGGATAAAGGCAGAGGGAGTGCACTCAGGTCCCTGCCTCACTGGCATCCCTGGTGCACTACTGCCATCAGCGGAAGTCTTTTGCTGATGGCTGCTGCAGTTCTCTTGCTTTTGTGCACATGGCAGTGATGGTCCACTTAGGGAAGTGCTCTGGTCCTGCCTGGACAGGAAGGACTCAGGTGTCCTGCTCCCTTCTTGGGCCAGGAGGCCTATGGGGGGAAGCAGGGTCCAGGTGACCCTGGGCCAGAACTGGCTTCACAGGGTTTGGCTAGCTGGACTCTATAAGCATAGCCTCCCAGGTCCCAAGTCACCGGCCATGTTGGGCAAGGGGCCTGAACCTCACTACACAGGACCTGGAGGAAGGGCTGCATCTGGGGTTGGGTGGAAAACAGGTCCTGTGTGCCTGGTATTAGGCCAAGGCCACCAATGCGTGCGACCCCACACTTTTGGTTGAGGCATCCCCTGTACACCCACAGCTGGATTACCTCGATTGTAAGACACACACACACACACACACAAAAACGCACACTCGCCCGTGCGCGCGCGCGCACACACGCACACACACACGCACACACACACATACACACACTCCATAGACAGACAACATACACGGTCCACCAGTATCTTTATGCCATGCTCAGGAGCTGAGGGAGACATAACTTTCCTTGGAAATGTCCATGTTATTTATTGAACCCTTCCCTGGCCTCTCAAGCACCCTTCATACTCTGCTATTCTGCCTGGATTTCTCTGAGGCTTTCCTTCTGTTTCTTTTTCAAATTGCCCTCTGTGTTGGAGCTCTGCTCCAGGTGGAGGCCAGGGACCCCAATCTGACTGGAACAGAGTAACAACTCATAACCCTTCAAGGGCCCTGGGAGGCACCAGCAGGGTCCTGTGCAAACTTGCTGTGTGTACCTAGAGGGCTAGGATCCCAATATGATTTGGGGTGAATCTCAAGAGAAGCAGCCAGAGGAGGGTGTAGACTGAAGGGTGTCCCAAGGGCCAGGCAGTCAGCTTATCTTGCAGACCGGATACACTATGCAGCCTCATCCATGCAGGGAACATACCTGTGGCTTCTCCTGACTGCCTAACTCACCAAGCCTAACGGAGAGAGGACGTTCAGGGGTCGACAAGGCCCCTATCCTGTCCTCTCCTGCCCTGTCCAGGGATCTCATGTGGATAAATAGAGAACGCACTGGTGGCACTATGTGGGAGCCTCTAGATTGCGAGATTGTGTGTGTGTGTGTGTGTGTGTGTGTGTGTGTGTATGTGTGTGTGTGTATGTGTATGTTCTGCCGTCTTTCCTTCATTCTCTCTGTGTACCCTGGATTGAAAGCTAGGATGTGAAACCAGGTGCAAGTCCACAGAGGACCGAGTGTGTAACAATTATTATGTTGTTTATTGAGGGTTGATTGTCAGAAAGACAGGATGGCATGTAAAAGACGCTCTTCAAGGCTTCCTCCGTTTTGCTTGAACTCCAGTGTGCACAATGTCTGCACTTAACCAGGATGGCTGGGGTGGGTTTGTGTAGGTCCATCAGAAATGGTGCTTGGGACCAGTAAAGTGACAGCCACATGGAGGTGGCAGGGCCCTTCCTTGGGGACTGCAGGCCTGGAACCTCTCAGTGCAGGCCAGTTTTGTTAAAAGTGGACCAGAGAGGTGGCTCTGTGGCTAAGTGCACTGTCTGCTCTTCAGAGGTGCTGAGTGCCACTCCCAGCAAACACTTGGGGGCTCACACCATCTCTAATGTGATCTGATGCCCTCTTCCAGCAGGCAGGTGCCCATGCACATAGGGCATTCACACATACAATAAGTAAAATCTTTACAAAAAAAAAAAAAACAAGAAGAAGTGGCAGAAGATATGAGGAACGGGAATGTGCTGTGGGTATCCTGATGGGCCAAGTAAAAACTGCTTCTCCTGCATTCTTTCTAGCTTCTCTTTGGTCCACTTGAATCTCCTGAGAGAGCTGCAAGCTGTGTGGGTGCCCAGCCCGGGCCACAGATAGGTAGGTGGGTGTCCCAGGAGGAGGCTGAAAGAAGGCTCCCTATCTGAGAACCACTTGGGGACTCTGGATGTCGGGAAAGAGTGTGAAGTGTCCTGAGTGGTGGCCAGTGTGTTGGGTTGTCTCGGGGTGCAGGTGGGGTGGAGGCCTGGGGAGAGGAGAGAGTTTGTGTCAGACCTCCAGGGAGTTCACATTGCTTGACTGACCGCCTGGTTGCCTGGCACTGCCTACTAAGTGTTTAGTGTTGGGGACCCAAGGCAGGGCCTGGTAGGCATGTGGGCAGATTGGGATGGAACGGTTCTTCTTTTGATACGTCCTTGTCCTCACATCTGCGGCATTGAAGATCTGGCTGTGCATCCCCCTCAGGTGGGCCTCTACTGTGGTTGATCCTGCCTCCCGAATCCAGATGGCTGGGTACCCATAGGCACGTGTCTGGGTCCACAGGCTTGAAGTCCTAGGAAACTGGAGCCCTCCTCAGTACTCAATCTGCAGCCTGCCCTTTGCCCAGCATCTATTCCAGAGCCTTCTCCTGCTAGGTGGGAAGTCAGTGCTGTGTACAGTACCCACTTGTGGCAGGTGGCCCTCTCCTTCATATCACCTGCCAACGTTCTCCTGTGCGCAGGGTTCTCTGACACTGACACCACCACCACCACCACCACCAACACCAGCACCACCACCACCACCACCACATCCAACAACAACAACAATACCTCCACCATCACCACACCCAGCCTGATGAGGACCAGACTATGGTCAGCCCTAGAGTACCTGTGGGACTAGCCCCCTTGACCTAGAAGCTTTGTTGTGCCCTGTTTTGAGCACATCCTGGAGAAGCCTGGCTGCTGTAGTGGTTGTCAGATTGGGCAGGGTTATGCAGAGAGCTACTGGGTTGGCCAGGTGGTCAGGGCCAAGCTGCTGGTCTCCAGGTCCAGGAGGTTGTTTCTAAGCTTTTCCGCTATGGTCTAGATTGTCATGAGGGTTTCTGTAGAGTTCCTTTAGGGTAGCCTACAGGCCCAGGTGAGCTCCATCCCTGTCCAGCTGTCAAGTCCCTCAGGGGCTGCCAGGTGCCCTAAGTAGAGTGTGTCAGGGCAGTGCAGTATGTCATAGGGGTCTTTGTGACCTGTACCAGCTTTCCCTGTGGCACCCTGGTGTACTTCCTCTGCACCCCAGCGCCCAGGTCTGTATCATCTGCACCCCACACTCTTTCCTTCACCCCCCACCCCCACTGCTCATAATCCTCCCCAAGTTTCCCCCCACCCTCACCCAGGCACTGTAGGCTCAAACCCTTTTCAATTCAGGACCCTTGCAGCCTGCCCAGAGAGCCATCTAAGGAATTCTACAGGCCTAAGGGCTTGGTAGCCATCTTAGAGTCTGGAGGCAGCTGCTTTGCTTTTGTTTGTTTGTTTTTGTTTTTTATGGTTTTTGTTTTTGAATTCGGTAAGGGCTGAGGGAGTGCACTCAGGTCCCTGCCTCACTGGCATCCCTGGTGCACTACTGCCATCCAGCAGAAGTCTTTTGCTGATGGCTGCTGCAGTTCTCTTGCTTGGGTGCACATGCCAGTGATGGTCCACTTAGGGAAGTTCTCTGGTCCTGCCTGGACAGGAAGGACTCAGGTGTCCTGCTCCCTTCTTGGGCCAGGAGGCCTATGGGAGGAAGCAGGGTCCAGGTGACCCTGGGCCAGAATCGGCTTCACAGGGTTTGGCTAGCTGGACTCTATAAACATAGCCTCCCAGGTCCCAAGTCAGTGGCCGTGTTGGACAAGGTTACTGGACCTTACTACACAGGACCGAGAGCAAGGGCTGCATCTGGGGTTGGGTGGAAAACAGGTCCTGTGTGCCTGGTATTTTGCCAAGGCCACCATTGCTTGCGACCCCACACTTTGGTTGAGGCATCCCCTGTACACCCACAGCTGGATTACCTCACTTGTAAGACGCACACACGAACTCACGCGCGCGCGCACACACACACACACACACGCACGCACGCACACACACACACACACCATAAACAGTCCACCAGTGTCTTTAGGCCATGCTCAGGATCTCAGGGAGACAGAGCCTTCCTGGGAAATGTCCATGTTATTTATTGAAGCCCTTCCCTGGCCTTTCAAGCACCCTTCATACTCTGCTATTTTGCCTGGATTTCTCTGGGGCTTTCCTTCTGTTTCTTTTTCAAGTTGCCCCCTGTGTTGGAGCTCTGCTCCAGGTGCAGGTCAGGGACCCCAATCTGTCAGGAACAGAGTAATACCTCTTAACCCATCAAGGGCCCTGGGAGGCACCAACAGGGTCCTGTGCAACCTGGCTGTGTGTACCTAGAGGGCTAGGATCCCCAAGGCACTATTATGATTTGGGGTGAATCTCAAGAGAAGCAGCCAGAGGAGGGTGTAGACTGAAGGGTGACTCAAAGGCCAGGCAGTCAGCTTACCTTGCAGGCCAGGTGCACTATGCAGCCTCATCCATGGAGGGAACATACCTGTGGCTTCTCCTGACTGCCTAACTCACCAAGCCTAACAGAGAGAGGAGGTTCAAGGGTAGACAAGGCCCCTATCTTGTCCTAGCCTGCCCTGTCCATGGATCTCATGTGGATAAATAGAGAACGCACTGGTGGCACTATGTGGGAGCCACTAGAATGGGACATTCTGTGTGTGTGTGTGAGTGTATTTGTGCAGGCCTGCTTGTATGTTGTGTGTGTCTGTGGTTCTATGTGTGTTCATGTGTTTCTTTTCTCTCCCCTTCATTCTCTGTGTTTTTTGGATTCGAAGCTAGGATGTAATAGGCCAGGTGCAAGTCTATAGGACGAAGTGTGTAGCAATTATTATGGTGTTTCGTTCAGAGTTGATTGTCAGGAGGAGAGGATGTCATGTAAAGAAGCCCTTTATGGCTTCATCCCTTTTGCCTGACCTCTAGTGTGTACAAGGGGTATACTTTTCCTGGGTGAATGGGGTGGGATTGTTAAGGTCCATCAGAAATGGTGCTTGGGACCAGTAGAGTGACACCCACATGGAAGGTGGCAGGACACTTCCTTGGGGACTGCAGGCCTGGAACCTCTCAGAGCAGGCCCATTTTGTTAGAAGTAGACTAGAGAGATGGCTCAGTGGCTAAGAGCACTGTCTGCTTTTCAGAGAACCTGAGTGCCACTCCCAGCAAATACTCGGTTGCTCACAATCATGTAAAATGTGATCTGATGCCCTCTTCCAGGAGTCAGGTGCCTGTTCACATAGGGCGTTCACACAAACAATAAGTAAACTCTTTAAGGAAAAAAAAAAACAAGAAGTGGCAGAAGAGCTGAGGAGCTGGAATGTGCTGTGTGGATCCTGATGGGCCAAGTAAAACTGCTCCTCCTACATTCTTCCTAGGTTCTCTTTGGTCCACTTGAATCTCCTGAGAGAGCTGCAAGCTGCGTGGGTGCCCAGCCCTGGCCAGAGATAGGTAGGTGTGTTTCCCAGGAGGAGGCTGAAAGAAGGCTCTCTATCTGAGAACCACTTGGGGACTCTGGATGTCGCGAAAGAGTGCGAAGTGTCCTGAGTGGTGGCCAGTGGGTTGGGTTGTCTCGGGGTTGCGGGTGGGGTGGAGTCCTGGGGAGAGGAGAGAGTTTGTGTCAGACTTCCAGGGAATTCCCAATGCTTGACTGGCGCCTGGTTGCCTGGCACTGCCCACTAAGTGTTTAGTGTTGGGGACCCAAGGCAGGGCCTGGTCGGGATGTGGGTAGATTGGGATGGAATGGTTCTCCTTTTGTTGTCCTTGTCCTCCCATCTGCAACACTGATGGTCTGGCTGTGCATTCCCCTCAGGTGGGCCTCTGCTGTGGTCGATCCTCCCTCCGGAATCCAGATGGCTGGGTACCCATAGGCACCTGTCTGGGTCCACAGACTTGAAGGCCCGGGAAACTGGAACCCTCCACAGCACTCAATCTGCAGCCTTCCCTTTGCCCAGCATCGATTCCAGAGCCTCTTCCTACGAGGTGGGATGCCTGTGCTTTGCTCAGGGAGGACATGTGGCAGGTGGCCATTTCTCTCATGTCATCCCTGATGCTCTAAACTCTCTGACACCACCACCTTCCCCATGCCAAGCCGCAGCCTGCTGAGCTACCAGACCATGGTCAGCCCAGGAGTGCCTTGGGGACAAGCCTCCTTGCCCAGAGAGCTTTGTTGTGCCCAGGCTTCAGCACATCCTGGAGAAGCCTGGCAGCTTAGTGGTTATCAGATAGGACATGGTTAGACAGAGAGCTGCTGGGTCTGCCAGGGGGTCGAGGCCAAGCTGCTGGTCCCCAAGTCCAGGAGGTTGTTTCTGAGGCTTTTCCCCTATGGTCTGGATTGACATAAGGGTTTCTGTAGAGTTCCTTTAGGGTAGCCTGCAGGCACAGGTGAGCTCCATCCTTGTCCAGCCCTCAAGGCCTTCAGGGCCTGCCAGGTGCCCTCAGTGGTGTGTGTCAGGGCAGTGCAGTTTGTCTCAGCCTTCCTTGTGAGCTGTGCTAGCTTTTCCTGTCGCACCCGGCCAAATGTCCATGTTATTTATTGAACCCTTCCCTGGCCTCTCAAGCGCCCTTCATACTCTGCTCTTCTGCCTGAATTTCTCTGAGGCTTTCCTTCTGTTTCTCTTTCAGATTGCCCTCTGTGTTGGAGCTCTGCTCCAAGTGGAGGTCAGTGACTCCAATTAGTCAGGAATAGAGTAATAGCTCATAACCCCTCAAACCCCCTGGGATGCACCACCAGGGCCCTATGCAACCTTGCTGTGTGTACCTAGAGGGCTAGGATCCCAAGGCAGTGTTATGATTTGGGGTGAAACTCAAGAGAATCAGCCAGAGGAGGGTGTAGACTGAAGGGTGCCCCAAAAGGCAGGCAATCACCTTACCTTGCAGGCCAAGTGCACTATGCAGCCTCATCGAAGGAGGTAACATTCCTGACTGCCTAACTCACCAAGCCTAACTGAGAGAGTTTCAAGGGTCAACAAGGCCCCTATCCTGTCCTAGCCTGCCCTGTCCAGGGATCTCATGTGGATAAATAGAGAACGCACTGGTGGCACTCTGTGGGAGACACTAGATTTCAAGATTGTGTGTGTGTGTCTGTGTGTGTAAGCGCAGGCTTGCGCCTGTGTATGTGTACTACAATTTGAGATTGTGTGTGTGTGTGTGTGTGTGTACTAGAATTTTAGAGAGTGTGTGTGTGTGTGTGTGTGTGTGTGTGTGTGTGTGTGTGTTCCTGTGTTCCTGTGTTCCTGCGCTTCCTCCTTCCTTCCTTCTCTGTGTGTCTGCTGGATTGAATACTAGGACAGAAGACGCCAGGTGCAAGTCCATAGAGGACCGAGTGTGTAGCAATTATTATGGTGTTTAGTTCACAGTTGATTGTTAGAAAGACAGAATGGCATGTAAAAGACGCCCTTTAAGGCTTCCTCTGTTTTGCCTGAGCTCCAGTGTGCACAACGTCTGCACTTTTCCTGGAAGGCTGGGGTTGGTTGGTGAAGGTCCATCAGAAGTGGTGCTTGGGACCAGTGGAATGACAGCCACATTGAAGGTGGCAGGGCCCTTGCTTGGGGACTGCAGGCCTGGCACCCCTCAGAGCAGGCCCATTTTGTTAAAAGTGGACTGGAGATATGACTCAGTGGCTAAGAGCACTGTCTGCTCTTCCAGAGGTCGTGAGTGCCACTCCCAGCCAACACTTGGGGCCTCACAAACATCTACACTGTGATCTGATGCCCTCTTCTAGCAGGCAGGTGCCCATTCGCATAGGGCGTTCACACATACAAGGAGTAAAATCTTTAAGGGGAAAAAAAAAACAAGAAGAAGTGGCAGAAGAGTTGAGGAGCAGGAATGTGCTGTGGGGATCCTGATGGGCCAAGTGAAAACTGCTCCTCCTGCATTCTTTCTAGGTGCCCCTTGGTCCACTTGAATCTCCTGAGAGAGCTGCAAACTGCGTGGGTGCCCAGCCCTGGCCACATGCAGGTAGGTGTATACCAGGAGGCTGAAGGAAAGCTCCCTGTGTCAGAACCACTTGGGGACTGTGGATGGGGGGAAAGAGAGTGAAGTGTCCTGAGTGGTGGCCAGTGGGTTGGGTGTTCTGGGGTTTGGGGGTGGGGTGGAGGCCTAGGGAGAGGAGAGAGATTGTGACAGACCTCCAGGGAACTCACAATGCTTGACTTCCTGCCTGATTGCCTGGCACTGCCAGGTAGGTGGTTAGTGCTGGGGACCCAAGACAGGGCCTGGTAGGCATGTGGGCAGATTGGGATGGAACGTTTCTTCTTTTGATATGTCTTTGTCCTCGCATCTACAGCATTGATGGTCTGGCTGTGCATCCCCGTCAGGGGGGCCTCTGCTGTGGTTGATCTTCCTTCCCGAATCCAGATGGCTGGGTACCCATAGGCACCTGCCTGGGTCCACAGGCTTGAAGTCCTGGGAAACTGGAGCCGTCCTCAGTACTCAATCTGCATCCTGCTATTTGCCCAACATCCATTCCATAGCCTCCTCCTCCCAGGTGGGAAACCAGTGCTATGCTCAGGGCACACGTGTGGCAGGTGTCCCTCTCTCTCATGTCATCTACCAAAGTTCCTCTGTACCCTGAGCTCTCTGACACCACCACTACCACTAGCCTGCTGAGCTACCAGACCAGGATCAGCCCAGGAGTGCCTTGGGGACAAGCCACCTCGACTTGGAAGTTTTGTTGTGTCCAGGCTTCAGCACACCCTTGAGAATCCTGGGAGCTTGAGTGGTTATGAGTGTGGGCAGGGTTACCCAGAGAGCTACTGGGTCTAGCAGGGGGCGGGGCCAAGCTGCTGGTCCCCAAGTCTGGGAAGTTGTTTCTGAGGCTCCTCCCCTATGGTCTGGATTGGCATGAGGGTTTCTGTAGAGTTCCTTTAGGGTAGCCTGCAGGCACAGGTGAGCTCCATCCCTGTCCAGCCCTCAAGGCCTTCAGGGGCTGCCAGGTGCCCTAAGTGGTGTGTGTCAGAGCAGTGCAGTGTGTCACAGATGTCCTTGTGACCTGTGCCAACCTTCCCTGTTGCACCCTGGTCTACTTCCTCTGCACCCCAGCACCCAGGTCTGTGTCATCCTCTCCCCACATTCCATGCACACCCACAGCACTCATAATCCCCCCTCAGGCTTCCCCCACACCCTCACCCAGGCACCCAGGACCCTAGGCTCAAACCTCTTCCCCTTCAGGAATCCATGCAACCTGCCCAGAGAGCAATCTCAGGCCTCTGCAGGCCTAAGGGCTTGGTGGCCATCTTAGGGTCTCCTGGTAGCTGCTCTGAGTTTTGTTTGGGTTTTGGTTTTGGTTTTTGATTCTGTAATGGCTGAGGGAGGGCATCCAGGTCCCTGCCTCACTGGTATCCCTGATGCACTACTGCCATCCAGCGGAAGTCTTTTGCCGATGGCTGCTGCAGTTTTCTTACTTGTGTGCACATGGTGGGGTTGGTCCACATAGGGATGTGCTCTGGTCCTGCCTGGAAAGGAAGGACTCAGGTGTCCTGTTCCCTTCCTGGGCCAGGATATCTATGGGAGGAAGAGAGTCCAGGTGACCTGTGGCCAGCACCTAAGATGCAGGACTTGGCTAGGTGGAGTGAACAATCACTGCCTCACAGTTCCTAAGTAGGCAACCATTTTTGCCAGGGTGATTGGTGCTCACTACATAGGAACTTGTGTAAGGTCTTCATCTGGGGTTAGGTGCAAATTAGGTCTTATCTCACTGCCATTGTGCCTAAGGCCACCTTTGTGCCCCTATATTTTGGTTGAGGTGTCCCCTCTGCACCCACACCTGGCTTAGCTCAGTTCCAACACACACACACACACACACACACACACACACACACACACACACACACACACACCACATACACAGTCCACCAGTGTATTTAGGCTGTGCTCAGGATCTCAGGGAGAGAGAACTTTCCTGGTGAAATGCCCATGTTATTTATTGAAGCCCTTCCCTGGCCTCTCAAGCACCCTTCATACTCTGCTATTCTGCCTGGCTTTCTCTGGGGCTTTCCTTCTGTCTCTTATTCAAGTTGCCCCCTGTGTTGGGGCTCTTCTCCAGGTGCAGGTCAGGGACCCCAAACTGTCAGGAACAGAGCAATAGCTCATAACCCATCAAGGGCCCTGGGAGGCACCACCAGGGTCCTATGCATCCTTGCTGTGTGCACCTAGGTCTAGGGCTAGGATCCCAAGGCAGTGTTATGATTTGGGGTGTATCTCAAGAGAAGCTGCCAGAGGAGGGTGTAGACTGAAGGGTGCCCCAAAGGCCAGGCAGTCAGCTTACCTTGCAGGCCAAATACACTATGCAGCCTCATCCATGCAGGTGACATACTTGTGGCTTCTCCTGACTCCCTAACTCACCAAGCCTAACAGAGAGAGGAGGTTCAAGGGTCGACAAGGCCCCTATCCTATCCTACGCTGCCCTGCCCTGTGGATAAACAGAGAACTCACTGGTGGCACTATGTGGGAGCCACTAGAATGGGAGATTGTGTGTGTGTGTGTGTGTGTGTGTGTGTGTGTGTGTGTGTGTGTGTGTGTGTGTGTGTGTATGTTGCTGTGTGTATGTGTGTGGGTGTGTGTGTTTCTGCCCTCTTTCCTTCATTCTCTCTGTGTTTCCTGGGTTGAAAGCTAGGATGTGAAACCAGGTGCAAGTTCATAGAGGACCGAGTGTGTACCAATTATTATGAGATTTAGTTGAGAGTTGATTGTCAGAAAGACAGGATGGCATGTAAAAGATGCTCTTCAAGGCTTTCTCCGTTTTGCCTGAGCTCCAGTGTGCACAAGGTCTGCACTTTTCCTGGGTGGCTGGGGTGGGATTGTGAATGTCCATCAGAAATGGTGCTTGGGACCAGTAAAGTGACAGCCACATGGGAGGTGGCAGGGCCCTTCCTTGGGGACTGCAGGCCTAGAACCTCTCAGAGCAGGCCCGTTTTGTTAAAAGTGGACCAGAGAGGTGGCTCAGTGGCTAAGTGCCCTGTCTGCTCTTCAGAGGTCCTGAGTGCCACTCCCAGCAAACACTTCGGGGCTCACAACTATCTATAATATGATCTGATGCCCTATTCCAGCAGGCAGGTGCCTGTTCACATAGGGTGTTCACACATACAATAAGTAAAATCTTTAAGGGAAAAAAAACCAAGAAGTGGCAGAAGAGCAGAGGAGCTGGAATGTGCTGTGGGGATCCTGATGGGCCAAGTGAAAACTGCTCCTCCTGCATCCTTTCTAGGTGCCCTGTGGTCCACTTGAATCTCCTGAGAAAGCTGCAAGCTGCATGGGTGCCCAGCCCTGGCCACATGGAGGTAGGTTGGTATCCCAGGAGGAGGCTGAAAGAAAGCTCCCTGTCTGAGAACCACTTGAGGACTGTGGATGTCGGGAAAGAGAGTGAAGTGTTCTGAGTGGTGACCAGTGGATTGGGTGGTCTGGGGGTTGACGGTGGGGTGGAGGCCTGGGGAGAGGAGAGAGGTTGTGACAGAACTCCAGGGAGCTCACAATGCTTGACTGGCTGCCTGGTTGCCTAGCGCTGCCTAGGAGGTGTTTAATGTTGGGGAGGCAAGGCAGGGCCTGATAGGCATGTGGGCAGATTGGCATGAAAGGTTTCTTCTTTTGATAGGTCCTTGTCTTCCCATCTGGGGCATTGAAGATCTGGCTGTTCATCCCCCTCAGGGGGGCCTCTGCTGTGATTGATGCTCCTTCCCTAATCCAAATGGCTGGGTACCCATAGGCACCTGCCTGGGTCCACAGGTGTGAAGGCCCAGGAAAATGAAGCCCTCCTCAGTACTCAATCTGCGGTCTACCCTTTCCCAGCTTCCATTTCAGAGCCTCCTTCGCCAGGTGGGAAGCGAGTGGCAGGTGGCCCACTGTCTCATGTCATCTGCCAAAGTTCCCCTGAGACCTGAGCTCTCTGAAACCACTTGCATCAGCACCACCAGCAACAGCAACAGCCAGCTGAGCTACCAGGCCAGGGTCAGCCTGTGAGTGCCTTCTGGAAAAGCCCCCTTGACCAGGAAGCTTCATTGTGCTCAGACCTCAAAACACCTTGGAGAAGCCTGGCAGCTTTAGTGGGTATCAGATTGGGCAGGGTTAGGCAGAGAGCTGCTGGTTCTGCCATGGGGCGGGGCCTGCTGCTGGTCTCCAAGTCCAGGAGGTTGTTTCTGAGGCTCCTCCCCTATGGTCTGGATTGACATGAGGGTTTCTGTAGAGTTCCTTTAGGGTAGCCTGCAGGCACAGGTGTTGGCTCAGTTTATTAACAATTAAACTTTATTATACAACCCAACTAGCATATACAAGAAGGAAAAAAAAAGGTTAAAGGGACAGAAGATTAAAACCTCCTGGAATCCGTTTGGCAGGATGGGTCCTTAGGTGTGTCAGTCCCAAGAGCTGGTCCGGTCCTTTTCTCTCTCTCTGCGCCTTCTCCTTCTCTCCTTCTACCTCTTGTTTTTCTCTCCCCCACCTTCCCAGTCATATGCAAAGGGCGGTCCCTTCTCCCTTGGAGGGTCAATTAGGAAAACAATAGCCACGGTGGAGTTCCTAGGTAGGCTTCCTGAATTCCAAGCCCAGGAAGGCTCCAAACAGTCTCTCACAAGGTATTCATGGTGTGCCCCAAGGGTAAAGCCCACCAAGACTGCTTCCACCTGAGACAAAGCTTAATCTTTCCTACACCTCACCCTTCTCTCTAAAAAATTAAGAACTATATACACATATATACATATATACATACTCATCAGGAATTAAGAACATAACAAAGTCCTTTTATACTTGTTAACCTAAGGGAAAGTATACCACTATCCTACCAAAGAGAGTCCTTTTCTTTCATGAGAAATTGTAATTATTAATCTACTAAAGCTTCTAGTAACACTGTGGCTATCTAGTCTTCAATCCCATCAGAGACCCAAAAAGGAAAATCTATCTAATAAAGGAAGTGCTGGCAGGCAACTTCCAAATTGCAGAGTACAGAGAGAGCAGACTGCCTGGATAGTCACCGAATTCTCTCCTTCATTGGGGCAATCAGTCTTCAGCCTTTCGGCCCAAAACATCCAACGAACTGCTTTTTGAAGCAGGAAATCCGACGGTCTGGTCCATCTATTCTCTTTAAAGCTGGACAGTCATCTTTCCAGCATCATTGTTGATCGTTGCAGTTAGCCTGTCATCAGCCGTAGAGATAAGAGCAGTAGCAGAGCAGTTTTTCCGTCTAGTGACCATTCTGTCACCAGCGTCTCTTGAAGCCCCCATCTTCAATGATGCAAATGGAGAGGCGGCCAGGAGCGGATGTCTCTCTCTGTCAGGAAAGCCCTCATCATTAAATGCCATATTCTGTGGATCTCTGAAGAGTTTGAAGAGCAAATCTATCTATTCTTACAGTTATCAATCTATTCCTTTGAAGACATAGACAAGCTATTAAACAAACCTGCTCTATAACAAAGTGAGTATCTAATAGGATTTCTACGTAACTAAATACCAACTTTTATCCCCGATGATTCCAAACAGTTTTTTATAAGACATTAGTGGTACAAATAATACATCAAATAAACATTGAACAAAAAGAACGTAAATTTTTGACATACAATATACAATATTTTGTCAACATATAACATATAGTACATAAGGCAAAAATGAATGGAATATACAATTTAAGCTCATATCAATGTGAAGCAAAAGTTGAAGTCTTAAATTTCCATCAATCAAAAGTCTTAAATTTCCATCAATCTACAATACCAATGTAGAATTTTTTAAGTTAGTAGATTCAATAATCTACCTTTTATTCTACAATCCTGTATCCTCCCTTCCTTCCCCCCTTTTTCTTAATATTAAAAGGGATAGAAAGTAAGAGAGAAAGAAAGATAGAAGAAAGAAATCTCCAAATGAACTTTTATTAATTGTAAATAACCCCGTTAGGCAAAGATGAGCATTGGTAACCCACCAAAAACACACATCCCACCTACTGGGAATGGGGGCGTCGTGTTCTCAAAATTACTTGATGCTGTTTAAGAGAAAAATATTTTTCGGGTACCCAAGAAAAATAATATATTGGCCAAGCGCTGGAAAAGCTAGCTGTTTTTTGTCCAGTCCTTTTGGGATCGATCCTTTCGGCTAGCCGATTTATTGTTAATATGCATGCAATTTCTGGAAGAAGTAGTAGTGCCAGAGGCAGAAGTTCGATCTTCATAATTGTCCTGTTTTTTGCTCTGAAAGTAAGCAGACTTTATAAATCATTAGTACAGGTATGTTAGTACATATATAATTTTCAAGGGAACATCATTTGAGGCATCTTGCTCGAGGTGCCAGAGGCATGCTTTTGGGGTTAAATCACCCATGTTGCCTGCTGTCTTCAGCATTGTCCTGCTTTTTGCAAATACAGGGCTCTACCTGCATATACACCAATAGGACAGAAGAGGGCATTAGTTCTCCAAGCTGTAAGGAACAATGTCAAGCTGTTAAGAACCAGGTAGCTCTTAAGATTTACTTGTTATATGGTCAGATCTAATCTTTATAAGTTTAGTTGGTAGCCATATATTTTCACTCCCTGTGGAAACATACGCATACCCACGACCCCATCTCAAAACTACTGCAGGTTTCCATTTTATACTTTCCAAGTCCTTGAAGAATATTGGTTGCCCCAATTCCTCAGTTTTTTCTATTATCCAATGTCTCTCCGCAGCTGACGTCCCTTCATCATTTACATTAAGAAAATTTAGAGTCAACAAAGCATTATTTAATCGATCCCTGGGTGTCTTTACCCTTCCCTTTTGTTTAATAAGCATTTTTTTTTAAGGTACGATTAGCTCTTTTTACAACTGTTTGTCCTGTGGGATTGTGAGGTATACTAGTAACATGTTTTATATTATAATACATAAAGAAGTTTTTTATCTTAAGGGACACATATGTAGGAGCATTATCAGTCTTAATTTGTGTAGGTATTTTTATAAATGTCATTATTTTTAGTAAGTGAGTAATCACACAGTTAGTCCTTTTAGAATTTAAGGCAGTTGTCCATTGAAAACCTGAATAGGTATCAATGGTATGATGTACATATCTTATTTTTTTAAATTTTGTAAAATGAAACACATCTATCTGTCAAATTTTATTCTTTTTGTTACCTCTAGGATTAATTTTAGTAGGTAATGGTAGTTGACTATATAAGGAACATGTAGGACATTTATTAATTATTTTTCTAGCTTGTTGTCAAGTGATAGAAAATCTTTTTTTTAACTCTTTACCATTGACATGATGTTTTTTGTGAAATTTGGAGGCTTTGAATACATTACTTATCAATAATTTGTCGATCTTTTTATTTTTTTGTGTCAATGGACCTGGTAAACCTGTATGGGATCGAATATGAGTAATATACAAGGGATAATTTTTGTTTTTGATGACCTGTTGCAGCTTTATAAATAAAGTAGTCAATTTTGTGTTATCAGGAGTAAATTTAGCAGTTTCTATATGTAAAACAACCTTTTCAGCATATTGAGAGTTAGTAATTATATTAAGAGGTTCAGGAAAATCTAACAAAACCATAAGGATAGTATATAATTTTGATTTTTGAACTGATGTAAATGGGCTTTTAATTACCTTGGTCATTTTTTCAGACTTATAACCAGCCATACTTGATTTATTTGTATCTGTGAAAAAGGTGGGTGCCCCTGAGATTGGTGACCTCTTTACAATACTTGGAAGGATCCAATTAGTTTTTTTTATAAACTGTATACGTTTGTTTTTTGGGTATCTATTGTTAATGTCTTCCAAATAATTACTACAAGCTTTTTGCCAATCTTCATTAATTACCCATAGTGACATAATCTCAGAATCAGTAAGAGGCACTACAATTTCCGCCGGGTTCATCTCTGACAGTTGACGCAACCTTATTTTTTTCTTTGTAATTAATTTAGAAATTTTTTCTATATATGTTTTTAATTTTTTGTTTTGTTTATTTGGCAGGAATATCCATTTTATAATCCGGTCTTCCCTTTGCATGAGAAGCCCAGTAGGAGAATGTTTTGAAGGCAAAATAACCAAAATGTAACCAAGTTCAGGATCAATTTTATCCACATATGCCTTTTGAAGTTTTTGTTTTACCAGAATTAACTCCTTTTTTGTTTTAGCAGTTAAACACCTAGGACTGTTTAAATCTGAATCCCCTTGTAAAATCTGAAACAAGTTACTTAACTCATAGGTAGCTAACCCGATTGTAGGTCTTAACCAGGTAATATCGCCCAATAATCTCTGAAAGTCATTAAGAGTTTGTAATTGATCTCTACGGATCTGTAACTTTTGTGGTCGAATTTTTTGTTCAGTTATTTTATAGTCTAAATAGGTAATTGAATCTCCTCTTTGTATTTTTTTCACCGCAATCTGTAATCCCCAATATGGCAGAATTTTTTGTGCTTTCTGAAACATTTTTTTTACAATACTAGGATCAGAATCAGCTAGCAGAATATCATCCATGTAATGGTATATGATAGATTGAGGAAACAGCTTACGAAGTATTTCTAAAGGTTGTTGTACAAAATACTGGCATAAAGTTGGGCTATTTAACATTCCCTGTGGAAGTACCTTCCAATGATATCTCTTTATTGGAGAATTACTGTTCAGAGTAGGTATTGAGAAAGCAAACCTTTCCCTGTCCTTCTCGTGTAGAGGTATGGTAAAAAAAACAATCTTTTAAATCAATTGTAATTATATGTCAAGACCGAGGTAATAAGGAAGGCAAAGGAATTCTAGGTTGAAGCGAACCCATGGGTTGAATCACCTTGTTTATGGCCCTCAAATCTGTTATCATTCTCTAACCACCTGATTTTTTTCTTACCACAAACACAGGGGAATTTTAGGGGCTAGAAGATTTTTTGATGTGTTGAGCCTCCAGCTGCTCTTGCATTAAACCGTGAAGCGCCTGTAACTTTTTTTTTGTTAAGGGCCACTGCTCTTGTCATATAGGTTTGTTTGAAATCCATTTTAGGGGCAAGGCGGTTGGTATCTCAGCAGTGGCCCCTCTTATAAATTTTGACACTCTAAATCTGAAGAATTTTGAGGTTGGACAATGGGCATAGCTGGTGGTCGCCTCTGATCACTTACATTAATCTCTTCCCTAGAAGCGCATACCAATTCACCCATTGTTTTAACCTTCTTTATCTCAGTATTTGCAGGAATAGTAATCTGAGTACCCCATTGCTGTAAAAGGTCTCTTTCCCATAGATTTATAGGAATGTTAGCCACATAGGGTTTCAGCCTCCCTATCTGTCCATCTGGTCCCACACACTCAAGCCACTGTACACTTTGTTTTATTTGAGATAACTTGCCAATTCCTACAATTTTTGTATAAACCTTTTTAAGTGGCCAAGTTTGGTTTCAAGACTTCTGGCAAATGATGGAGACGTCAGCTCCACTGTCTACCAAGCCTTCTATTTTAATACCATTTAATTGTATAATTAACTTAGGTTTCTGATCATTAATTACTGTTTGCCAGAACACACGGGTCCCTGTGCTCCCAAACACACCAGTCCTTTTCACTGGAGTGGCTTTGCCCTTAATGTAAGGAAACAGTAGGAGTTGAGCAATCCTATCCCCGGCATCAATTTTTATCTTTTTTTTCCACACATACCAAGATTTTTATTTCCCCTTTAGAATCTCCATCTATAATACCAGGATGCACAATAAAACCTTGAGAAGTCAGCCCGCTTCTTCCCAGAACCAATCCTACTGTGCCTGAAGGCAAAGGTCCAAAAACACCAGTATTTAATTTGTAACATTCAACCTGAGGAGTTAGGGTAAGAGACATATTTGAAGCCAGATCCAAGGCTGCACTGCCTTCAGTAGCATGTATTAGATCGCTAACACTCAGTTCCCGTTTTCCTGCGGGTTTGTCACTTCCTGACTGGCCAAAGGAATTCGGCTGGCATTGTTTACGGGGGCCCGAGCCGATGGCCCCCTCCTGCCGTTTCTCGTCGGCAAGATATTGCCTTGCACATCTCGCTTAGATTGACAATCCCGAGCCCAGTGTTTTTCTTTTCCACAGTGACTACAGTACCCTGGGAGTCTTGGTACCTCATTACCATCATAACCAGAACCCCCCTGTTTTTTTCTATGAGTTACGTTTCCTCCTGGGTTAGTGCGCCTTCTATTTCTACAGTTTCTTTGCACATGACCGATTTGACCGCAATTAAAGCACCGAGTATTATGATATCTGGGCTCTCTGACTAAAGCTTGTCCCACAATATTATTCTGATATTCTTGAGAGTTGATATTAACTGTCTCCTTTACCCAGTCATCTAATGGAGCGCCTCTTTCCTTTAACGGTCTAAGCACCTTCTTACATTCAGCATTTGCATTTTCATAAGCCATGATAAGTTTTAATGCCTTTTTGTTATCAGAATCTGGCATCGCCTTATCCATAGCAGATCCTAATCTCTGCAAAAATTCTGTAAAGGGCTCCAGAGGTCCTTGGAACACCTTAGTAAAAGAAATAGTTGTTTTCCCAGGTTCCTCTACCAGCTCCCAAGCTCTCAAGGCTGCCTTACGACATTGTTCAATCACTCTATCGTCAGCTTGAATTTGCTCTCTCATGTTAGTATATGGTCCATCACCAAGTAACTGATCTCTATTAATATTTATTCCCTGTGCGATATTTTCTTGTTCTATTTTTATAGCCTCTGTTCGCCACCATGATAACCACTGTAACTGTTGTGCTGCTTCCAATACCGCTGAAACTAAATTTTTCCAATCTTGGGGAACAAGTCTATTCTGATAGGCCCAGCTGTTTAACATTTGTTTAACGAAGTTAGAATGCATACCATATCTGATGACGGATTCCTTAAAATGTTTTAAATCCATCATGTCTACAGGACACCAGGCTATTTCGTCATGACCCTCAGCACCATTTGGCTCGATTACATGTCTTACAGTGACTGGAAAAGCTGAAGGTGCCTGGGTGACTGTGGAAGTATCCTCCACTGGTACATTTACTTCCAAAGACCTTTTGGTCGGTCTGGCTTCCTTTGCCTCTGGTTTCTGACCTTCTCCACCCTTTTTAACCAAAGGTGCCTTCTGCTTTTCCAGCCCTTCCACTTTTCTCTGTATTTTGTCTATTTGTTCAGTCAAGTCAGTAATTTTTTCCAAAAGGATAGAGCTTATTGACTCTTCCTGATTTTTTTGGCTTTCCGGTCTCTCTATTTTCTGTCCTTCATCACTACCAAATGCCAAAAATTCTATCCGTTTTCCCATCCCTTCATTTTCATACCTCAGCCTTTCTATCTGTCCAGTCAAATCTGCAATCTTTTTCAAAAGGATAGAACTTACTGACCCTTCCGGCTTTTCTATACCATTAGCCTGTCTTCTAATCTTTCTAAGCATGAAATATTGTAATAAAAGGACAATGAGAAAACAAAGAATTCCCTCTAAGTATAATGCAGGAAAGAGTTTTGCAACAGCAGTTGCAATTTTGCCAATACCCTGAAACAACATTTCTATCCCGTGGAATACTGAATCTTCCCTCATATCATTAGGGATTGTGGAACCCATCGGGCCCCACGTTGGGCGCCAGATGTTGGCTCAGTTTATTAACAATTAAACTTTATTATACAACCCAACTAGCATATACAAGAAGGAAAAAAAAAGGTTAAAGGGACAGAAGATTAAAACCTCCTGGAATCCGTTCGGCAGGACGGGTCCTTAGGTGTCTCAGTCCCACGAGCTGGTCCGGTCCTTTTCTCTCTCTCCGCGCCTTCTCCTTCTCTCCTTCTACCTCTTGTTTTTCTCTCCCCCACCTTCCCAGTCATATGCAAAGGGCGGTCCCTTCTCCCTTGGAGGGTCAATTAGGAAAACAATAGCCACGGTGGAGTTCCTAGGTAGGCTTCCTGAATTCCAAGCCCAGGAAGGCTCCAAACAGTCTCTCACAAGGTATTCATGGTGTGCCCCAAGGGTAAAGCCCGCCAAGACTGCTTCCACCTGAGACAAAGCTTAATCTTTCCTACACACAGGTGAGCTCCATCCTTGTCCAGCCCTCAATGCCTTCAGGGGCTGCCAGGTGCCCTCAGTGGAGTTTGTCAGGGCACTTTAGTGTGTCACAAGGGTCCTTGTGACCTGTGCCAGCCTTCCCTGTGGCACCCTGGTCTACTTCCTCTGCACCCCAGCACCCAGGTCTGTGTCATCCTCCCCCCACATCCCATGCACACCCACACTGCTCATAATCACCCCAAGTTCTCCTCACACCCTCACCCAGGGACCCAGCCTGAAACCCCTTCCCTTTGAGGAATCCTTGCAACAGCCCAGAGAGCCGTCTCAGGACTCTCCAGGCTTAAGGGCTTGGTGGCCATCTTAGAGTCTAGTGGCAGCTGCCTTGTGTTTTTTTGGGTTTTGTTTGTTTGTTTTTGATTGTATAAGGGCAGAGGGACTGCACCCAGGTCCCTGCCTCACTTACATCCCTGGTGCACTACTGCCATCCAGCTGAAGTCATTTGCTGATGGCTGCTGCAGTTCTCTTGCTTGTGTGCACATGGTGGTGATGGTCCACTTAGGGAAGTTCTCTGGTCCTGCCTGGACAGGAAGGACTCAGGTCTCCTGCTCCCTTCTTGGGCCAGGAGGCCTATGGGAGGAAGCAGGGTCCAAGTGACCCTGGGCCAGATCCCATCTTCACAGGGTTTGGCTAGCTGGACTCTATAAGCACAGCCTCCCAGGTCCCAAGTCAGTGGCCATGTTGGGCAAGGGCACTGGACCTAACTACACAGGACCTGGAGCAAGGGCTGCATCTGGGGTTGGGTTAAAAACAGGTCCTGTCTCCCTGCCCTTCTGCCAATTATAACATTGCTTGTGCTCCCCCACACTTTTGGTTGAGGCGTCCCCTGTCCACCGACAGCTGGATTAGGTCACTTCTAATACACACACACACACACACACACACACACACACACACACACACACATTCACACACCATACACAGTCCACCAGTGGTTTTAGGCCGTGCTCAGGATCTCATGGAGAGAGAGATTTCCTGGCCAAATGTCCATGTTATTTATTGAATCCGTTCCCTGGCCTCTTAAGCACCTTTCATTCTCTGCTATTCTGCCTGGATTTCTCTGAGGCTTTCCTTCTGTTTCTTTTTCAAGTTGCCCTCTGTGTTGGAGCTCTGCCCCTGGTGCAGGTCAGGGACCCTAAACTGTCAGGAACAGAGTAATAACTCATAACCCTTCAAGGGCCCTGGAAGGCACCAGCAGGGTCCTATGCAGCCTTGCTGTGTGTACCCAGAGGGCTAGGATCCCAAGGTAGTGTTATGATTTGGGGTGAATCTCAAGAGAAGCAGCCAGAGGAGGGTGTAGACTGAAGGGTGAGTCAAAGGCCAGGCAGTCAGCTTACCTTGCAGGCCAGGTGCACTATGCAGCCTCATCCATGCAGGGAACATACCTGTGGCTTCCCCTGACTGCCTAACTCACCAAGCCTAACAGAGAGAGGAGGTTCAAGGGTCGAGAAGGCCCCTATCCTGTCCTAGCCTGCCTTGTCCTGGGATCTCATGTGGATAAATTGTTAAGGCACTGGTGGCACTATGTGGGAGCCACGAGATTGTGTGTGTTCATGTGTGAGTCTGTGTTCGTGTATTTGCGTGTGTGTGTGTCCCATCTTTCTCTGTGTGTCTCCTGGATTGCAAGCTAGGATGTGAGATACCAAGTGCAAGTCCATAGAGGACCGATGGTGTTTAATTCCGAGTTGATTGTCAGAAGGATAGGATGGCATGTAAAAGATGCCCATTAAGCGTTCATCCTTTTTCCTGAGCTCAAGTGTGCACAAGGTCTGCACTTTTCCAGGTTAGCTAGGATATGTTTATGAAGGTCCATCAGACATGGTCCTTGGGACCAGTAGAGTGACAGCAACATGGAAGGTAGCAGGACTCTTCCTTGGTGACTGCAGGCCTGGCACCTCTCAGAGCAGGCCCATTTTGTTAGAAGTGGACTGGAGAGATGGTGCAGTGGCTAAGAGCACTGTCTGCTTCAGAGGTGCTGAGTGCCACTCCCAGCAAACATTTGGGGGCTCACACCATCTATAATGTGATCTGATGCCCTCTTACTGCAGGCAGGTGCCCATGCACATAGGGCATTCACACATAAAATAAGTAAAATCTTTAAGGCAAAAAAACCGAGAACAAGTGGCAGAAGAGCTGAGGAGCAGGAATGTGCTGTGGGGATCCTGATGGGCCAAGTGAAAACTGCTCCTCCTGCATTCTTTCTAGGTGCCCTTTGGTCCACTTGAATCTCCTGAGAGAGCTGCAAGCTGTGTGGATGCCCAGCCCGGGCCACAGATAGGTAGGTGGGTGTCCCAGGAGGAGGCTGAAAGAAGGCTCCCTATCTGGTGCCAGGTATGCGAACTCTCCCTTTGAAGATTTGTGGTTTCAGGATTCAAGAGAGCTCTCAAACAATTCAGGCTAGTGCCATTGGTTTGGTTGCTCACCAGAAGCACTTGAGACAACTACCCTGTTGCTCTGCTGGAGAAATGACTCAGCACTTCAGAACAGCCACTACTCTTCCAGAGGACCCAGGTACAAATCCCAGCACTTCTTGTAAGACCCCCTCCCCTGTGCACCCACCATAGCAAGCATAGCAGCAGTAACGCTATCTTGCAAGGCAAGACTAGAATTATGGGTTCCCGGGATAAGATAAGGCCTGGAGCCCAGAGGAGAAAGATAAAAGCATGCTGAGATAACAGAAACAGTTTGTCCTTGTCAAACAAGATATTTATGGTCGGCCATCTGGCCCAGGGAATGGGTAAACTCCCCTGTTCCCATCTGATGACCGGGCCATAACCTCGCTTCATGTCAAACAAGATATTTATGGACGACCACCTGGCCCAGAGAGCGGATAAACTCCCCTGTTCCCAGAGCCCATCTAATGACCGGGCTATAACCTTGCCTCATTTAAATTTACCAATCAGAGCCCTGTAACTATGCTTCTCGCTTCTGTAACCGCGCTTCCCGCCAAAATCCCTATAAAAAGACCCCCGAAAGAGCCGCTTGGCGCGCCAGCCTCTCCAGAGACTGAAACGCCCGGGTACCCATCCCCTTAATAATAAAGCCTCTTGCGTGTTGCAACCGAAGCCTTGGTCTCGCTGGTTCTTGGTGGGGGTCTCCACGTTAAGACCGCCGTGTCGGGGGTCTTACATTCTACAGCACCTCATGTCCCTGTTTCTGTAACTCCAGCTCCAAGGGCTCCAGTACCCTCTGTGGCCCTATTCTGTATTCTATGGACACTAGCAAAACATGTGGTACACAGACATCTAGCAAACTACACATAGAGTTGTGGTAGAACAGAACTCTAACCTTTAGTAAAACTTATTTAAGCTTGTTTTCCCCTGTAAATACTTTTGAGAATCTTGGATGGATGCCTTCAGTACCTTCATGGACGCCAACAGGTTGTCAGCAAATAGCGAAGACAAGCTGTTTTAAAACCCACTCTGAAAAAAAAACCAAAAAAACCAAAAGAACAAAACAAAACAAAAAAACCCCACTCTGCTTTCCCAGCCCCATTACTCCCCGCCCCTTTGATTCTCTGGGGAGGTTCTAAGGTGTCTCACTCTTCCAGTGGGCGGGGCCAGCACTCAGGGGGCGGGAATTGCTCTTCTACTTCCATTTTCTCTCTGCTTCCAACCAGGAGTGGGAATAGTCAGGGGTCAGGGATGGGGAAGGCAAGGCGGGGAGCAGAGATGGATGCTGCTGGTGGTCTCCTCCCTCCCTGGACCTGAGATTCACAGGCCTGCCCGGCATTGATCAAGTAAGTTTATCCCCACCTCCCCGCACCTTAACTCCTTTTTCTCTGATGCCCTAGGACTTGGTGGCTTGATTGGTCTCTCTGGTGTCAGAGTGTCTCTCCTGCCTGCAGACTGCGCGACCGCGAGCACTGGGAGCCCTCAGACCAGGGAAGGAGGCACCACGAGGCTTGTTCAGCTTAGGGACTCCGGGTTTTGTTCTCTGGGCAACATCTAGAGAGCCTTAGTGGAAGGGCTTCGTGGGGAACCCGGAAGCACTTCGCTGGGACAGAAGGCCGGAGAAGGTTCCAGGACCATCACCCTAAGCAAGGGCCACCTACTCTCAGCCAGAGAGGTGAGCAAACTAGTTGCTAAAGCTTGGCTGCCCAGCGTTAGGCTTCTCCGGGTCCCCAAATGCATTGGTAAGAACGTTTTCTTTTGTGGAAGTTTCAGACCAAAAAACAAAACAAAAAAACAAAACAAAAAAACCCAACAACAACAGAACACATTTGTGCGTGTGTACTGGCAAGTTCTCACAAAAAGCCAGGGTGATTGTTTTTCTGTTTTTCGGTTTGTTTTGTTTTTCAAGGCAAGGTCTCTAGGTAGCTCTGACCCTCCCACTACAAGGCCCCTCCACCACTGCTCTCCAGATGTTGCCCAGAGAACAAAACTCAGTGTCCAAGCCACGTGCTGCCTCCTTTCCTGGCCTGAGGGATCCCAGTGTGTTCTGGGAACTCACTCTGTACACCAGGCTGGCCTCCAACCCAGAGATTCCCCCTACCTCTGCCTCAGAGTGCTAGGAGAGCTCAGGAGTGCCCCCCCCCCCACTGCTTGGCGGCCCTGCACATTTTCATTGCTCTAGACTCTAAGCTCTAAGGTTTTGTGAACATGGGAAGATATGAAAATATGGTCGTGATCACTGATTATGGATACCAAAGCTTGGCAGATGCAAGTATCTGCCACAGAATCACCTGCTCCCTAGAATATTAACAGAATAACGAATGTTTCAAGTAAAAAATTTTTAAACAAATAATTTGAGATACCAAAGTCTATAATAATACAAAATGTGCATAATTTGAGAATGTACTATATAAAAAAGTAGATCAAATAGTATTTACACTTGCTAATGTTAAGTTTGTATTTGTGTGAGCTTCTTTTTCTTCTAATTTCCTTTTTTTTTTTCTTTCCTGCATGGTTTGTTTCCTCAGTCACTGGCCACAGGAATCTTGAGAAGTCTTAGGAATATGCAGGCAAGGACTTGAGCCCAGCTTCTTCTCCAACATTGTGCAAAGGAACTGTCCATCCCAGGGGAAATGTGTGAGTTTCTATGTGTCCTTGTATTCCACTTATTTATTTATGGGTCTTTCTGTGACAGGATCTCTCTGTGTAGCCTCCTAGACCCGCCAATATCGTGGGTGTCCTAGACTTGCTTTGTAGACCAGGCTGGCCTCGAACTCACAGCAATCTAGCCCCCTCTGCCTCCCAGCATGCTGGGAGTTCAGGCTTGCCTTTACAGGCTTGATATTGTCCTTGTATTGTTATTCACACTGAAACAGAATTTCCAAAGCAACATCATTTAAAACATACAAATTCTGAAGCGATACATATACTTTGTAGGTTTTCACCACGATGAGTATTATGTTCACATATAGCCAGGTTTTTCTTTCCTCTGTGTTTTTAGTCGAATGTAGGAAAACTTAAGCTTCCTCTAGTGTCTAGAAGAAAGAATAATGACCTGATATCAAAACCAAAACAATACATAATGTGTTCATTGTCCATTTACTTTTTGTATAGCTACACATTTTATCAAGGTGTATTCAGTAAACCAGTCATGGAACTATATGAACTTAATGTACATAGCCAGCCTTGCCTGTACTTGGAGCTGATTTGATTCCTGTGTAGCTTTAGGTCCTCTGCTTTGTCTTTTATAACGAACTAGTTGTCCTATACCCAGCACCCTCCTGGCTTCATCTGCCTGATGCTGAGGTTACAGGCCTATGCTAACACATACAGCACTCTATAACTACTTTGAAAGTTTATTATTTTCACCTTTATGTATCTATGTGATGGTGTGTGTGTGTGTGTGTCTGTGTTTATGAAGCATGTGAGTGCACTGCATGAACCACTGTGTGGGTGTTGGTCAAAGGACAATTTGGAGATTTAGTTTCATTTTTCACCTTCTCTAGGATACAGTCTCTCTTATTGTACCTCTGCACTGCACACTGCAGCTAACTGGCGTTCCCTCTGTTCTCTTCTTTCATTTCTTTTTCTCTCTACTAATATAGGGATGACATGTGCACTACTAGCACTAGCTACTTCTATGGTTCGCAGAATGGTGTACTCAAGGCCTCAGGTTCATAAAAGGACTTGTACAACGGAGAAGCCATGATCTTAGATAAATCGTAATATGCCTTGTTGTATTGCACATTTTATATATACAGACAGAGGTTTTAACCAAATATATTGTCTAACCTATTTCTCCTAGCCGGACATCATTATGTGTTTATATTCCTTATGATAATGAAATAGTGGGAGGTTCAAAAGAACTTGGAAATTAACTTCACATAGGAGAGTTGACTAACTTACTGTTGCAGAATATGATCATACATATATATAAACATATCTATAGATATATGTGTGTGTATATATATATATATATATATATATATATAAAATATTTCTTTACTTTGTGTCAGATATGGGCCCAGGTGCTAATACAAACTGAGAAAATATGAATATACCATGTTCCTAATGTGTCATATTGAGGATTTTCATTAAAATTTTTTTTCTTCTATGAGTGATTAGTAGCCACTTCTGGATAGATAGGAAGAGAAGTAACACAAAAGATCAGCATCAGGGTCTGCATCTTGGTACATTTGGAAAATATGACCAGCCAGCCGCAGTGCACAAGGCCATCCCTATTCCGCATGCTTTGGTTGATACAACACACCACAACCACAGCTAACATACCTCATTTTGAGGAAACACACACAGACACACATACACACACACATGCATGGAGACACAGAGAGAGAGAGACACATACACACACACACACACACACAGAGCTACGCACGCAAATACACACAAGCTACTCAGTTTTTCTGGGCTGTACTCAGGATCTCAGGGACAGAGAGCCTTCCTAGCCAAATATCCATTTTACTTGCTAAACCCCTTTCCAAACTTCCTCAACCACCCTTCCTCCTACCCTGCTATTCTGCCTGGAGTTCTCTGGGGCTTTCCTTCTGTTTCTTTTTCAAATTGTGCTCAATCAATCTCCTCCCTCTCTCTCCCTCTCCCTCTCCCTCTCTCTCCCTCTCTCCAGCACCTCTCTCTTGGAGTCCCTATCCTGCCCTACCCTGCCCTGTCCATGGATCTCATGTGGATAAATAGAGAAGGTACTGGTGATACCATGTGGGACCCAGAAGATTGCGAGGTGTGTGTCTGTGCACGCGCGCGCACGTGCGTGGGTGCGTGCGTGCGTGCGTGCGTGCGTGCGTGCGTGCGTGCGTGTGTGTGTGCATGCGCATGCGGGAGCACAAGTGCGAGTGACAACCAAATGGAAGGTGGCAGGGCCCTTCCGTGGGGTCTGCAGGTCTGGCACCTCTGAGAACTCAGAGCAGGCCTAATTCCAATGGAACTCCCTTTGGAACATCGGAGTGGATGCTTGCAGAAGGCTTCCAAGAGGGAGAGAGTTGGAAAGCCATGGTAATCTCAGGGCTGTCTCCAGGAGGCTGGCAGAGTGATTTTCTTCTAGGGACCATCCTGGAAGGTCTTGTCTGTGCTCAAGTGGGCCCCTGGAGACTTTCAGTGCTCTTGGGAGGAAGACTTCCTGTTGAAGAGTAACAAGCATATGCCCAGAGATCAGGTTCTATGTATCACTTGGTCTCCAGACAGAACTCTCTGCCCTGGATACTGTAGCTGGAACTGTGTAGATCACAGAGGGAGAGGCACAACTGGAGAGAGGAGGAGTGAGAAAGAGACAGACAGACAGACAGACAGAGAGAGATAGGGATAGAAAGAATTACAAAAAGAGAGAAAAAATGCCAGAGACATAGGGATGGAGGAAGGGAAAGAGAGAGACAGAGAGGGAGGAAAAGAGAGAGAGAGGAGGAAGAATGAATATCTGCAAATGATCTGTGGGGGTGTTTTTGGGTGTTTTTGTATGCCGCCTGTTGGCAACATCGATTTTTTTTCTAGGGATAATACATTGTCTGTGCTATGGGTCTGGGCCCTAGAGAGAAAGGATGAGAGTACCTGAAAAACCGTTTTGTGTTTGGGTTTTGTTTGTTTGTTTTTTTTTTGGTGAGTAGTCTGGGACTTTTGTTAGAAGTGGACTGGAGAGATGGCTCAGGGGCTAAGAGCACTGTCTGCTCTTCCAAAGGTCCTGAGTTACACTCCCAGCAAACACTAGGTGGCTCACAACCATCTATAATGTGATCTGATGCCCTCTTCCAGCAGGCAGGTGCCCATTCGCGTTAGGGCATTCACACATAAAATAAATAAAATCTTTAGAAAAAAACAAGAAGAAGTGGCAGGAGAGCTGAGGAGCAGGAATGTGCTGTGGGGATCCTGATGGGCCAAGTGAAAACTGCTCCTCCTTCATTCTTTCTAGGTGCCCTTTGGTCCACTTGAATCTCCTGAGAGAGCTGCAATCTGCGTGGGTGCCCAGTCCTGGCCACAGGGAGGTAGGTGGGTGTCCCAGGAGGAGGCTGATAGAAGGCTCCGTGTCTGAGAACCACTTGGGGACTGTGGATGGGGGGAAAGAGAGTGAAGTGTCCTGAGTGGTGGCCAGTGGGTTGGGGGCTCTGGGGGTTGAGGGTGGGGTCGAAGCCTGGGGAAAGGAGAGAGATTGTGACAGCCCTCCAGGGAGCTCACAATGCTTGACTGGCTGCCTGGTTGCCTGGCACTGCCTAGTAGGTGGCTAGTGTTGGGGACCCAAGGCAGATCCTGGTCGGCATGTGGGCAGATAGGGTTGGAACTTTTCTTTTTTGGTATGTCCTTGTCCTCCCATCTGCGACATTGATGGTCGGGCTGTGCATTCCCCTCAGGTGGGCCTCTGCTGGGGTTGATCCTCCCACCTGAATCCAGATAGATGGGTACCCATAGGCACCTGCCTAGGTCCATAGGCTAGAAGTCTGTGAAACTGGAACCCTCCTCAGTACTCAATCTGAAGCCTGCACTTTGCCTAGCGGCCATTCCAGAGCCTCCTCCTGCCAGGTGGGAAGCCAGTGCAGTGCTCATGGCTCAAGTGTGGCAGGTGGCCCTCTCTCTCATGTAATCACTGATGCTCTGAGCTTTCTGACACCACCACCACCACCATTACCACCATCACCAGCCTGCTGAGTTACCAGACCAGGGTCAACCCAGGAGTGCCTTGAGGACAAGGCCACTTGACCAGGAGCTTTGTTGTGCCCAGGCTTCAGCACACCCTGGAGAAGCCTGGCAGCTTTAGTGGTTATCAGATTGGGCAGGGATAGGCAGAGAGCTGCTGGGTCTGCCAGGGCGGTGTGACCAAGCTGGTGGTCTCCATGTCCAGGAAGTTGTTTCTGAGGCTCCTCCCCTATGGTCTGGATTGTCATGAGGGTTTCTGTAGAGTTCCTTTAGGGTAGCCTGCAGGCACAGGTGAGCTCCATCCCTGTCCAGCCCTCAAGTCCCTCAGGGGCTGCCAGGTGCCCTAAGTGGAGTGTGTCAGGGCAGTGCAGTGTGTCACAGGGGTCTTTGTGACCTGTACCAGCCTTCCCTGGGGCACCCTGCTCTACTTCCTCTGCACCCCAGCACCCAGGTCTGTATCATCAGCACCCCACACTCTTTCCCCTCACCCCACCCCCACTGCTCATAATCCTCCCCAAGTACCCTCCACACCCTCAGGGAGAGGGAGCCTTCCTGGGTAATGTCCATGTTATTTATTGAAGCCCTTCCCTGGCCTTTCAAGCACCCTTCATACTCTGCTATTCTGCCTGGATTTCTCTGGGACTTTCCTTCTGTTTCTTTTTCAAGTTGCCCCCTGTGTTGGAGCCCTGCTCCAGGTGCAGGTCAGGGACCCCAATCTATCAGGAACAGAGTAATACCTCATAACCCTTCAAGGGCCCTAGGAGGCACCAGCAGGGTCCTGTGCAACCTTGCTGTGTCTACCTAGAGGGCTAGGATCCCCAAGGCACTATTATGATTTGGGGTGAATCTCAGGAGAAGCAGCCAGAGGAGGGTGTAGACTGAAGGGTGACCCAAGGGCCAGGCAGTCAGCTTACCTTGCAGGCCAGGTGCACTATGAAGCCTCATCCATGCAGGAAACATACCTGTGGCTTCTCCTGACTGCCTACCTCACCAAGCCTAATAGAGAGAGCAGGTTCAAGGGTTGACAAGGCCCCTATCCTGTCCTACCCTGCCCTGTCCAGGGATCTCATGTGGATAAACAGAGAATGCACTGGTGGCACTAAGTGGGAGCCACTAGAATGCGAGATTGTGTGTGTGTGTGTGTGTGTGTGTGTGTGTGTGTCTGCATGTATGTTGTGTGTGTCTGTAGTCCTATGTGTATTCATGTGTTTCTTCTCTCTCCCCTTCGTTCTCTGTGTTTTTTGTATTAGAAGCTAGGATGTAATAGGCCACGTGCAAGTCTATAGGGCCAAGTGTGTAGCAATTATTATGGTGTTTCGTTCAGAGTTCATTGTCAGGAGGACAGGCTGTCATGTAAAGAAGCCCTTTATCTCTTCATCCCTTTGGCCTTTCCTCCAGTGTATACAAGGGCTGTACTTTTCCATGGTGGCTGGGGTAGGTTGGTGAAGGTCCAGCAGAAATGGTGTTTGGGACCAGTAGAGTGACACCCACATGGAAGGTGGCAGGACCCTTCCTTAGGGATTGCAGGCCTGGAACCTCTCAGAGCAGGCCCATATTTTTAGAAGAAGACTAGAGAGATGGCTCAGTGGCTAAGAGCACTGTCTGCTCTTGAGAGGTCCTGAGTGCCACTCCAGCCAACACTTCTTGGCTTATAACTATCTATAATATGACTTGATGCCCCCTTCCAGAAGGCAGGTGCCCAATGGCATAGGTCGTTCACACATACAGTAAGTAAACTCTTTAAGGGAAAAAAAAAACCGAGAACAAGAGGCAGAAGAGCAGAGGAGCGGGAATGTGCTGTGGGGATCCTGGGTGGGCCAAGTGAAAACTGCTCCTCCTGCATTCTTTCTAGGTTCTCTTTGGTCCACTTGAATCTCCTGAGAGAGCTGCAAGCTGCATGGGTGCCCAGCCCGGCCACAGGGAGGTAGGTGGGTATCCCAGGAGGAGGCTGAAAGAAGGCTCCATGTCTGAGAACCACTTGGGGACTCTGGATGTCGGGAAAGAGTGTGTGTGAAGTGTCCTGAGTGGTGGCCAGTGGGTTGGGTGGTCTGGGGGTTGGGGGTGGGGTGGAGGCCTGGGGAGAGGAGAGAGTTTGTGACAGACCTCCAGGGAGCTCACAATGCTTGACTGGCTGCCTGGTTGCCTAGCACTGCCTAGGAGTTGTTTAGTGTTGGGGACCGAAGGCAAGCCTGGTAGGCATGTGGGCAGATTCGGATGGAACATTTCTTCAGTTGATATGTCCTTGTCCTCACATCTGCGGCATTGAAGATCTGGCTGTACATCCCCCTCAGGGGGGCCTCTGCTGCGATTGATGCTCCTTCTGGAATCCAGATGGCTGGGTACCCATAGGCACCTGCTTGGGTCCACAGGTGTGAAGGCCCGGGAAACTGAAGCCCTCCTCAGTACTCAATCTGCGGTCTACCCTTTCCCAGCTTCCATTTCAGAGCCTCCTCCTGCCAGGTGGGAAGCCAGTGGCAGGTGGCCCACTCTCTCATGTCATCTGCCAAAGTTCCCCTGATACCTGAGCTCTCTGAAACCACTTGCATCAGCACCACCAGCAGCAGCACCAGCCAGCTGAGCTACCAGGCCAGGGTCAGCCTGTGAGTGCCTTCTGGAAAAGCCCCCTTGACCAGGAAGCTTCATTGTGCTCAGACTTCAAAACACCTTGGAGAAGCCTGGCACCTTTAGTGGTTATCAGATTAGGCAGGGTTTAGGCAGAGAGCTGCTGGGTCTGCCGTGGGGTGGGGCTGCTGCTGCTCCCCAAGTCCAGGAGGTTGTTTCTGAGGCTTCTCCCCTATGGTCTGGATTGTCATGAGGGTTTCTATAGAGTTCCTTTAGGGGAGCCTGCAGGCACAGGTGAGCTCCATCCTTGTCCTGCCCTCAAGGCCTTCAGGGGCTGCCAGGTGCCCTTAGAGAGTGTGTCAGGGCAGTGTAGTGTGTCACAAGGGTCCTTGTGACCTGTGCCAGCCTTCCCTGTGGCACCCTGGTCTACTTTCTCTGCACCCCAGCACGCAGGTCTTCGTCATCCTCTCCCCACATTCCATGCACACCCACACTGCTCATAATCCCCCCCAAGTTCCCCCCACACCCTCACCCAGGCACCCAGGCTCAAACCCCTTGCTTTCAGGAATCCTTGCAGCCTGCCCAGAGAGCCATGTCAGGCCTTTCCAGGCCTAAGGGCTTGGTGGCCATCTTAGGGTCTGGTGTTTTTTTGTTTTGTTTTTGTTTGGTTGGTTTTTTGGTTTTTGATTGGATAAGGGCAGAGGGAGTGCACTCAGGTCCCTGCCTCACTGGAATCCCTGGTGCCCTACTGCCATCCAGCTGAAGTCTTTTGCTGATCGCTGCTGCAGTTCTCTTGCTTGTGTGCACATGGCAGTGATGGTCCACTTAGGGAAGTTCTCTGGTCCTGCCTGGACAGGAAGGACTCAGGTGTCCTGCTCCCTTCTTGGGCCAGGAGGCCTATGGGAGGAAGCAGGGTCCAGGTGACCCTGGGCCAGATCCCATCTTCATAGAGTTTGGCTAGCTGGACTCTATAAGCATGGCCTCCCAGGTCCCAAGTCAGCAGCCATGTTGGGCAAGGGTATTGGACCTTATTACACAGGACCGAGAGCAAAGGCTGCATCTGGGGTTGGGTGTAAAACAGGTCCTTTGTGCCTGGTCTTTTGCCAAGGCCACCATAGCTTGCGACCCCACACTTTGGTTGAGGCATCCCCTGTACACCCACAGCTGGATTACCTCACTTGTAAGACACACACACACACACACACACACACAGAAACACACACAGACACACACACACACACACACACACACATGCACACACACCATAGACACACAACATACATGGTCCACCAGTGTCTTTATGCCGTGCTCAGGAGCTGAGCGAGACATAGCTTTCCTTGGAAATGTCCATGTTATTTATTAAACTTCTTCCCTGGCCTCTCAAGCACCCTTCATACTCTGCTATTCTGCCTGGATTTCTCTGAGGCTTTCCTTCTGTTTCTTTTTCAAATTGCCCTCTGTGTTGGAGCTCTGCTCCAGGTGGAGGCCAGGGACCCCAATCTGTCAGGAACAGAGTAACAGCTCATAACCCTTCAAGGGCCCTGGGAGGCACCAGCAGGGTCCTGTGCAAACTTGCTGTGTGTACCTAGAGGGCTAGGATCCCAAGGTAGTGTTATGAGTTGGGGTGAATCTCAAGAGAAGCAGCCAGAGGAGGGTGTAGACTGAAGGGTGTCCCAAGGGCCAGGCAGTCAGCTTACCTTGCAGACCGGATGCACTATGCAGCCTCATCCATGCAGGTGACATACTTGTGGCTTCTCCTGACTGCCTAACTCACCAAGCCTAACGGAGAGAGGACGTTCAGGGGTCGACAAGGCCCCTATCCTGTCCTCTCCTGCCCTGTCCAGGGATCTCATGTGGATAAATAGAGAACGCACTGGTGGCACTATCTGGGAGCCACTAGATTGCGAGATTGTGTGTGTGTGTGTGTGTGTGTGTGTGTGTGTGTGTGTGTGTGTGTGTGTATGTGTATGTTCTGCCGTCTTTCCTTCATTCTCTCTGTGTTTCCTGGATTGAAAGCTAGGATGTGAAACCAGGTGCAAGTCCACAGAGGACCAAGTGTGTAACAATTATTATGTTGTTTAGTTGAGAGTTGATTGTCAGAAAGCCATGATGGCACGTAAAAGACGCTCTTCAAGGCTTCCTCCGTTTTGCCTGAGCTCCAGTGTGCACAATGTCTGCACTTTTCCTGGGTGGCTGGGGTGGGTTTGTGAAGGTCCATCAGAAATGGTGCTTGGGACCAGTAAAGTGACAGCCACATGGAGGTGGCAGGGCCCTTCCTTGGGGACTGCAGGCCTGGAACCTCTCAGTGCAGGCCCATTTTGTTAAAAGTGGACCAGAGAGGTGGCTCAGTGGCTAAGTGCACTGTCTGCTCTTCAGAGGTGCTGAGTGCCACTCCCAGCAAACACTTGGGGGCTCACAACTATCTATACTGTGATCTCATGCCCTCTTACTGCAGGCAGGTGCCCATGCACATAGGGCATTCACACATACAATAAGTAAAATCTTTACAAAAAAAAAAAAAAACAAGAAGAAGTGGCAGAAGAGCTGAGGAGCAGGAATGTGCTCTGGGGATCCTGATGGGCCAAGTGAAAACTGCTCCTCCTGCATTCTTTCTAGGTGCCCTTTGGTCCACTTGAATCTCCTGAAAGAGCTGCAAGCTGTGTGGGTGCCCAGCCCGGGCCACATGGAGGTAGGTGGGTATCCCAGGAGGAGGCTGAAAGAAGGCTCCCTATCTGAGAACCACTTGGGGACTCTGGATGTCGGGAAAGAGTGTGAAGTGTCCTGAGTGGTGGCCAGTGGGTTGGGTTGTCTCGGGGGTGCGGGTCGGGTGGAGGCCTGGGGAGAGGAGAGAGTTTGTGTCAGACCTCCAGGGAGCTCACAATGCTTGACTGGCTGCCTGGTTGCCTGGCACTGCCTAGTAAGTGTTTAATGTTGGGGTCCCAAGGCAGGGCCTGGTAGGCATGTGGGCAGATTGGGATGGAACGGTTCTTCTTTTGATATGTCCTTGTCCTCACATCTGCGGCATTGAAGATCTGGCTGTACATCCCCCTCAGGTGGGCCTCTACTGTGGTTGATCCTGCCTCACGAATCCAGATGGCTGGGTACCCATAGGCACCTGTATGGGTCCACAGACTTGAAGGCCAAGGAAACTGGAACCCTCCTCAGTACTCAATCTGCAGCCTGCCCTTTGCCCAGCATCTATTCCAGAGCCTTCTCCTGCCAGGTGGGAAGTCAGTGCTGTGTACAGTGCCCACTTGTGGCAGGTGGCCCTCTCCTTCATGTCACCTGCCAACGTTCTCCTTTGCGCAGGGTTCTCTGACACTGACACCACCACCACCACCACCACCACCACCACATCCAACAACAACAACAACAATACCTCCACCACCACCACACCCAGCCTGATAAGGTACCAGACTAGGGTCAGCCCTGGAGTACCTGTGGGACTAGCCCCCTTGACCTAGAAGCTTTGTTGTGCCCAGGTTTCAGCACATCCTGGAGAAGCCTGGCAGCTTTAGTGGTTGTCAGATTGGGCAGGGTTATGCAGAGAGCTGCTGGGTTGGCCAGGTGGTCGGGGCCAAGCTGCTGGTCTCCAGGTCCAGGAGGTTGTTTCTAAGGCTCCCCCCCTATGGTCTGGATTGTCATGAGGGTTTCTATAGAGTTCCCTTAGGGTAGTCTGCAGGCCCAGGTGAGCTCCATCCCTGTCCAGCTGTCAAGTCCCTCAGGGGCTGCCAGGTGCCCTAAGTGGAGTGTGTCAGGGCAGTGCAGTATGTCACAGGGGTCTTTGTGACCTGTACCAGCTTTCCCTGTGGCACCCTGCCCTACTTCCTCTGCACCCCAGCGCCCAGGTCTGTATCCTCTGCACCCCACACTCTTTCCTTCACCCCCACCCCCACTGCTCATAATCCACCCCAAGTTTCCCCCCACCCTCACCCAGGCACTGTAGGCTCAAACCCTTTTCAATTCAGGATCCTTGCAGCCTGCCCAGAGAGCCATCTAAGGAATTCTACAGGCCTAAGGGCTTGGTAGCCATCTTAGAGTCTGGAGGCAGCTGCTTTGCTTTTGTTTGTTTGTTTTTGTTTTTTATGGTTTTTGTTTTTTGATTCGGTAAGGGCTGAGGGAGTGCCCTCAGGTCCCTGCCTCACTGGCATCCCTGGTGCACTACTGCCATCCAGCGGAAGTCTTTTGCTGATGGCTGCTGCAGTTCTCTTGCTTGTGTGCACATGGCAGTGATGGTCCACTTAGGGAAGTTCTCTGGTCCTGCCTGGACAGGAAGGACTCAGGTCTCCTGCTCCCTTCTTGGGCCAGGAGGCCTATGGGAGGAAGCAGGGTCCAGGTGACCCTGGGCCAGAACCGGCTTCACAGGGTTTGGCTAGCTGGACTCTATAAGCATGGCCTCCCAGGTCCCAAGTCAGCGGCCATGTTGGGCAAGGGCACTGAACCTCACGACACAGGACCAAGACCAAGGGCTGCATCTGGGGTTTGGTGGAAAACAGATCCTGTGTGCCTGACCTTTTGCCAAGGCCACCATTGCCTGCGACCCAACACTTTTGGTTGAGGCATCCCCTGTACTCCCACAGCTGGATTACCTCACTTGTAAGACACACACAGGCACTCATGCCCACACACACACACACACACACACACACACACACACACACACACACACCATACACAGTCCACCAGTGTCTTTAGGCCGTGCTCAGGATCTCAGGGAGACAGAGCCTTCCTGGGAAATGTCCATGTTATTTATTGAAGCACTTCCCTTTCCTTTCAAGCACCCTTCATACTCTGCTATTCTGCCTGGATTTCTCTGGGGCTTTCCTTCTCTTTCTTTCTCAGATTCCCCTGTGGGTTGGAGTTCTGCTCCAGGTGCAAGTCAGGGACCCCAATCTGTCAGGAACAAAGTAATACTTCATAACCCTTCAAGGGCCCTGGGAGGCACCAGCAGGGTCCTGTGCAACCTTGCTGTGTGTACCTAGAGGGCTAGGATCCCCAAGGCACTATTATGATTTGGGGTGAATCTCAAGAGAAGCAGCCAGAGGAGGGTGTAGACTGAAGGGTGACTCAAAGGCTAGGCAGTCAGCTTACCTTGGAGGCCAGGTTAACTATGCAGCCTCATCCATGCAGGGAACATACCTGTGGCTTCTCCTGGCTGCCTAACTCACCAAGCCTAACAGAGAGAGGAGGTTCAAGGGTAGACAAGGCCCCTATCCTGTCCTAGCCTGCCCTGTTTATGGATCTCATGTGGATAAACAGAGAACACACTGGTGGCACTATGTGGGAACCACTAGAATGTGAGATTCTGTGTGTGTGTGTGTGTGAGTGTATTTGTGCGTTCCTGCGTGTATGTTGTGTGTGTCTGTGGTCCTATGTGTGTTCATGTGTTTCTTTTCTCTCCCCTTCATTCTTTGTGTTTTTTGTATTAGAAGCTAGGATGTAATAGGCCAGGTGCAAGTCTATAGGACCAAGTGTGTAGCAATTACTATGATATTTCGTTCAGAGTTGATTGTCAGGAGGAGAGGCTGTCATGTAAAGAAACCCTTTATGGCTTCATCCCTTTGGCCTGACCTCTAGTGTGTACAAGGGCTATACTTTTCCATGGTGGCTGGGGTAGGTTGGTGAAGGTCCATCAGAAATGGTACTTGGGACCAGTAGAGTGACACCCACATGGAAGGTGGCAGGACCCTTCCTTGGGGACTGCAGGCCTGGTACCTCTCAGAGCAGGCCCATTTTGTTAAAATGAGACTAGAGAGATGGCTCAGTGGCTAAGAGCACTGTCTGCTTTTCAGAGAACCTGAGTGCCACTCCCAGCAAATACTCGGTTGCTCATAATCATGTAAAATGTGATCTGATGCCCCCTTCCAGCAGGCAAGTGCCCGTTCACATAGGGCGTTCACACAAACAATAAATAAACTCTTTAGGGGAAAAAAACCGAGAACAAGAGGCAGAAGAGCTGAGGAGCAGGAATATGCTGTGGGGATTCTGGGTGGGCCAAGTGAAAACTGTTCCTCCTTCATTCTTTCTAGGTTCTCTTTGGTCCACTTGAATCTCCTGAGAGAGCTACAAGCTGCATGGGTGCCCAGCCCGGCCACAGATAGGTAGGTGGGTGTCCCAGGAGGAGGCTGAAAGAAGGCTCCATGTCTCAGAACCACTTGGGGACTCTGGATGTCGGGAAAGAGAGTGTGTGAAGTGTCCTGAGTGGTGGCCAGTGGGTTGGGGGGTCTGGGGGTTGGGGGTGGGGTGGAGGCCTGGGGAGAGGAGAGAGTTTGTGACAGACCTCCAGTGAGCTCACAATGCTTGACTGGCCGCCTGGTTGCCTGGCACTGCCTACTAAGTGTTTAGTGTTGGGGACCCCAGACAGGGCCTGGTAGGCATGTGGGCAGATTCGGATGGAACATTTCTTCTGTTGATATGTTTTTTTCCTCACATCTGGGGCATTGAAGATCTGGCTGTGCATCCCCCTCAGGGGGGCCTCTGCTGTGATTGATGCTCCTTCCCGAATCCAAATGGCTGGGTACCCATAGGCACCTGCCTGGGTCCACAGGTATGAAGGCCCAGGAAAATGAAGCCCTCCTCAGTACTCAATCTGCGGTCTACCCTTTCCCAGCTTCCATTTCAGAGCCTCCTTCGCCAGGTGGGAAGCCAGTGGCAGGTGGCCCACTGTCTCATGTCATCTGCCAAAGTTCCCCTGAGACCTGAGCTCTCTGAAACCACTTGCATCAGCACCACCAGCAACAGCACCAGCCAGCTGAGCTACCAGGCCAGGGTCAGCCTGTGAGTGCCTTCTGGAAAAGCCCCCTTGACCAGGAAGCTTCATTGTGCTCAGACTTCAAAACACCTTAGAGAAGCCTGGCAGCTTTAGTGGGTATCAGATTGGGCAGGGTTAGGCAGAGAGCTGCTCAGTCTGCCGTGGGGCGAGGCCTGCTGCTGGTCTCCAAGTCCAGGAGGTTGTTTCTGAGGCTCTTCCTCTATGGTCTGGATTGACATGAGGGTTTCTGTAGAGTTCCTTTAGGGGAGCCTGCAGGCACAGGTGAGCTCCATCCTTGTCCAGCCCTCAATGCCTTCAGGGGCTGCCATGTGCCCTTAGAGAGTGTGTCAGGGCAGTTTAGTGTGTCACAAGGGTCCTTGTGACCTGTGCCAGCCTTCCCTGTGGCACCCTGGTCTACTTTCTCTGCACCCCAGCACCCAGGTCTTCGTCATCCTCTCCCCACATTCCATGCACACCCACACTGTTCATAATTCCCCCCCCCCAAGTTCCCCCCACACCCTCACCCAGGCACCCAGGCTCAAACCCCTTGCTTTCAGGAATCCTTGCAGCCTGCCCAGAGAGCCATGTCAGGCCTTTCCAGGCCTAAGGGCTTGGTGGCCATCTTAGGGTCTGGTGTTTTTTTGTTTTGTTTTTGTTTGGTTGGTTTTTTGGTTTTTGATTGGATAAAGGCAGAGGGAGTGCACTCAGGTCCCTGCCTCACTGGCATCCCTGGTGCACTACTGCCATCAGCGGAAGTCTTTTGCTGATCGCTGCTGCAGTTCTCTTGCTTGTGTGCACATGGCAGTGATGGTCCACTTAGGGAAGTTCTCTGGTCCTGCCTGGACAGGAATGACTCAGGTCTCCTGCTCCCTTCTTGGTCCAGGAGGCCTATGGGAGGAAGCAGGGTCCAGGTGACCCTGGGCCAGAACCGGCTTCACAGGGTTTGGCTAGCTGGACTCTATAAGCATAGTCTCTCAGGTCCTAAGTCGGCGGCCATGTTGGGCAAGGGCATTGAACCTCAGTACTCAGAACCAGGAGCAAGGACTGCATCTGGGGTTGGGTTAAAAACAGGTCCTGTCTGCCTGCTCTCTTGCCAAGGCCACCATTGCTTGTGACCCCACACGTTTGGTTGAGGCATTTCCTGTACACCCACAGGTGGATTACCTCACTTGTAAGACACTCGCATGCACGCAGGCATGCACGCAGGCACGCACGCGCGCACACACACACATACACACACACACACACACACACACACACACACACACACACACATACACACACCATAGACATACAACATACAGGGTCCACAAGTGTCTTTATGCCGTGCTCGGGATCTCAGGTAGACAGAGCCTTCCTGGGTAATGTCCATGTTATTTACTGAACCCTTCCCTGGCCTCTCAAGCACCCTTCATACTCTGCTCTTCTGCCTGGATTTCTCTGAGGCTTTCCTTCTGTTTCTTTTTCAGATTGCCCTCTGTGTTGGAGCTCTGCTCCAGGTGCAGGTGAGGGACCCCAATCTGTCAGAAACAGAATAACAGCTCATAACCCTTCAAGGGCCCTGGGAGGCACCACCAGGGCCCTATACAACCTTGCTGTGTATACCTAGAGGGCTAGGATCCCCAAGGCAGTGTTATGATTTTGGGGTGGATCTCAAGAGAAACAGCCAGAGGAGGGTGTAGACTGAAGGGTGGTCGAAAGGCTACGCAGTCAGCTTACCTTTTAGGCCAGGTTCACTATGCAGCCTCATCCATGCAGGGAACATACCTGTGGCTTCTCCTGACTGCCTAACTTACCAAGCCTAACAGAGAGAGTAGTTTCAGGGGTCGACAAGGCCCCTATCCTGTCCTAGCCTGCCCTGTCCAGGGATTTCATGTGGATAAACAGAGAACGCACTGGTGGCACTATGTGGGAGCCACTAGATTGCGATATTGTGTGTGTGTGTGTGTGTGTGTGTGTGTGTGTGTGTGTGTGTGTGTGTGTGTTTTTGATGGTACGCTCTCCCCTTCCTTCTCTGTGTGTCTCCTGGAATTGGAAGCTTCGATATGAGAGTCCAGGTGCAAGTCCATAGAGGACCGAGTGTGTGGAAATTATTATGGTGTTTAGTTAAGAGTTCATGGTCAGAAAGACAGGATGACATGTAAAAGACTCGCTTCAAGGCTTCCTCCGTTTTGCCTGAGCTCCAGTGTGCACAAGGTCTGCACTTTTCCAGGGTAGCTGGGGTCGGTTGGTGAAGGTCCATCACACATGATGCTTGGGACCAGTGGAGTGACAGCCACATGGGAGGTGGCAGGGCCCTACCTAGGGAACTGAAGGCCTGGCAACCCTCATAGCAGGCCTATTTTGGTAGAAGTGGACTGGAGAGATGGCTCAGTGGCTAGGAGCACTGTGTGCTCCTCCAGAGGTCCTGAGTTCCACTCCCAGCAAACAGTAGGTTGCTCACAACCATCTATAATGTGATTGATGCCCTCTTCCTGCATGAAAGTGCACATGACGAAGGGCATTCACTCATAAAATAAGTAAACCTTTAAGGAAAAAAAAAAAACAAGAAAAAGTGGCAGAAGAGCTGAGGAGCAGGAATGTGCTATGGGGATCCTGATGGGCCAAGTGAAAACTGCTCCTCCTGCATTCTTTCTAGGTGCCCTTTGGTCCACTTCAATCTCCTGAGAGAGCTGCAAGCTGCGTGGGTGCCCAGCCCTGGCTACAGGGAGGTAGGTGGGTATCCCAGGAGGAGGCTGAAAGAAAGCTCCCTGTCTGAGAACCACTTGGGGACTGTGGATGGGGGGAAAGCGAGTGAAGTGTCCTGAGTGGTGGCCAGTGGGTTGGGTGGTCTGGTGTTTGGGGGTGAGGTGGAGGCCTAGGGAGAGGAGAGAGATTGTGACAGACCTCCAGGGAACTCACAATGCTTGACTTCCTGCCTGATTGCCTGGCACTGCCAGGTAGGTGGTTAGTGTTGGGGACCCAAGACAGGCCCTGGTAGGCATGTGGGCAGATTGGTATGGAACGTTTCTTCTTTTGATATGTCTTTGTCCTCGCATCTTCAGCATTGATGGTCTGGCTGTGCATCCCCGTCAGGGGTCCTCTGCTGTGGTTGATCCTCTCTCCCGAATCCAGATGGCTGTGTACCCATAGGCACCTGCCTGGGTCCACAGGCTTGAAGTCCTGGGAAACTGGAGCCGTCCTCAGTACTCAATCTGCATCCTGCTATTTGCCCGGCATCCATTCCAGAGCCTCCTCCTCCCAGGTGGGAAACCAGTGCTATGCTCAGGGCACACGTGTGGCAGGTGGCCCTCTCTCTCATGTCATCTACCAAAGTTCCCCTGTACCCTGAGCTCTCTGACACCACCACCACCACTAGCCTGCTGAGCTACCAGACCGGATCAGCCCAGGAGTGCCTTGGGGACAAGCCACCTTGACTTGGAAGTTTTGTTGTGTCTAGGCTTCAGCACACCCTTGAGAAGCCTGGCAGCTTTAGTGGTTATGAGTGTGGGCAGGGTTACCCAGAGAGCTACTGGGTCTAGCATGGGGCGGGGCCAAGCTGCTGGTCCCCAAGTCTGGGAATTTGTTTCTGAGGCTCCTCCCCTATGGTCTGGATTGGCATGAGGGTTTCTGTAGAGTTCCTTTAGGGTAGCCTGCAGGCACAGGTGAGCTCCATCCCTGTCCAGCCCTCAAGGCCTTCAGGGGCTGCCAGGTGCCCTAAGTGGTGTGTGTCAGAGCAGTGCACTGTGTCACAGATGTCCTTGTGACCTGTGCCAACCTTTCCTGTGGCACCCTGGTCTACTTCCTCTGCACCCCAGCACCCAGGTCTGTGTCATCCTCTCCCCACATTCCATGCACACCCACAGCACTCATAATCCCCCCTCAGGCTTCCCCCACACCCTCCTCAGGCACCCAGGACCCTAGGCTCAAACCTCTTCCCCTTCAGGAATCCATGCAGCCTGCCCAGACAGCAAGCTAAGGCCTCTGCAGGCCTAAGGGCTTGGTGGCCATCTTAGGGTCTCCTGGTAGCTGCTCTGAGTTTTATTTTGTTTTTGTTTTTGTTTTTTTGATTCTGTAAGGGCTGAGGGAGGGCACCCAGGTCCCTGCCTCACTGGTATCCCTGCTGCACTACTGCCTTCCAGTGGAAGTCTTTTGCTGATGGCTGCTGCAGTTATCTTGCTTGTGTGCACATGGTGGTGTTGGTCCACATAGGGATGTGCTCTGGTCCTGCCTGGACAGGAAGGACTCAGGTGTCCTGTTCCCTTCCTGGGCCAAGACATCTCTGGGAGGAAGAGAGTCCAGGTGACCTGTGGCCAGCACCTAAGATGCAGGACTTGGCTAGGTGGAGTGAACAATCACTGCCTCACAGTTCCTAAGTAGGCAGCCATTTTTTTGCCAGGGTGATTGGTGCTCACTACACAGGAACTTGTGTAAGGTCTTCATCTGGGGTTAGGTGCAAATTAGGTCTTATCTCTCTGCCATTGTGCCTAAGGCCACCTTTGTGCCCCTATATTTTGGTTGAGGTGTCCCCTCTGCCCCCACACCTGGCTTAGCTCAGTTCCAACACACACACACAGACACACACACACACACACACACACACACACACACACACACACAGACACACACGCACACGCACACAGAGTCCACCAGTGTGTTTAGGCGGTGCTCAGAATCTCAGGAAGAGAGAACTTTCCTGGCGAAATGCCCATGTTATTTATTGAAGCCCTTCCCTGGCCTCTCAAACACCCTTCATACTCTGCTATTCTGCCTGGATTTCTCCAGGGCTTTCCTTCTGTCTCTTTTTCAAGTTGCCCTCTGTGTTGGAGCTCTGCTCCAGGTGCAGGTCAGGGACCCCAAACTGTCAGGAACAGAGCAATAGCTCATAACCCATCAAGGGCCCTGGGAGGCACCACCAGGGTCCTATGCATCCTTGCTGTGTGCAACTAGGTCTAGGGCTAGGATCCCAAGGCAGTGTTATGATTTGGGGTGTATCTCAAGAGAAGCTGCCAGAGGAGGGTGTAGACTGAAGGGTGCCCCAAAGGCCAGGCAGTCAGCTTACCTTGCAGGCCAAATACACTATGCAGCCTCATCCATGCAGGTGACATACTTGTGGCTTCTCCTGACTCCCTAACTCACCAAGCCTAACAGAGAGAGGAGGTTCAAGGGTCGACAAGGCCCCTATCCTATCCTACGCTGCCCTGCCATGTGGATAAACAGAGAACTCACTGGTGGCACTATGTGGGAGCCACTAGAATGGGAGATTGTGTGTGTGTGTGTGTGTGTGTGTGTGTGTGTGTGTGTGTGTGTGTGTGTGTGTATGTTGCTGTGTGTATGTGTGTGGGTGTGTGTGTTTCTGCCCTCTTTCCTTCATTCTCTCTGTGTTTCCTGGGTTGAAAGCTAGGATGTGAAACCAGGTGCAAGTTCATAGAGGACCGAGTGTGTACCAATTATTATGAGATTTAGTTGAGAGTTGATTGTCAGAAAGACAGGATGGCATGTAAAAGATGCTCTTCAAGGCTTCCTCCGTATTGCCTGAGCTCCAGTGTGCACAAGGTCTGCACTTTTCCTAGGTGGCTGGTATGGGATTGTGAAGGTCCATCAGAAATGGTGCCTGGGACCAGTAAAGTGACAGCCACATGGGAGGTAGCAGGGCCCTTCCTTGGGGACTGCAGGCCTAGAACCTCTCAGAGCAGGCCTGTTTTGTTAAAAGTGGACCAGAGAGGTGGCTCAGTGGCTAAGAGCACTGCCTGCTCTTCAGAGGTGCTGAGTGCCACTCCCAGCAAACACTTTGGGGCTCACAACTATCTATAATGTGATCTGATGCCCTCTTCCAGCAGGCAGGTGCCTGTTCACATAGGGCGTTCACACATACAATAAGTAAAATCTTTAAGGGAAAAAAAAACCAAGAAGTGGCAGAAGAGCAGAGGAGCTGGAATGTGCTGTGGGGATCCTGATGGGCCAAGTGAAAACTGCTCCTCCTACATCCTTTCTAGGTGCCCTGTGGTCCACATGGATCTCCTGAGAAAGCTGCAAGCTGCATGGGTGCCCAGCCCTGGCCACATGGAGGTAGGTGGGTATCCCAGGAGGAGACTGAGAGAAGGCTCCCTATCTGAGAACCATTTGGGCACTATGGATGTCGGGAAAGAGTGTGAAGTGTCCTGAGTGGTGGCCAGTGTGTTGGGTTGTCTCGGGGGTGCGGGTCGGGTGGAGGCCTGGGGAGAGGAGAGAGTTTGTGTCAGACCTCCAGGGAGCTCACAATGCTTGACTGGCCGCCTAGTTGCCTGGCACTGCCTACTAAGTGTTTAGTGTTGGAGACCCAAGGCAGGGCCTGGTAGGCATGTGGGCAGATTGGGATGGAACGGTTCTTCTTTTGATACGTCCTTGTCCTCACATCTGCGGCATTGAAGATCTGGCTGTGCATCCCCCTCAGGTGGGCCTCTACTGTGCTTGATCCTGCCTCCCAAATCCAGATGGCTGGGTACCCATAGGCCCCTGTCTGTGTCCACAGGCTTGAAGGCCTAGGAAACTGGAGCCCTCCTCAGTACTCAATCTGCAGCCTGCCCTTTGCCCAGCATCTATTCCAGAGCCTTCTCCTTCCAGGTGGGAAGTCAGTGCTGTGTACAGTGCCCACTTGTGGCAGGTGGCCCTCTCCTTCATGTCACCTGCCAACGTTCTCCTGTGCGCAGGGTTCTCTGACACTGACACCACCACCACCACCACCACCACCACCACCACCACCACCACCACATCCAACAACAACAACAACAATACCTCCACCACCACCACACCCAGCCTTATGAGGTACCAGACTAGGGTCAGCCCTGGAGTACCTGTGGGACTAGCCCCCTTGACCTAGAAGCTTTGTTGTGCCCAGGTTTCAGCACATCCTGGAGAAGCCTGGCAGCTTTAGTGGTTGTCAGATTGGGCAGGGTTATGCAGAGAGCAGCTGGGTTGGCCACGTGGTCGGGGCCAAGCTGCTGGCCTCCAGGTCCAGGAGGTTGTTTCTAAGGCTTTTCCCCTATGGTCTGGATTGTCATGAGGGTTTCTATAGAGTTCCTTTAGGGTAGCCTGCAGGCCCAGGTGAGCTCCATCCCTGTCCAGCCCTCAAGTCCCTCAGGGGCTGCCAGGTGCCCTAAGTAGAGTGTGTCAGGGCAGTGCAGTATGTCACAGGGGTCTTTGTGACCTGTACCAGCCTTCCCTGTGGCATCCTGCTCTACTTCCTCTGCACCCCAGCGCCCAGGTTTGTATCCTCTGCACCGCACACTCTTTCCTTCACCCCCACCCCCACTGCTCATAATCCTCCCCAAGTTTCCCCCCACCTCACCCAGGCACTGTAGGCTCAAACCCTTTTCAAATCGGGATCCTTGCAGCCTGCCCAGAGAGCCATCTAAGGAATTCTACAGGCCTAAGGGCTTGGTGGCCATCTTAGAGTCTGGAGGGAGCTGCTTTGCTTTTGTTTGTTTGTTTTTGTTTTTTATGGTTTTTGTTTTTTGATTCGGTAAGGGCTGAGGGAGTGCACCCAGGTCCCTGCCTCACTGGCATCCCTGGTGCACTACTGCCATCAGCTGAAGTCTTTTGCTGATGGCTGCTGCAGTTCTCTTGCTTGTGTGCACATGGCAGTGATGGTCCACTTAGGGAAGTTCTCTGGTCCTGCCTGGACAGGAAGGACTCAGATATCCTGCTCCCTTCTTGGGCCAGGAGGCCTATGGGAGGAAGCAGGGTCCAGGTGACCCTGGGCCAGAACCGGCATCACAGGGTTTGGCTAGCTGGACTCTATAAACATAGCCTCCCAGGTCCCAAGTCAGCGGCCATGTTGGGCAAGGGCACTGAACCTCACTACACAGGACCTAGAGCAAGGGCTGCATCTGGTGTTGGGTGGAAAACAGATCCTGTGTGCCTGACCTTTTGCCAAGGCCACCATTGCCTGCGACCCCACACTTTTGGTTGAGGCATCCCCTGTACACCCACAGCTGGATTACCTCACTTGTAAGACACACACAGGCACTCACGCACACACACACACACACACACACACACACACAAACACACACACACACACACACACCATACACAGTCCACCAGTGTCTTTAGGCCGTGCTCAGGATCTCAGTGAGACAGAGCCTTCCTGGGAAATGTCCATGTTATTTACTGAAGCCCTTCCCTGGCCTTTCAAGCACCCTTCATACTCTGCTATTCTGACTGGATTTCTCTGGGGCTTTCCTTCTGTTTCTTTCTCAGATTCCCCTCTGGGTTGGAGTTCTGCTCCAGGTGCAAGTCAGGGACCCCAATCTGTCAGGAACAAAGTAATACTTCATAACCCTTCAAGGGCCCTGGGAGGCACCAGCAGGGTCCTGTGCAACCTTGCTGTGTGTACCTAGAGGGCTAGGATCCCCAAGGCACTATTATGATTTGGGGTGAATCTCAAGAGAAGCAGCCAGAGGCGGGTGTAGACTGAAGGGTGACTCAAAGGCCAGGCAGTCAGCTTACCTTGGAGGCCAGGTTAACTATGCAGCCTCATCCAGGCAGGGAACATACCTGTGGCTTCTCCTGACTGCCTAACTCACCAAGCCTAACAGAGAGAGGAGGTTAAAGGGTAGACAAGGCCCCTATCCTGTCCTAGCCTGCTCTGTCCATGGATCTCATGTGGATAAATAGAGAACACACTGGTGGCACTATGTGGGAGCCACTAGAATGTGAGATTCTGTGTGTGTGTGTGTGAGTGTATTTGTGTGTTCCTGCGTGTACGTTGTGTGTGTCTATGGTCCTATGTGTGTTCGTGTGTTTCTTTTCTCTCCCATTCATTCTTTGTGTTTTTTGGATTCGAAGCTAGGATGTAATAGGCCAGGTGCAAGTCTATAGGACCAAGTGTGTAGCAATTACTATGATATTTCGTTCAGAGTTGATTGTCAGGAGGAGAGGCTGTCATGTAAAGAAACCCTTTATGGCTTCATCCCTTTGGCCTGACCTCCAGTGTGTACAAGGGCTATACTTTTCCATGGTGGCTGGGGTAGGTTGGTGAAGGTCCATCAGAAATGGTACTTGGGACCAATAGAGTGACACCCACATGGAAGGTGGCAGGACCCTTCCTTGGGGACTGCAGGCCTGGTACCTCTCAGAGCAGGCCCATTTTGTTAGAAGAAGACTAGAGAGATGGCTCAGTGGCTAAGAGCACTGTCTGCTTTTCAGAGAACCTGAGTGCCACTCCCAGCAAATACTCGGTTGCTCACAATCATGTAAAATGTGATCTGATGCCCCCTTCCAGCAGGCAGGTGCCCGTTCACATAGGGCGTTCACACAAACAATAAGTAAACTCTTTAGGGGAAAAAACCGAGAACAAGAGGCAGAAGAGCTGAGGAGCAGGAATGTGCTGTGGGGATTCTGGGTGGGCCAAGTGAAAACTGCTCCTCCTTCATTCTTTCTAGGTTCTCTTTGGTCCACTTGAATCTCCTGAGAGAGCTGCAAGCTGCATGGGTGCCCAGCCCGGCCACAGGGAGGTAGGTGGGTGTCCCAGGAGGAGGCTGAAAGAAGGCTCCATGTCTCAGAACCACTTGGGGACTCTGGATGTCCGGAAAGAGTGTCTGACAACCACTTAGGGACTCTGGATGTCGGGAAAGAATGTGTGTGAAGTGTCCTGAGTGGTGGCCAGTGGGTTGGGTGGTCTGGGGGTTGGGGGTGGGGTGGAGGCCTGGGGAGAGGAGAGAGTTTGTGACAGACCTCCAGTGAGCTCACAATGCTTGACTGGCTTCCTGGTTGCCTAGCGCTGCCTAGGAGGTGTTTAGTGTTGGGGACCCCAGACAGGGCCTGGTAGGCATGTGGGCAGATTCGGATGGAACATTTCTTCGATTGATATGTCCTTGTCCTCACATCTGGGGCATTGAAGATCTGGCTGTGCATCCCCCTCAGGGGGGCCTCTGCTGTGATTGATGCTCCTTCCCGAATCCAAATGGCTGGGTACCCATAGGCACCTGCCTGGGTCCACAGGTGTGAAGGCCCAGGAAAATGAAGCCCTCCTCAGTACTCAATCTGCGGTCTACCCTTTCCCAGCTTCCATTTCAGAGCCTCCTTCGCCAGGTGGGAAGCCAGTGGCAGGTGGCCCACTGTCTCATGTCATCTGCCAAAGTTCCCCTGATACCTGCGCTCTCTGAAACCACTTGCATCAGCACCAGCAGCAGCAGCACCAGCCAGCTGAGCTACCAGGCCAGGGTCAGCCTGTGAGCTCCTTCTGGAAAATCCCCCTGGACCAGGAAGCTTCATTGTGCTCAGACTTCAAAACACCTTAGAGAAGCCTGGCAGCTTTAGTGGGTATCAGATTGGGCAGGGTTAGGCAGAGAGCTGCTGGGTCTGCCGTGGGGTGAGGCCTGCTGCTGGTCTCCAAGTCCAGGAGGTTGTTTCTGATGCTCCTCCTCTATGGTCTGGATTGACATGAGGGTTTCTGTAGAGTTCCTTTAGGGGAGCCTGCAGGCACAGGTGAGCTCCATCCTTGTCCAGCCCTCAAGGCCTTCAGGGGCTGCCAGGGTCCCTTAGAGAGTGTGTCAGGGCAGTGTAATGTGTCACAAGGGTCCTTGTGACCTGTGCCAGCCTTCCCTGTGGCACCCTGGTCTACTTTCTCTGCACCCCAGCACCCAGGTCTTCGTCATCCTCTCCCCACATTCCATGCACAACCACACTGTTCATAATTCCCCCCCATGTTCCCCCCACACCCTCACCCAGGCACCCAGGCTCAAACCCCTTGCTTTCAGGAATCCTTGCAGCCTGCCCAGAGAGCCATGTCAGGCCTCTCCAGGCCTAAGGGCTTGCTGGCCATCTTAGGGTCTGCTGTTTTTTTGTTTTGTTTTTGTTTGTTTGGTTTTTTGGTTTTTGATTGGATAAAGGCAGAGGGAGTGCACTCAGGTCCCTGCCTCACTGGCATCCCTGGTGCACTACTGCCATCCAGGGGAAGTCTTTTGCTGATGGCTGCTGCAGTTCTCTTGCTTGTGTGCACATGGCAGTGATGGTCCACTTAGGGAAGTTCTCTGGTCCTGCCTGGACAGGAAGGACTCAGGTGTCCTGCTCCTTTCTTGGGCCAGGAGGCCTATGGGAGGAAGCAGGGTCCAGGTGACCCTGGGCCAGAACCGGCATCACAGGGTTTGGCTAGCTGGACTCTATAAGCATAGCCTCCCAGGTCCCAAGTCAGCAGCCATGTTGGGCAAGGGCACTGGACCTTACTACACAGGACCAAGAGCAAGGACTGCATCTGGGGTTGGGTGGAAAACAGGTCCTGTGTGCCTGGTATTAGGCCAAGGCCACCATTGCTTGCGACCCCACACTTTGGTTGAGGCATCCCCTGTACACCCACAGCTGGATTACCTCACTTGTAAGACACACACACACACAAACGCACACTCGCCCGTGCGCACACACACATGCACACACACACACACACACCATAGACACACAACATACACGGTCCACCAGTGTCTTTATGCCATGCTCAGGAGCTGAGGGAGACAGAACTTTCCTTGGAAATATCCATGTTATTTATTAAACTTCTTCCCTGGCCTCTCAAGCACCCTTCATACTCTGCTATTCTGCCTGGATTTCTCTGAGGCTTTCCTTCTTTTTCTTTTTCAAATTGCCCTCTGTGTTGGAGCTCTGCTCCAGGTGGAGGCCAGGGACCCCAATCTGTCAGGAACAGAGTAACAGCTCATAACCCTTCAAGGGCCCTGGGAGGCACCAGTAGGGTGCTGTGCAACCTTGCTGTATGTACCTAGAGGGCTAGGATCCCAAGGCAATGTTATGAGTTGGGGTGAATCTCAAGAGAAGCAGCCAGAGGGGGGTGTAGACTGAAGGGTGTCCCAAGGGCCAGGCAGTCAGCTTACCTTGCAGGCCGGATACACTATGCAGCCTCATCCATGCAGGGAACATACCTGTGGCTTCTCCTGACTGCCTAACTCACCAAGCCTAACGGAGAGAGGACGTTCAGGGGTCGACAAGGCCCCTTATCCTGTCCTCTCCTGCCCTGTCCAGGGATCTCATGTGGATAAATAGAGAACGCACTGGTGGCACTATGTGGGAGCCACTAGAATGTGAGATTGTGTGTGTGTGTGTATGTGTGTGTGTGTGTGTGTGTATGTGTGTGTGTGTGTGTGTATGTTTCTGCCGTCTTTCCTTCATTCTCTTTGTGTTTCCTGGATTGAAAGCTAGGATGTGAAACCAGGTGCAAGTTCACAGAGGACCAAGTGTGTAACAATTATTATGTTGTTTAGTTGAGAGTTGATTGTCAGAAAGCCATGATGGCATGTAAAAGACGCTCTTCAAGGCTTCCTCCGTTTTGCCTGAGCTCCAGTGTGCACAATGTCTGCACTTTTCCAGGATGGCTGGGGTGGGTTTGTGAAGGTCCATCAGAAATGGTGCTTGGGACCAGTAAAGTGACAGCCACATGGAGGTGGCAGGGCCCTTCCTTGGGGACTGCAAGCCTGGAACCTCTCGAAGCAGGCCTGTTTTGTTAAAAGTGGACTAGAGAGATGGCTCAGTGGCTAAGAGCACTGTCTGCTTCAGAGGTGCTGAGTGCCACTCCCAGCAAACACTTGGGGTCTCACACCATCTCTAATGTGATCTGATGCCCTCTTCCAGCAGGCAGGTGCCCATGCACATAGGGCATTCACACATAAAATAAGTAAAATCTTTACAAAAAAAAAAAACCAAGAAGTGGCAGAAGATATGAGGAACGGGAATGTGCTGTGGGTATCCTGATGGGCCAAGTGAAAACTGCTCCTCCTTCATTCTTTCTAGGTGCACTTTGGTCCACTTGAATCTCCTGAGAGAGCTGCAAGCTGTGTGGGTGCCCAGCCCGGGCCACAGATAGGTAGGTGTGTGTCCACGGAGGAGGCTGAAAGAAGGCTCCCTATCTGGTGCCAGGTATGCGAACTCTCCCTTTGAAGATTTGTGGTTTCAGGATTCAAGAGAGCTCTCAAAGAATTCAGGCTAGTGCCATTGGTTTGGTTGCTCACCAGAAGCACTTGAGACAACTACCCTGTTGCTCTGCTGGAGAAATGACTCAGCACTTCAGAACAGCCACTACTCTTCCAGAGGACCCAGGTACAAATCCCAGCACTTCTACAGCACCTCATGTCCCTGTTTCTGTAACTCCAGCTCCAAGGGCTCCAGTACCCTCTGTGGCCCTATTCTGTATTCTATGGGCACTAGCAAAACATGTGGTACACAGACATCTAGCAAACTACACATAGAGTTGTGGTAGAACAGAACTCTAACCATTAGTAAAACTTATTTAAGCTTGTTTTCCCCTGTAAATACTTTTGAGAATCTTGGATGGATGCCTTCAGTACCTTCATGGACGCCTACAGGTTGTCAGCAAATAGCGAAGACAAACTGTTTCAAAACCCACTCTGAAAAAAACCGGAAAAAAAAAAAACAAAAGAAAAGAACAAAACAAAACAAAACAAACCCACTCTGCTTTCCCAGCCCCATCACTCCTTGCCCTTTGATTTTCTGGGGCAGTTCTAAGGTGTCTCACTCTTCCAGTGGGCGGGGCCAGCACTCAGGGGGCGGGAATTGCTCTTCTACTTCCCTTTTCTCTCTGCTTCCAACCAGGAGTGGGAATAGTCAGGGGTCAGGGATGGGGAAGGCAAGGCGGGGAGCAGAGATGGATGCTGCTGGTGGTCTCCTCCCTCCCTGGGCCTGAGATTCACAGGCCTGCCCGGCATTGATCAAGTAAGTTTATCCCCACCTCCCTGCACCATAACTCCTTTTTCTCTGATGCCCTAGGACTTGGTGGCTTGATTGGTCTCTCTGGTGTCGGAGTGTATCTCCTGCCTGCAGACTGCGCGACCGCGAGCACTGGGAGCCCTCAGACCAGGGAAGGAGGCACCACGAGGCTTGTTCAGCTTAGGGACTCTGGGTTTTGTTCTCTGGGCAACATCTAGAGAGCCTTAGTGGAAGGGCTTCGTGGGGAACCTGGAAGCACTTCGCTGGGACAGAAGGCCGGAGAAGGTTCCGGGACCATCACCCTAAGCAAGGGCCACCTACTCTCAGCCAGAGAGGTGAGCGAACTAGTTGCTAAAGCTTGGCTGCCCAGGGTTAGGCTTCTCCGGGTCCCCAAATGCATTGGTAAGAACGATTTCTTTTGTGGAAGTTTCAGACCAAAAAAAAAAAAAAAAAAAACAACAACAACAACAACAACAGAACACATCTGTGCGTGTGTACTGGCAAGTTCTCACAAAAAGCCAGGGTGATTGTTTTTCTGTTTTTCGGTTTGTTTTGTTTTTCAAGGCAAGGTCCCTAGGTAGCTCTGACCCTCCCCACTACAAGGCCCCTCCACCACTGCTCTCCAGATGTTGCCCAGAGAACAAAACTCAGTGTCCAAGCCACGTGCTGCCTCCTTTCCTGGCCTGAGGGATCCCAGTGTGTTCTGGGAACTCACTCTGTACACCAGGCTGGCCTCCAACCCAGAGATTCCCCCTACCTCTGCCTCAGAGTGCTGGGAGAGCTCAGGAGTGCCCCACCACCACTGCTTGGCGGCCCTGCACATTTTCATTGCTCTAGACTCTAAGCTCTAAGGTTTTGTGAACATGGGAAGATATGAAAATATGGCCATGATCACTGATTATGGATACCAAAGCTTGGCAGATGCAAGTATCTGCCACAGAATCACCTGCTCCCTAGAATATTAACAGAATAACGAATGTTTCAAGTAAAAAATTTTTAAACAAATAATTTGAGATACCAAAGTCTATAATAATACAAAATGTGCATAATTTGAGAATGTACTATATAAAAAAGTAGGTCAAATAGTATTTACACTTGCTAATGTTAAGTTTGTATTTGTGTGAGCTTCTTTTTCTTCTAATTTCCTTTTTTTTCTTTCCTGCATGGTTTGTTTCCTCAGTAATCTTGAGAAGTCTTAGGAATATGCAGGCAAGGACTTGAGCCCAGCTTCTTCTCCAACATTGTGCAAAGGAACTGTCCATCCCAGGGGAAATGTGTGAGTTTCTATGTGTCCTTGTATTCCACTTATTTATTTATGGGTCTTTCTGTGACAGGATCTCTCTGTGTAGCCTCCTAGACCCGCCAATATCGTGGGTGTCCTAGACTTGCTTTGTAGACCAGGCTGGCCTCGAACTCACAGCAATCTAGCCCCCTCTGCCTCCCAGCATGCTGGGAGTTCAGGCTTGCCTTTACAGGCTTGATATTGTCCTTGTATTGTTATTCACACTGAAACAGAATTTCCAAAGCAACATCATTTAAAACATACAAATTCTGAAGAGATACATATACTTTGTAGGTTTTCACCACGATGAGTATTATGTTCACATATAGCCAGGTTTTTCTTTCCTCTGTGTTTTTAGTCGAATGTAGGAAAACTTAAACTTCCTCTAGTGTCTAGAAGAAAGAATAATGACCTGATATCAAAACCAAAACAATACATAATGTGTTCATTGTCCATTTACTTTTTGTATAGCTACACATTTTATCAAGGTGTATTCAGTAAACCAGTCATGGAACTATATGAACTTAATGTACATAGCCAGCCTTGCCTGTACTTGGAGCTGATTTGATTCCTGTGTAGCTTTAGGTCCTCTGCTTTGTCTTTTATAACGAACTAGTTGTCCTATACCCAGCACCCTCCTGGCTTCATCTGCCTGATGCTGAGGTTACAGGCCTATGCTAACACATACAGCACTCTATAACTACTTTGAAAGTTTATTATTTTCACCTTTATGTATCTATGTGATGGTGTGTGTGTGTGTGTGTCTGTGTTTATGAAGCATGTGAGTGCACTGCATGAACCACTGTGTGGGTGTTGGTCAAAGGACAATTTGGAGATTTAGTTTCATTTTTCACCTTCTCTAGGATACAGTCTCTCTTATTGTACCTCTGCACTGCACACTGCAGCTAACTGGCGTTCCCTCTGTTCTCTTCTTTCATTTCTTTTTCTCTCTACTAATATAGGGATGACATGTGCACTACTAGCACTAGCTACTTCTATGGTTCGCAGAATGGTGTACTCAAGGCCTCAGGTTCATAAAAGGACTTGTATAACGGAGAAGCCATGATCTTAGATAAATCGTAATATGCCTTGTTGTATTGCACATTTTATATATACAGACAGAGGTTTTAACCAAATATATTGTCTAACCTATTTCTCCTAGCCGGACATCATTATGTGTTTATATTCCTTATGATAATGAAATAGTGGGAGGTTCAAAAGAACTTGGAAATTAACTTCACATAGGAGAGTTGACTAACTTACTGTTGCAGAATATGATCATACATATATATAAACATATCTGTAGATATATGTGTGTGTGTGTATATATATATATATATATATATATATATATATATATAAATATTTCTTTACTTTGTGTCAGATATGGGCCCAGGTGCTAATACAAACTGAGAAAATATGAATATACCATGTTCCTAATGTGTCATATTGAGGATTTTCATTAAAATTTTTTTTCTTCTATGAGTGATTAGTAGCCACTTCTGGAAAGATAGGAAGAGAAGTAACACAAAAGATCAGCATCAGGGTCTGCATCTTGGTACATTTGGAAAATATGACCAGCCAGCCGCAGTGCACAAGGCCATCCCTATTCCGCATGCTTTGGTTGATACAACACACCACAACCACAGCTAACATACCTCATTTTGAGGAAACACACACAGACACACATACACACACACATGCATGGAGACACAGAGAGAGAGAGACACATACACACACACACACACACAGAGCTACGCACGCAAATACACACAAGCTACTCAGTTTTTCTGGGCTGTACTCAGGATCTCAGGGACAGAGAGCCTTCCTAGCCAAATATCCATTTTACTTGCTAAACCCCTTTCCAAACTTCCTCAACCACCCTTCCTCCTACCCTGCTATTCTGCCTGGAGTTCTCTGGGGCTTTCCTTCTGTTTCTTTTTCAAATTGTGCTCAATCAATCTCCTCCCTCTCTCTCCCTCTCCCTCTCCCTCTCTCTCCCTCTCTCCAGCACCTCTCTCTTGGAGTCCCTATCCTGCCCTACCCTGCCCTGTCCATGGATCTCATGTGGATAAATAGAGAAGGTACTGGTGATACCATGTGGGACCCAGAAGATTGCTAGGTGTGTGTCTGTGCACGCGCGCGCACGTGCGTGGGTGCGTGCGTGCGTGCGTGCGTGCGTGCGTGCGTGCGTGCGTGCGTGCGTGCGTGTGTGTGCATGCGCATGCGGGAGCACAAGTGCGAGTGACAACCAAATGGAAGGTGGCAGGGCCCTTCCGTGGGGTGTGCAGGTCTGGCACCTCTGAGAACTCAGAGCAGGCCTAATTCCAATGGAACTCCCTTTGGAACATCGGAGTGGATGCTTGCAGAAGGCTTCCAAGAGGGAGAGAGTTGGAAAGCCATGGTAATCTCAGGGCTGTCTCCAGGAGGCTGGCAGAGTGATTTTCTTCTAGGGACCATCCTGGAAGGTCTTGTCTGTGCTCAAGTGGGCCCCTGGGGACTTTCAGTGCTCTTGGGAGGAAGACTTCCTGTTGAAGAGTAACAAGCATATGCCCAGAGATCAGGTTCTATGTATCACTTGGTCTCCAGACAGAACTCTCTGCCCTGGATACTGTAGCTGGAACTGTGTAGATCACAGAGGGAGAGGCACAACTGGAGAGAGGAGGAGTGAGAAAGAGACAGACAGACAGACAGACAGAGAGAGATAGGGATAGAAAGAATTACAAAAAGAGAGAAAAAATGCCAGAGACATAGGGATGGAGGAAGGGAAAGAGAGAGACAGAGAGGGAGGAAAAGAGAGAGAGAGGAGGAAGAATGAATATCTGCAAATGATCTGTGGGGGTGTTTTTGGGTGTTTTTGTATGCCGCCTGTTGGCAACATCGATTTTTTTTCTAGGGATAATACATTGTCTGTGCTATGGGTCTGGGCCCTAGAGAGAAAGGATGAGAGTACCTGAAAAACCGTTTTGTGTTTGGGTTTTGTTTGTTTGTTTGTTTTTTGGTGAGTAGTCTGGGACTTTTGTTAGAAGTGGACTGGAGAGATGGCTCAGGGGCTAAGAGCACTGTCTGCTCTTCCAAAGGTCCTGAGTTACACTCCCAGCAAACACTAGGTGGCTCACAACCATCTATAATGTGATCTGATGCCCTCTTCCAGCAGGCAGGTGCCCATTCACGTTAGGGCATTCACACATAAAATAAATAAAATCTTTAGAAAAAAACAAGAAGAAGTGGCAGAAGAGCAGAGGAGCAGGAATGTGCTGTAGGGATCCTGATGGGCCAAGTGAAAACTGCTCCTCCTGCATTCTTTCTAGGTGCCCTGTGGTCCACTTGAATCTCCTGAGAGAGCTGCAAGCTGCGTGGGTGCCCAGTCCTGGCCACAGGGAGGTAGGTGGGTGTCCACGGAGGAGGCTGATAGAAGGCTCTGTGTCTGAGAACCACTTGGGGACTGTGGATGGGGGGAAAGAGAGTGAAGTGTCCTGAGTGGTGGCCAGTGGGTTGGGGGGGCCTGGGGGTTGAGGGTGGGGTCGAAGCCTGGGGAAAGGAGAGAGATTGTGACAGCCCTCCAGGGAGCTCACAATGCTTGACTGGCTGCCTGGTTGCCTGGCACTGCCTAGTAGGTGGCTAGTGTTGGGGACCCAAGGCAGATCCTGGTCGGCATGTGGGCAGATAGGGTTGGAACTTGTGTTTTTTCGTATGTCCTTGTCCTCCCATCTGCGACATTGATGGTCTGGCTGTGCATTCCCCTCAGGTGGGCCTCTGCTGTGGTTGATCCTCCCACCTGAATCCAGATAGATGGGTACCCATAGGCACCTGCCTAGGTCCATAGGCTAGAAGTCTGTGAAACTGGAACCCTCCTCAGTACTCAATCTGAAGCCTGCACTTTGCCTAGCGGCCATTCCAGAGCCTCCTCCTGCCAGGTGGGAAGCCAGTGCAGTGCTCATGGCTCAAGTGTGGCAGGTGGCCCTCTCTCTCATGTAATCACTGATGCTCTGAACTTTCTGACACCACCACCACCACCATTACCACCATCACCAGCCTGCTGAGTTACCAGACCAGGGTCAACCCAGGAGTGCCTTGAGGACAAGGCCACTTGACCAGGAAGCTTTGTTGTGCCCAGGCTTCAGCACACCCTGGAGAAGCCTGGCAGCTTTAGTGGTTATCAGAATGGGCAGGGATAGGCAGAGAGCTGCTGGGTCTGCCAGGGCGGTGTGACCAAGCTGGTGGTCTCCATGTCCAGGAAGTTGTTTCTGAGGCTCCTCCCCTATGGTCTGGATTGTCATGAGGGTTTCTGTAGAGTTCCTTTAGGGTAGTCTGCAGGCACAGGTGAGCTCCATCCCTGTCCAGCCCTCAAGTCCCTCAGGGGCTGCCAGGTGCCCTAAGTGGAGTGTGTCAGGGCAGTGCAGTGTGTCACAGGGGTCTTTGTGACCTGTACCAGCCTTCCCTGGGGCACCCTGCTCTACTTCCTCTGCACCCCAGCACCCAGGTCTGTATCATCAGCACCCCACACTCTTTCCCCTCACCCCACCCCCACTGCTCATAATCCTCCCCAAGTACCCTCCACACCCTCAGGGAGAGGGAGCCTTCCTGGGTAATGTCCATGTTATTTATTGAAGCCCTTCCCTGGCCTTTCAAGCACCCTTCATACTCTGCTATTCTGCCTGGATTTCTCTGGGGCTTTCCTTCTGTTTCTTTTTCAAGTTGCCCCCTGTGTTGGAGCCCTGCTCCAGGTGCAGGTCAGGGACCCCAATCTATCAGGAACAGAGTAATACCTCATAACCCTTCAAGGGCCCTAGGAGGCACCAGCAGGGTCCTGTGCAACCTTGCTGTGTCTACCTAGAGGGCTAGGATCCCCAAGGCACTATTATGATTTGGGGTGAATCTCAGGAGAAGCAGCCAGAGGAGGGTGTAGACTGAAGGGTGACCCAAGGGCCAGGCAGTCAGCTTACCTTGCAGGCCAGGTGCACTATGAAGCCTCATCCATGCAGGAAACATACCTGTGGCTTCTCCTGACTGCCTACCTCACCAAGCCTAATAGAGAGAGGAGGTTCAAGGGTTGACAAGGCCCCTGTCCTGTCCGACCCTGCCCTGTCCAGGGATCTCATGTGGATAAACAGAGAACGCACTGGTGGCACTAAGTGGGAGCCACTAGAATGCAAGATTGTGTGTGTGTGTGTGTGTGTGTGTGTGTGTGTGTGTGTGTGTCTGCATGTATGTTGTGTGTGTCTGTAGTCCTATGTGTATTCATGTGTTTCTTCTCTCTCCCTTTCGTTCTCTGTGTTTTTTGTATTAGAAGCTAGGATGTAATAGGCCACGTGCAAGTCTATAGGGCCAAGTGTGTAGCAATTATTATGGTGTTTCGTTCAGAGTTCATTGTCAGGAGGACAGGCTGTCATGTAAAGAAGCCCTTTATCTCTTCATCCCTTTGGCCTTTCCTCCAGTGTATACAAGGGCTGTACTTTTCCATGGTGGCTGGGGTAGGTTGGTGAAGGTCCAGCAGAAATGGTGTTTGGGACCAGTAGAGTGACACCCACATGGAAGGTGGCAGGACCCTTCCTTAGGGATTGCAGGCCTGGAACCTCTCAGAGCAGGCCCATATTTTTAGAAGAAGACTAGAGAGATGGCTCAGTGGCTAAGAGCACTGTCTGCTCTTCCAGAGGTCCTGAGTGTCACTCCAGCCAACACTTCTTGGCTTATAACTATCTATAATATGACTTGATGCCCCCTTCCAGAAGGCAGGTGCCCAATGGCATAGGTCGTTCACACATACAGTAAGTAAACTCTTTAAGGGAAAAAAAACTGAGAACAAGAGGCAGAAGAGCAGAGGAGCGGGAATGTGCTGTGGGGATCCTGGGTGGGCCAAGTGAAAACTGCTCCTCCTGCATTCTTTCTAGGTTCTCTTTGGTCCACTTGAATCTACTGAGAGAGCTGCAAGCTGTGTGGGTGCCCAGCCCTGGCCACAGGGAGGTAGGTGGGTATCCCAGGAGGAGGCTGAAAGAAGGTTCCTTGTCTGAGAACCACTTGGGGACTCTGGATGTCGGGAAAGAGTGTGTGTGAAGTGTCCTGAGTGGTGGCCAGTGGGTTGGGTGGTCTGGGGGTTGGGGGTGGGGTGGAGGCCTGGGGAGAGGAGAGAGTTTGTGACAGACCTCCAGGGAGCTCACAATGCTTGACTGGCTGCCTGGTTGCCTAGCACTGCCTAGGAGTTGTTTAGTGTTGGGGACCGAAGGCAAGCCTGGTAGGCATGTGGGCAGATTCGGATGGAACATTTCTTCAGTTGATATGTCCTTGTCCTCACATCTGCGGCATTGAAGATCTGGCTGTACATCCCCCTCAGGGGGGCCTCTGCTGCGATTGATGCTCCTTCTGGAATCCAGATGGCTGGGTACCCATAGGCACCTGCTTGGGTCCACAGGTGTGAAGGCCCGGGAAACTGAAGCCCTCCTCAGTACTCAATCTGCGGTCTACCCTTTCCCAGCTTCCATTTCAGAGCCTCCTCCTGCCAGGTGGGAAGCCAGTGGCAGGTGGCCCACTCTCTCATGTCATCTGCCAAAGTTCCCCTGATACCTGAGCTCTCTGAAACCACTTGCATCAGCACCACCAGCAGCAGCACCAGCCAGCTGAGCTACCAGGCCAGGGTCAGCCTGTGAGTGCCTTCTGGAAAAGCCCCCTTGACCAGGAAGCTTCATTGTGCTCAGACTTCAAAACACCTTGGAGAAGCCTGGCACCTTTAGTGGTTATCAGATTAGGCAGGGTTTAGGCAGAGAGCTGCTGGGTCTGCCGTGGGGTGGGGCTGCTGCTGCTCCCCAAGTCCAGGAGGTTGTTTCTGAGGCTTCTCCCCTATGGTCTGGATTGTCATGAGGGTTTCTGTAGAGTTCCTTTAGGGGAGCCTGCAGGCACAGGTGAGCTCCATCCTTGTCCCGCCCTCAAGGCCTTCAGGGGCTGCCAGGTGCCCTTAGAGAGTGTGTCAGGGCAGTGTAGTGTGTCACAAGGGTCCTTGTGACCTGTGCCAGCCTTCCCTGTGGCACCCTGGTCTACTTTCTCTGCACCCCAGCACGCAGGTCTTCGTCATCCTCTCCCCACATTCCATGCACACCCACACTGCTCATAATCCCCCCCAAGTTCCCCCCACACCCTCACCCAGGCACCCAGGCTCAAACCCCTTGCTTTCAGGAATCCTTGCAGCCTGCCCAGAGAGCCATGTCAGGCCTTTCCAGGCCTAAGGGCTTGGTGGCCATCTTAGGGTCTGGTGTTTTTTTGTTTTGTTTTTGTTTGTTTGGTTTTTTGGTTTTTGATTGGATAAGGGCAGAGGGAGTGCACTCAGGTCCCTGCCTCACTGGCATCCCTGGTGCACTACTGCCATCAGCGGAAGTCTTTTGCTGATCGCTGCTGCAGTTCTCTTGCTTGTGTGCACATGGCAGTGATGGTCCACTTAGGGAAGTTCTCTGGTCCTGCCTGGACAGGAAGGACTCAGGTGTCCTGCTCCCTTCTTGGGCCAGGAGGCCTATGGGAGGAAGCAGGGTCCAGGTGACCCTGGGCCAGATCCCATCTTCATAGGGTTTGGCTAGCTGGACTCTATAAGCATGGCCTCCCAGGTCCCAAGTCAGCAGCCATGTTGGGCAAGGGTATTGGACCTTATTACACAGGACCGAGAGCAAAGGCTGCATCTGGGGTTGGGTGTAAAACAGGTCCTTTGTGCCTGGTCTTTTGCCAAGGACACCATAGCTTGCGACCCCACACTTTGGTTGAGGCATCCCCTGTACACCCACAGCTGGATTACCTCACTTGTAAGACACACACACACACACACACACACACAGAAACACACACACACACACACACACACACACGCACACATGCACACACACCATAGACACACAACATACACGGTCCACCAGTGTCTTTATGCCGTGCTCAGGAGCTGAGGGAGACATAGCTTTCCTTGGAAATGTCCATGTTATTTATTAAACTTCTTCCCTGGCCTCTCAAGCACCCTTCATACTCTGCTATTCTGCCTGGATTTCTCTGAGGCTTTCCTTCTGTTTCTTTTTCAAATTGCCCTCTGTGTTGGAGCTCTGCTCCAGGTGGAGGCCAGGGACCCCAATCTGTCAGGAACAGAGTAACAGCTCATAACCCTTCAAGGGCCCTGGGAGGCACCAGCAGGGTCCTGTGCAAACTTGCTGTGTGTACCTAGAGGGCTAGGATCCCAAGGTAGTGTTATGAGTTGGGGTGAATCTCAAGAGAAGCAGCCAGAGGAGGGTGTAGACTGAAGGGTGTCCCAAGGGCCAGGCAGTCAGCTTACCTTGCAGGCCGGATACACTATGCAGCCTCATCCATGCAGGTGACATACTTGTGGCTTCTCCTGACTGCCTAACTCACCAAGCCTAACGGAGAGAGGACGTTCAGGGGTCGACAAGGCCCCTATCCTGTCTTCTCCTGCCCTGTCCAGGGATCTCATGTGGATAAATAGAGAACGCACTGGTGGCATTATGTGGGAGCCACTAGATTGCGAGATTGTGTGTGTGTGTGTGTGTGTGTCTCTATATGTGTGTGTGTGTGTGTGTGTCTGTATGTGTGTGTGTGTATGCGTATGTTTCTGCCGTCTTTCCTTCATTCTCTCTGTGTTCCTGGATTTAAAGCTAGGATGTGAAGCCAGGTGCAAGTCCACAGAGGACCAAGTGTGTAACAATTATTATGTTGTTTAGTAGAGAGTTGATTGTCAGAAAGCCACGATGGCATGTAAAAGACGCTCTTCAAGGCTTCCTCCGTTTTGCCTGAGCTCCAGTGTGCACAATGTCTGCACTTTTCCAGGATGGCTGGGGTGGGTTTGTGAAGGTCCATCAGAAATGGTGCTTGGGACCAGTAAAGTGACAGCCACATGGAGGTGGCAGGGCCCTTCCTTGGGGACTGCAGGCTTGGAACCTCTCAGTGCAGGCCCATTTTGTTAAAAGTGGACCAGAGAGGTGGCTCAGTGGCTAAGTGCACTGTCTGCTCTTCAGAGGTGCTGAGTGCCACTCCCAGCAAACACTTGGGGGCTCACAACTATCTATACTGTGATCTCATGCCCTCTTACTGCAGGCAGGTGCCCATGCACATAGGGCATTCACACATACAATAAGTAAAATCTTTACAAAAAAAAAAAAAAAAAAACAAGAAGAAGTGGCAGAAGAGCTGAGGAGCAGGAATGTGCTCTGGGGATCCTGATGGGCCAAGTGAAAACTGCTCCTCCTGCATTCTTTCTAGGTGCCCTTTGGTCCACTTGAATCTCCTGAGAGAGCTGCAAGCTGTGTGGGTGCCCAGCCCGGGCCACAGGGAGGTAGGTGGGTATCCCAGGAGGAGACTGAGAGAAGGCTCCCTATCTGAGAACCATTTGGGCACTCTGGATGTCGGGAAAGAGTGTGAAGTGTCCTGAGTGGTGGCCAGTGGGTTGGGTTGTCTCGGGGGTGCGGGTGGGGTGGAGGCCTGGGGAGAGGAGAGAGTTTGTGTCAGACCTCCAGGGAGCTCACAATGCTTGACTGGCCGCCTGGTTGCCTGGCACTGCCTAGTAAGTGTTTAGTGTTGGGGTCCCAAGGCAGGGCCTGGTAGGCATGTGGGCAGATTGGGATGGAACGGTTCTTCTTTTGATATGTCCTTGTCCTCACATCTGCGGTATTGAAGATCTGGCTGTCCATCCCCCTCAGGTGGGCTTCTACTGTGGTTGATCCTGCCTCCCAAATCCAGATGGCTGGGTACCCATAGGCACCTGTATGGGTCCACAGACTTGAAGGCCAAGGAAACTGGAACCCTCCTCAGTACTCAATCTGCCCCCTGCCCTTTGCCCAGCATCTATTCCAGAGCCTTCTCCTGCCAGGTGGGAAGTCAGTGCTGTGTACAGTGCCCACTTGGGGCAGGTGGCCCTCTCCTTCATGTCACCTGCCAACGTTCTCCTTTGCGCAGGGTTCTCTGACACTGACACCACCACCACCACCACCACCACCACCACATCCAACAACAACAACAACAATACCTCCACCACCACCACACCCAGCCTGATAAGGTACCAGACTAGGGTCAGCCCTGGAGTACCTGTGGGACTAGCCCCCTTGACCTAGAAGCTTTGTTGTGCCCAGGTTTCAGCACATCCTGGAGAAGCCTGGCAGCTTTAGTGGTTGTCAGATTGGGCAGGGTTATGCAGAGAGCTGCTGGGTTGGCCAGGTGGTCGGGGCCAAGCTGCTGGTCTCCAGGTCCAGGAGGTTGTTTCTAAGGCTCCCCCCCTATGGTCTGGATTGTCATGAGGGTTTCTATAGAGTTCCCTTAGGGTAGTCTGCAGGCCCAGCTGAGCTCCATCCCTGTCCAGCTGTCAAGTCTCTCAGGGGCTGCCAGGTGCCCTGAGTGGAGTGTGTCAGGGCAGTGCAGTATGTCACAGGGGTCTTTGTGACCTGTACCAGCTTTCCCTGTGGCACCCTGCCCTACTTCCTCTGCACCCCAGCGCCCAGGTCTGTATCCTCTGCACCCCACACTCTTTCCTTCACCCCCACCCCCACTGCTCATAATCCACCCCAAGTTTCCCCCCACCCTCACCCAGGCACTGTAGGCTCAAACCCTTTTCAATTCAGGATCCTTGCAGCCTGCCCAGAGAGCCATCTAAGGAATTCTACAGGTCTAAGGGCTTGGTAGCCATCTTAGAGTCTGGAGGGAGCTGCTTTGCTTTTGTTTGTTTGTTTTTGTTTTTTATGGTTTTTGTTTTTTCATTCGGTAAGGGCTGAGGGTGTGCACCCAGGTCCCTGCCTCACTGGCATCCCTGGTGCACTACTGCCATCCAGCGGAAGTCTTTTGCTGATGGCTGCTGCAGTTCTCTTGCTTGTGTGCACATGGCAGTGATGGTCCACTTAGGGAAGTTCTCTGGTCCTGCCTGGACAGGAAGGACTCAGGTCTCCTGCTCCCTTCTTGGGCCAGGAGGCCTATGGGAGGAAGCAGGGTCCACGTGACCCTGGGCCAGAACCGGCTTCACAGGGTTTGGCTAGCTGGACTCTATAAGCATGGCCTCCCAGGTCCCAAGTCAGCGGCCATGTTGGGCAAGGGCACTGAACCTCACGACACAGGACCAAGACCAAGGGCTGCATCTGGGGTTTGGTGGAAAACAGATCCTGTGTGCCTGACCTTTTGCCAAGGCCACCATTGCCTGCGACCCAACACTTTTGGTTGAGGCATCCCCTGTACTCCCACAGCTGGATTACCTCACTTGTAAGACACACACAGGCACTCATGCACACACACACACACACACACACACACACACACACACACACACACACACACACACCATACACAGTCCACCAGTGTCTTTAGGCCGTGCTCAGGATCTCAGGGAGACAGAGCCTTCCTGGGAAATGTCCATGTTATTTATTGAAGCACTTCCCTTTCCTTTCAAGCACCCTTCATACTCTGCTATTCTGCCTGGATTTCTCTGGGGCTTTCCTTCTCTTTCTTTCTCAGATTCCCCTGTGGGTTGGAGTTCTGCTCCAGGTGCACGTCAGGGACCCCAATCTGTCAGGAACAAAGTAATACTTCATAACCCTTCAAGGGCCCTGGGAGGCACCAGCAGGGTCCTGTGCAACCTTGCTGTGTGTACCTAGAGGGCTAGGATCCCCAAGGCACTATTATGATTTGGGGTGAATCTCAAGAGAAGCAGCCAGAGGAGGGTGTAGACTGAAGGGTGACTCAAAGGCTAGGCAGTCAGCTTACCTTGGAGGCCAGGTTAACTATGCAGCCTCATCCAGGCAGGGAACATACCTGTGGCTTCTCCTGGCTGCCTAACTCACCAAGCCTAACAGAGAGAGGAGGTTCAAGGGTAGACAAGGCCCCTATCCTGTCCTAGCCTGCCCTGTTTATGGATCTCATGTGGATAAACAGAGAACACACTGGTGGCACTATGTGGGAGCCACTAGAATGTGAGATTCTGTGTGTGTGTGTGTGAGTGTATTTGTGCGTTCCTGCGTGTATGTTGTGTGTGTCTGTGGTCCTATGTGTGTTCATGTGTTTCTTTTCTCTCCCCTTCATTCTTTGTGTTTTTTGTATTAGAAGCTAGGATGTAATAGGCCAGGTGCAAGTCTATAGGACCAAGTGTGTAGCAATTACTATGATATTTCGTTCAGAGTTGATTGTCAGGAGGAGAGGCTGTCATGTAAAGAAACCCTTTATGGCTTCATCCCTTTGGCCTGACCTCTAGTGTGTACAAGGGCTATACTTTTCCATGGTGGCTGGGGTAGGTTGGTGAAGGTCCATCAGAAATGGTACTTGGGACCAGTAGAGTGACACCCACATGGAAGGTGGCAGGACCCTTCCTTGGGGACTGCAGGCCTGGTACCTCTCAGAGCAGGCCCATTTTGTTAAAATGAGACTAGAGAGTTGGCTCAGTGGCTAAGAGCACTTTCTGCTTTTCAGAGAACCTGAGTGCCACTCCCAGCAAATACTGGGTTGCTCATAATCATGTAAAATGTGATCTGATGCCCTCTTCCAGCAGGCAAGTGCCCGTTCACATAGGGCGTTCACACAAACAATAAATAAACTCTTTAGGGGAAAAAAACCGAGAACAAGAGGCAGAAGAGCTGAGGAGCAGGAATATGCTGTGGGGATTCTGGGTGGGCCAAGTGAAAACTGCTCCTCCTTCATTCTTTCTAGGTTCTCTTTGGTCCACTTGAATCTCCTGAGAGAGCTGCAAGCTGCATGGGTGCCCAGCCCGGCCACAGATAGGTAGGTGGGTGTCCCAGGAGGAGGCTGAAAGAAGGCTCCATGTCTCAGAACCACTTGGGGACTCTGGATGTCGGGAAAGAGAGTGTGTGAAGTGTCCTGAGTGGTGGCCAGTGGGTTGGGGGGTCTGGGGGTTGGGGGTGGGGTGGAGGCCTGGGGAGAGGAGAGAGTTTGTGACAGACCTCCAGTGAGCTCACAATGCTTGACTGGCCGCCTGGTTGCCTGGCACTGCCTACTAAGTGTTTAGTGTTGGGGACCCCAGACAGGGCCTGGTAGGCATGTGGGCAGATTCGGATGGAACATTTCTTCTGTTGATATGTCCTTTTCCTCACATCTGGGGCATTGAAGATCTGGCTGTGCATCCCCCTCAGGGGGGCCTCTGCTGTGATTGATGCTCCTTCCCGAATCCAAATGGCTGGGTACCCATAGGCACCTGCCTGGGTCCACAGGTATGAAGGCCCAGGAAAATGAAGCCCTCCTCAGTACTCAATCTGCGGTCTACCCTTTCCCAGCTTCCATTTCAGAGCCTCCTTCGCCAGGTGGGAAGCCAGTGGCAGGTGGCCCACTGTCTCATGTCATCTGCCAAAGTTCCCCTGAGACCTGAGCTCTCTGAAACCACTTGCATCAGCACCACCAGCAACAGCACCAGCCAGCTGAGCTACCAGGCCAGGGTCAGCCTGTGAGTGCCTTCTGGAAAAGCCCCCTTGACCAGGAAGCTTCATTGTGCTCAGACTTCAAAACACCTTAGAGAAGCCTGGCAGCTTTAGTGGGTATCAGATTGGGCAGGGTTAGGCAGAGAGCTGCTCAGTCTGCCGTGGGGTGGGGCTGCTGCTGGTCTCCAAGTCCAGGAGGTTGTTTCTGAGGCTCCTCCTCTATGGTCTGGATTGACATGAGGGTTTCTGTAGAGTTCCTTTAGGGGAGCCTGCAGGCACAGGTGAGCTCCATCCTTGTCCAGCCCTCAATGCCTTCAGGGGCTGCCAGGGTCCCTTAGAGAGTGTGTCAGGGCAGTGTAATGTGTCACAAGGGTCCTTGTGACCTGTGCCAGCCTTCCCTGTGGCACCCTGGTCTACTTTCTCTGCACTCCAGCACCCAGGTCTTCGTCATCCTCTCCCCACATTCCATGCACACCCACACTGTTCATAATTCCCCCCCATGTTCCCCCCACACCCTCACCCAGGCACCCAGGCTCAAACCCCTTGCTTTCAGGAATCCTTGCAGCCTGCCCAGAGAGCCATGTCAGGCCTTTCCAGGCCTAAGGGCTTGGTGGCCATCTTAGGGTCTGGTGTTTTTTTGTTTTGTTTTTGTTTGTTTGGTTTTTTGGTTTTTGATTGGATAAAGGCAGAGGGAGTGCACTCAGGTCCCTGCCTCACTGGCATCCCTGGTGCACTACTGCCATCAGCGGAAGTCTTTTGCTGATCGCTGCTGCAGTTCTCTTGCTTGTGTGCACATGGCAGTGATGGTCCACTTAGGGAAGTTCTCTGGTCCTGCCTGGACAGGAAGGACTCAGGTGTCCTGCTCCCTTCTTGGTCCAGGAGGCCTATGGGAGGAAGCAGGGTCCAGGTGACCCTGGGCCAGAACCGGCTTCACAGGGTTTGGCTAGCTGGACTCTATAAGCATAGTCTCTCAGGTCCTAAGTCGGCGGCCATGTTGGGCAAGGGCATTGAACCTCAGTACTCAGAACCAGGAGCAAGGACTGCATCTGGGGTTGGGTTAAAAACAGGTCCTGTCTGCCTGCTCTCTTGCCAAGGCCACCATTGCTTGTGACCCCACACGTTTGGTTGAGGCATTTCCTGTACACCCACAGGTGGATTACCTCACTTGTAAGACACTCGCATGCACGCAGGCATGCACGCAGGCACGCACGCGCGCACACACACACATACACACACACACACACACACACACACACACACACACACACACATACACACACCATAGACATACAACATACAGGGTCCACAAGTGTCTTTATGCCGTGCTCGGGATCTCAGGTAGACAGAGCCTTCCTGGGTAATGTCCATGTTATTTACTGAACCCTTCCCTGGCCTCTCAAGCACCCTTCATACTCTGCTCTTCTGCCTGGATTTCTCTGAGGCTTTCCTTCTGTTTCTTTTTCAGATTGCCCTCTGTGTTGGAGCTCTGCTCCAGGTGCAGGTGAGGGACCCCAATCTGTCAGAAACAGAATAACAGCTCATAACCCTTCAAGGGCCCTGGGAGGCACCACCAGGGCCCTATACAACCTTGCTGTGTATACCTAGAGGGCTAGGATCCCCAAGGCAGTGTTATGATTTTGGGGTGGATCTCAAGAGAAACAGCCAGAGGAGGGTGTAGACTGAAGGGTGGTCGAAAGGCTACGCAGTCAGCTTACCTTTTAGGCCAGGTTCACTATGCAGCCTCATCCATGCAGGGAACATACCTGTGGCTTCTCCTGACTGCCTAACTTACCAAGCCTAACAGAGAGAGTAGTTTCAGGGGTCGACAAGGCCCCTATCCTGTCCTAGCCTGCCCTGTCCAGGGATTTCATGTGGATAAACAGAGAACGCACTGGTGGCACTATGTGGGAGCCACTAGATTGCGATGTGTGTGTGTGTGTGTGTGTGTGTGTGTGTGTGTTTTTGATGGTACGCTCTCCCCTTCCTTCTCTGTGTGTCTCCTGGAATTGGAAGCTTCGATATGAGAGTCCAGGTGCAAGTCCATAGAGGACCGAGTGTGTGGAAATTATTATGGTGTTTAGTTAAGAGTTCATGGTCAGAAAGACAGGATGACATGTAAAAGACTCGCTTCAAGGCTTCCTCCGTTTTGCCTGAGCTCCAGTGTGCACAAGGTCTGCACTTTTCCAGGGTAGCTGGGGTCGGTTGGTGAAGGTCCATCACACATGATGCTTGGGACCAGTGGAGTGACAGCCACATGGGAGGTGGCAGGACCCTACCTAGGGAACTGAAGGCCTGGCAACCCTCATAGCAGGCCTATTTTGGTAGAAGTGGACTAGAGAGATGGCTCAGTGGCTAGGAGCACTGTGTGCTCCTCCAGAGGTCCTGAGTTCCACTCCCAGCAAACAGTAGGTTGCTCACAACCATCTATAATGTGATTGATGCCCTCTTCCTGCATGAAAGTGCACATGACGAAGGGCATTCACTCATAAAATAAGTAAACCTTTAAGGAAAAAAAAAAACAAGAAAAAGTGGCAGAAGAGCTGAGGAGCAGGAATGTGCTATGGGGATCCTGATGGGCCAAGTGAAAACTGCTCCTCCTGCACTCTTTCTAGGTGCCCTTTGGTCCACTTGAATCTCCTGAGAGAGCTGCAAGCTGCATGGGTGCCCAGCCCTGGCTACAGGGAGGTAGGTGGGTATCCCAGGAGGAGGCTGAAAGAAAGCTCCATGTCTGAGAACCACTTGGGGACTGTGGATGGGGGGAAAGAGAGTGAAGTGTCCTGAGTGGTGGCCAGTGGGTTGGGTGGTCTGGTGTTTGGGGGTGAGGTGGAGGCCTAGGGAGAGGAGAGAGATTGTGACAGACCTCCAGGGAACTCACAATGCTTGACTTCCTGCCTGATTGCCTGGCACTGCCAGGTAGGTGGTTAGTGTTGGGGACCCAAGACAGGCCCTGGTAGGCATGTGGGCAGATTGGTATGGAACGTTTCTTCTTTTGATATGTCTTTGTCCTCGCATCTTCAGCATTGATGGTCTGGCTGTGCATCCCCGTCAGGGGTCCTCTGCTGTGGTTGATCCTCTCTCCCGAATCCAGATGGCTGTGTACCCATAGGCACCTGCCTGGGTCCACAGGCTTGAAGTCCTGGGAAACTGGAGCCGTCCTCAGTACTCAATCTGCATCCTGCTATTTGCCCGGCATCCATTCCATAGCCTCCTCCTCCCAGGTGGGAAACCAGTGCTATGCTCAGGGCACACGTGTGGCAGGTGGCCCTCTCTCTCATGTCATCTACCAAAGTTCCCCTGTACCCTGAGCTCTCTGACACCACCACCACCACTAGCCTGCTGAGCTACCAGACCGGATCAGCCCAGGAGTGCCTTGGGGACAAGCCACCTTGACTTGGAAGTTTTGTTGTGTCTAGGCTTCAGCACACCCTTGAGAAGCCTGGCAGCTTTAGTGGTTATGAGTGTGGGCAGGGTTACCCAGAGAGCTACTGGGTCTAGCATGGGGCGGGGCCAAGCTGCTGGTCCCCAAGTCTGGGAATTTGTTTCTGAGGCTCCTCCCCTATGGTCTGGATTGGCATGAGGGTTTCTGTAGAGTTCCTTTAGGGTAGCCTGCAGGCACAGGTGAGCTCCATCCCTGTCCAGCCCTCAAGGCCTTCAGGGGCTGCCAGGTGCCCTAAGTGGTGTGTGTCAGAGCAGTGCACTGTGTCACAGATGTCCTTGTGACCTGTGCCAACCTTTCCTGTGGCACCCTGGTCTACTTCCTCTGCACCCCAGCACCCAGGTCTGTGTCATCCTCTCCCCACATTCCATGCACACCCACAGCACTCATAATCCCCCCTCAGGCTTCCCCCACACCCTCCTCAGGCACCCAGGACCCTAGGCTCAAACCTCTTCCCCTTCAGGAATCCATGCAGCCTGCCCAGACAGCAAGCTAAGGCCTCTGCAGGCCTAAGGGCTTGGTGGCCATCTTAGGGTCTCCTGGTAGCTGCTCTGAGTTTTATTTTGTTTTTGTTTTTGTTTTTTTGATTCTGTAAGGGCTGAGGGAGGGCACCCAGGTCCCTGCCTCACTGGTATCCCTGCTGCACTACTGCCTTCCAGTGGAAGTCTTTTGCTGATGGCTGCTGCAGTTATCTTGCTTGTGTGCACATGGTGGTGTTGGTCCACATAGGGATGTGCTCTGGTCCTGCCTGGACAGGAAGGACTCAGGTGTCCTGTTCCCTTCCTGGGCCAAGACATCTCTGGGAGGAAGAGAGTCCAGGTGACCTGTGGCCAGCACCTAAGATGCAGGACTTGGCTAGGTGGAGTGAACAATCTCTGCCTCACAGTTCCTAAGTAGGCAGCCATTTTTTTGCCAGGGTGATTGGTGCTCACTACACAGGAACTTGTGTAAGGTCTTCATCTGGGGTTAGGTGCAAATTAGGTCTTATCTCTCTGCCATTGTGCCTAAGGCCACCTTTGTGCCCCTATATTTTGGTTGAGGTGTCCCCTCTGCCCCCACACCTGGCTTAGCTCAGTTCCAACACACACACACAGACACACACACACACACACACACACACACACACACACAGACACACACGCACACACACACAGAGTCCGCCAGTGTGTTTAGGCGGTGCTCAGAATCTCAGGAAGAGAGAACTTTCCTGGCGAAATGCCCATGTTATTTATTGAAGCCCTTCCCTGGCCTCTCAAACACCCTTCATACTCTGCTATTCTGCCTGGATTTCTCCAGGGCTTTCCTTCTGTCTCTTTTTCAAGTTGCCCTCTGTGTTGGAGCTCTGCTCCAGGTGCAGGTCAGGGACCCCAAACTGTCAGGAACAGAGCAATAGCTCATAACCCATCAAGGGCCCTGGGAGGCACCACCAGGGTCCTATGCATCCTTGCTGTGTGCACCTAGGTCTAGGGCTAGGATCCCAAGGCAGTGTTATGATTTGGGGTGTATCTCAAGAGAAGCTGCCAGAGGAGGGTGTAGACTGAAGGGTGCCCCAAAGGCCAGGCAGTCAGCTTACCTTGCAGGCCAAATACACTATGCAGCCTCATCCATGCAGGTGACATACTTGTGGCTTCTCCTGACTCCCTAACTCACCAAGCCTAACAGAGAGAGGAGGTTCAAGGGTCGACAAGGCCCCTATCCTGTCCTACGCTGCCCTGCCCTGTGGATAAACAGAGAACGCACTGGTGGCACTATGTGGGAGCCACTAGAATGGGAGATTGTGTGTGTGTGTGTGTGTGTGTGTGTGTGTGTGTGTGTGTGTGTGTATGTTGCTGTGTGTATGTGTGTGGGTGTGTGTGTTTCTGCCCTCTTTCCTTCATTCTCTCTGTGTTTCCTGGGTTGAAAGCTAGGATGTGAAACCAGGTGCAAGTTCATAGAGGACCGAGTGTGTACCAATTATTATGAGATTTAGTTGAGAGTTGATTGTCAGAAAGACAGGATGGCATGTAAAAGATGCTCTTCAAGGCTTCCTCCGTATTGCCTGAGCTCCAGTGTGCACAAGGTCTGCACTTTTCCTAGGTGGCTGGTATGGGATTGTGAAGGTCCATCAGAAATGGTGCCTGGGACCAGTAAAGTGACAGCCACATGGGAGGTAGCAGGGCCCTTCCTTGGGGACTGCAGGCCTAGAACCTCTCAGAGCAGGCCTGTTTTGTTAAAAGTGGACCAGAGAGGTGGCTCAGTGGCTAAGAGCACTGCCTGCTCTTCAGAGGTGCTGAGTGCCACTCCCAGCAAACACTTTGGGGCTCACAACTATCTATAATGTGATCTGATGCCCTCTTCCAGCAGGCAGGTGCCTGTTCACATAGGGCGTTCACACATACAATAAGTAAAATCTTTAAGGGAAAAAGAACCAAGAAGTGGCAGAAGAGCAGAGGAGCAGGAATGTGCTGTGGGGATCCTGATGGGCCAAGTGAAAACTGCTCCTCCTACATCCTTTCTAGGTGCCCTGTGGTCCACATGGATCTCCTGAGAAAGCTGCAAGCTGCATGGGTGTCCATCGCTGGCCACATGGAGGTAGGTGGGTATCCCAGGAGGAGACTGAGAGAAGGCTCCCTATCTGAGAACCATTTGGGCACTCTGGATGTCGGGAAAGAGTGTGAAGTGTCCTGAGTGGTGGCCAGTGTGTTGGGTTGTCTCGGGGGTGCGGGTCGGGTGGAGGCCTGGGGAGAGGAGAGAGTTTGTGTCAGACCTCCAGGGAGCTCACAATGCTTGACTGGCCGCCTAGTTGCCTGGCACTGCCTACTAAGTGTTTAGTGTTGGAGACCCAAGGCAGGGCCTGGTAGGCATGTGGGCAGATTGGGATGGAACGGTTCTTCTTTTGATACGTCCTTGTCCTCACATCTGCGGCATTGAAGATCTGGCTGTGCATCCCCCTCAGGTGGGCCTCTACTGTGCTTGATCCTGCCTCCCAAATCCAGATGGCTGGGTACCCATAGGCCCCTGTCTGTGTCCACAGGCTTGAAGGCCTAGGAAACTGGAGCCCTCCTCAGTACTCAATCTGCAGCCTGCCCTTTGCCCAGCATCTATTCCAGAGCCTTCTCCTTCCAGGTGGGAAGTCAGTGCTGTGTACAGTGCCCACTTGTGGCAGGTGGCCCTCTCCTTCATGTCACCTGCCAACGTTCTCCTGTGCGCAGGGTTCTCTGACACTGACACCACCACCACCACCACCACCACCACCACCACCACCACCACATCCAACAACAACAACAACAATACCTCCACCACCACCACACCCAGCCTTATGAGGTACCAGAATAGGGTCAGCCCTGGAGTACCTGTGGGACTAGCCCCCTTGACCTAGAAGCTTTGTTGTGCCCAGGTTTCAGCACATCCTGGAGAAGCCTGGCAGCTTTAGTGGTTGTCAGATTGGGCAGGGTTATGCAGAGAGCAGCTGGGTTGGCCACGTGGTCGGGGCCAAGCTGCTGGCCTCCAGGTCCAGGAGGTTGTTTCTAAGGCTTTTCCCCTATGGTCTGGATTGTCATGAGGGTTTCTATAGAGTTCCTTTAGGGTAGCCTGCAGGCCCAGGTGAGCTCCATCCCTGTCCAGCTGTCAAGTCCCTCAGGGGCTGCCAGGTGCCCTAAGTGGAGTGTGTCAGGGCAGTGCAGTATGTCACAGGGGTCTTTGTGACCTGTACCAGCCTTCCCTGTGGCATCCTGCTCTACTTCCTCTGCACCCCAGCGCCCAGGTTTGTATCCTCTGCACCGCACACTCTTTCCTTCACCCCCCACCCCCACTGCTCATAATCCTCCCCAAGTTTCCCCCCACCCTCACCCAGGCACTGTAGGCTCAAACCCTTTTCAAATCGGGATCCTTGCAGCCTGCCCAGAGAGCCATCTAAGGAATTCTACAGGCCTAAGGGCTTGGTGGCCATCTTAGAGTCTGGAGGGAGCTGCTTTGCTTTTGTTTGTTTGTTTTTGTTTTTTATGGTTTTTGTTTTTTGATTCGGTAAGGGCTGAGGGAGTGCACCCAGGTCCCTGCCTCACTGGCATCCCTGGTGCACTACTGCCATCAGCTGAAGTCTTTTGCTGATGGCTGCTGCAGTTCTCTTGCTTGTGTGCACATGGCAGTGATGGTCCACTTAGGGAAGTTCTCTGGTCCTGCCTGGACAGGAAGGACTCAGGTATCCTGCTCCCTTCTTGGGCCAGGAGGCCTATGGGAGGAAGCAGGGTCCAGGTGACCCTGGGCCAGAACCGGCATCACAGGGTTTGGCTAGCTGGACTCTATAAACATAGCCTCCCAGGTCCCAAGTCAGCGGCCATGTTGGGCAAGGGCACTGAACCTCACTACACAGGACCTAGAGCAAGGGCTGCATCTGGTGTTGGGTGGAAAACAGATCCTGTGTGCCTGACCTTTTGCCAAGGCCACCATTGCCTGCGACCCCACACTTTTGGTTGAGGCATCCCCTGTACACCCACAGCTGGATTACCTCACTTGTAAGACACACACAGGCACTCACGCACACACACACACACACACACACACACACACACACACACACACACACACACACACCATACACAGTCCACCAGTGTCTTTAGGCCGTGCTCAGGATCTCAGGGAGACAGAGCCTTCCTGGGAAATGTCCATGTTATTTACTGAAGCCCTTCCCTGGCCTTTCAAGCACCCTTCATACTCTGCTATTCTGACTGGATTTCTCTGGGGCTTTCCTTCTGTTTCTTTCTCAGATTCCCCTCTGGGTTGGAGTTCTGCTCCAGGTGCAAGTCAGGGACCCCAATCTGTCAGGAACAAAGTAATACTTCATAACCCTTCAAGGGCCCTGGGAGGCACCAGCAGGGTCCTGTGCAACCTTGCTGTGTGTACCTAGAGGGCTAGGATCCCCAAGGCACTATTATGATTTGGGGTGAATCTCAAGAGAAGCAGCCAGAGGCGGGTGTAGACTGAAGGGTGACTCAAAGGCCAGGCAGTCAGCTTACCTTGGAGGCCAGGTTAACTATGCAGCCTCATCCAGGCAGGGAACATACCTGTGGCTTCTCCTGACTGCCTAACTCACCAAGCCTAACAGAGAGAGGAGGTTAAAGGGTAGACAAGGCCCCTATCCTGTCCTAGCCTGCTCTGTCCATGGATCTCATGTGGATAAATAGAGAACACACTGGTGGCACTATGTGGGAGCCACTAGAATGTGAGATTCTGTGTGTGTGTGTGTGAGTGTATTTGTGCGTTCCTGCGTGTACGTTGTGTGTGTCTATGGTCCTATGTGTGTTCGTGTGTTTCTTTTCTCTCCCATTCATTCTTTGTGTTTTTTGGATTCGAAGCTAGGATGTAATAGGCCAGGTGCAAGTCTATAGGACCAAGTGTGTAGCAATTACTATGATATTTCGTTCAGAGTTGATTGTCAGGAGGAGAGGCTGTCATGTAAAGAAACCCATTATGGCTTCATCCCTTTGGCCTGACCTCCAGTGTGTACAAGGGCTATACTTTTCCATGGTGGCTGGGGTAGGTTGGTGAAGGTCCATCAGAAATGGTACTTGGGACCAATAGAGTGACACCCACATGGAAGGTGGCAGGACCCTTCCTTGGGGACTGCAGGCCTGGTACCTCTCAGAGCAGGCCCATTTTGTTAGAAGTAGACTAGAGAGATGGCTCAGTGGCTAAGAGCACTGTCTGCTTTTCAGAGAACCTGAGTGCCACTCCCAGCAAATACTCGGTTGCTCACAATCATGTAAAATGTGATCTGATGCCCCCTTCCAGCAGGCAGGTGCCCGTTCACATAGGGCGTTCACACAAACAATAAGTAAACTCTTTAGGGGAAAAAACCGAGAACAAGAGGCAGAAGAGCTGAGGAGCAGGAATGTGCTGTGGGGATTCTGGGTGGGCCAAGTGAAAACTGTTCCTCCTTCATTCTTTCTAGGTTCTCTTTGGTCCACTTGAATCTCCTGAGAGAGCTGCAAGCTGCATGGGTGCCCAGCCCGGCCACAGGGAGGTAGGTGGGTGTCCCAGGAGGAGGCTGAAAGAAGGCTCCATGTCTCAGAACCACTTGGGGACTGTGGATGTCCGGAAAGAGTGTCTGACAACCACTTAGGGACTCTGGATGTCGGGAAAGAATGTGTGTGAAGTGTCCTGAGTGGTGGCCAGTGGGTTGAGTGGTCTGGGGGTTGGGGGTGGGGTGGAGGCCTGGGAAGAGGAGAGAGTTTGTGACAGACCTCCAGTGAGCTCACAATGCTTGACTGGCTTCCTGGTTGCCTAGCGCTGCCTAGGAGGTGTTTAGTGTTGGGGACCCCAGACAGGGCCTGATAGGCATGTGGGCAGATTCGGATGGAACATTTCTTCGGTTGATATGTCCTTGTCCTCACATCTGGGGCATTGAAGATCTGGCTGTGCATCCCCCTCAGGGGGGCCTCTGCTGTGATTGATGCTCCTTCCCGAATCCAAATGGCTGGGTACCCATAGGCACCTGCCTGGGTCCACAGGTGTGAAGGCCCAGGAAAATGAAGCCCTCCTCAGTACTCAATCTGCGGTCTACCCTTTCCCAGCTTCCATTTCAGAGCCTCCTTCGCCAGGTGGGAAGCCAGTGGCAGGTGGCCCACTGTCTCATGTCATCTGCCAAAGTTCCCCTGATACCTGCGCTCTCTGAAACCACTTGCATCAGCACCAGCAGCAGCAGCACCAGCCAGCTGAGCTACCAGGCCAGGGTCAGCCTGTGAGCTCCTTCTGGAAAATCTCCCTGGACCAGGAAGCTTCATTGTGCTCAGACTTCAAAACACCTTAGAGAAGCCTGGCAGCTTTAGTGGGTATCAGATTGGGCAGGGTTAGGCAGAGAGCTGCTGGGTCTGCCGTGGGGCGAGGCCTGCTGCTGGTCTCCAAGTCCAGGAGGTTGTTTCTGAGGCTCCTCCTCTATGGTCTGGATTGACATGAGGGTTTCTGTAGAGTTCCTTTAGGGTAGCCTGCAGGCACAGGTGAGCTCCATCCTTGTCCAGCCCTCAAGGCCTTCAGGGGCTGCCAGGGTCCCTTAGAGAGTGTGTCAGGGCAGTGTAATGTGTCACAAGGGTCCTTGTGACCTGTGCCAGCCTTCCCTGTGGCACCCTGGTCTACTTTCTCTGCACCCCAGCACCCAGGTCTTCGTCATCCTCTCCCCACATTCCATGCACAACCACACTGTTCATAATTCCCCCCCATGTTCCCCCCACACCCTCACCCAGGCACCCAGGCTCAAACCCCTTGCTTTCAGGAATCCTTGCAGCCTGCCCAGAGAGCCATGTCAGGCCTCTCCAGGCCTAAGGGCTTGCTGGCCATCTTAGGGTCTGGTGTTTTTTTGTTTTGTTTTTGTTTGTTTGGTTTTTTGGTTTTTGATTGGATAAAGGCAGAGGGAGTGCACTCAGGACCCTGCCTCACTGGCATCCCTGGTGCACTACTGCCATCAGCGGAAGTCTTTTGCTGATGGCTGCTGCAGTTCTCTTGCTTGTGTGCACATGGCAGTGATGGTCCACTTAGGGAAGTTCTCTGGTCCTGCCTGGACAGGAAGGACTCAGGTGTCCTGCTCCCTTCTTGGGCCAGGAGGCCTATGGGAGGAAGCAGGGTCCAGGTGACCCTGGGCCAGAACCGGCATCACAGGGTTTGGCTAGCTGGACTCTATAAGCATAGCCTCCCAGGTCCCAAGTCAGCAGCCATGTTGGGCAAGGGCACTGGACCTTACTACACAGGACCAAGAGCAAGGACTGCATCTGGGGTTGGGTGGAAAACAGGTCCTGTGTGCCTGGTATTAGGCCAAGGCCACCATTGCTTGCGACCCCACACTTTGGTTGAGGCATCCCCTGTACACCCACAGCTGGATTACCTCACTTGTAAGACACACACACACACAAACGCACACTCGCCCATGCGCACACACACATGCACACACACACACACACACCATAGACACACAACATACACGGTCCACCAGTGTCTTTATGCCATGCTCAGGAGCTGAGGGAGACAGATCTTTCCTTGGAAATATCCATGTTATTTATTAAACTTCTTCCCTGGCCTCTCAAGCACCCTTCATACTCTGCTATTCTGCCTGGATTTCTCTGAGGCTTTCCTTCTTTTTCTTTTTCAAATTGCCCTCTGTGTTGGAGCTCTGCTCCAGGTGGAGGCCAGGGACCCCAATCTGTCAGGAACAGAGTAACAGCTCATAACCCTTCAAGGGCCCTGGGAGGCACCAGTAGGGTGCTGTGCAACCTTGCTGTATGTACCTAGAGGGCTAGGATCCCAAGGCAATGTTATGAGTTGGGGTGAATCTCAAGAGAAGCAGCCAGAGGAGGATGTAGACTGAAGGGTGTCCCAAGGGCCAGGCAGTCAGCTTACCTTGCAGGCCGGATACACTATGCAGCCTCATCCATGCAGGGAACATACCTGTGGCTTCTCCTGACTGCCGAACTCACCAAGCCTAACGGAGAGAGGACGTTCAGGGGTCGACAAGGCCCCTTATCCTGTCCTCTCCTGCCCTGTCCAGGGATCTCATGTGGATAAATAGAGAACGCACTGGTGGCACTATGTGGGAGCCACTAGAATGCGAGATTGTGTGTGTGTGTGTATGTGTGTGTGTGTGTGTGTATGTGTGTGTGTGTGTGTGTGTGTGTATGTTTCTGCCGTCTTTCCTTCATTCTCTCTGTGTTTCCTGGATTGAAAGCTAGGATGTGAAACCAGGTGCAAGTTCACAGAGGACCAAGTGTGTAACAATTATTATGTTGTTTAGTTGAGAGTTGATTGTCAGAAAGCCATGATGGCATGTAAAAGACGCTCTTCAAGGCTTCCTCCGTTTTGCCTGAGCTCCAGTGTGCACAATGTCTGCACTTTTCCAGGATGGCTGGGGTGGGTTTGTGAAGGTCCATCAGAAATGGTGCTTGGGACCAGTAAAGTGACAGCCACATGGAGGTGGCAGGGCCCTTCCTTGGGGACTGCAAGCCTGGAACCTCTCGAAGCAGGCCTGTTTTGTTAAAAGTGGACTAGAGAGATGGCTCAGTGGCTAAGAGCACTGTCTGCTTCAGAGGTGCTGAGTGCCACTCCCAGCAAACACTTGGGGTCTCACACCATCTCTAATGTGATCTGATGCCCTCTTCCAGCAGGCAGGTGCCCATGCACATAGGGCATTCACACATAAAATAAGTAAAATCTTTACAAAAAAAAAAACCAAGAAGTGGCAGAAGATATGAGGAACGGGAATGTGCTGTGGGTATCCTGATGGGCCAAGTGAAAACTGCTTCTCCTTCATTCTTTCTAGGTGCACTTTGGTCCACTTGAATCTCCTGAGAGAGCTGCAAGCTGTGTGGGTGCCCAGCCCGGGCCACAGATAGGTAGGTGGGTGTCCCAGGAGGAGGCTGAAAGAAGGCTCCCTATCTGGTGCCAGGTATGCGAACCCTCCCTTTGAAGATTTGTGGTTTCAGGATTCAAGAGAGCTCTCAAAGAATTCAGGCTAGTGCCATTGGTTTGGTTGCTCACCAGAAGCACTTGAGACAACTACCCTGTTGCTCTGCTGGAGAAATGACTCAGCACTTCAGAACAGCCACTACTCTTCCAGAGGACCCAGGTACAAATCCCAGCACTTCTACAGCACCTCATGTCCCTGTTTCTGTAACTCCAGCTCCAAGGGCTCCAGTACCCTCTGTGGCCCTATTCTGTATTCTATGGGCACTAGCAAAACATGTGGTACACAGACATCTAGCAAACTACACATAGAGTTGTGGTAGAACAGAACTCTAACCTTTAGTAAAACTTATTTAAGCTTGTTTTCCCCTGTAAATACTTTTGAGAATCTTGGATGGATGCCTTCAGTACCTTCATGGACGCCTACAGGTTGTCAGCAAATAGGGAAGACAAACTGTTTCAAAACCCACTCTGAAAAAAACCGAAAAAAAAAAAAACAAAAGAAAAGAACAAAACAAAACAAAAAAACCCCACTCTGCTTTCCCAGCCCCATCACTCCCTGCCCCTTTGATTCTCTGGGGAGGTTCTAAGGTGTGTCACTCTTCCAGTGGGCGGGGCCAGCACTCAGGGGGCGGGAATTGCTCTTCTACTTCCGTTTTCTCTCTGCTTCCAACCAGGAGTGGGAATAGTCAGGGGTCAGGGATGGGGAAGGCAAGGCGGGGAGCAGAGATGGATGCTGCTGGTGGTCTCCTCCCTCCCTGGGCCTGAGATTCACATGCCCGGCATTGATCAAGTAAGTTTATCCCCACCTCCCTGCACCATAACTCCTTTTTCTCTGATGCCCTAGGACTTGGTGGCTTGATTGGTCTCTCTGGTGTCGGAGTGTCTCTCCTGCCTGCAGACTGCGCGACCGCGAGCACTGGGAGCCCTCAGACCAGGGAAGGAGGCACCACGAGGCTTGTTCAGCTTAGGGACTCCGGGTTTTGTTCTCTGGGCAACATCTAGAGAGCCTTAGTGGAAGGGCTTCGTGGGGAACCTGGAAGCACTTCGCTGGGACAGAAGGCCGGAGAAGGTTCCGGGACCATCACCCTAAGCAAGGGCCACCTACTCTCAGCCAGAGAGGTGAGCGAACTAGTTGCTAAAGCTTGGCTGCCCAGCGTTAGGCTTCTCCGGGTCCCCAAATGCATTGGTAAGAACGATTTCTTTTGTGGAAGTTTCAGACCAAAAAAAAAAAAAAAAAAAAAAAACCAACAACAACAACAGAACACATTTGTGCGTGTGTACTGGCAAGTTCTCACAAAAAGCCAGGGTGATTGTTTTTCTGTTTTTCGGTTTGTTTTGTTTTTCAAGGCAAGGTCCCTAGGTAGCTCTGACCCTCCCCACTACAAGGCCCCTCCACCACTGCTCTCCAGATGTTGCCCAGAGAACAAAACTCAGTGTCCAAGCCACGTGCTGCCTCCTTTCCTGGCCTGAGGGATCCCAGTGTGTTCTGGGAACTCACTCTGTACACCAGGCTGGCCTCCAACCCAGAGATTCCCCCTACCTCTGCCTCAGAGTGCTGGGAGAGCTCAGGAGTGCCCCACCACCACTGCTTGGCGGCCCTGCACATTTTCATTGCTCTAGACTCTAAGCTCTAAGGTTTTGTGAACATGGGAAGATATGAAAATATGGTCATGATCACTGATTATGGATACCAAAGCTTGGCAGATGCAAGTATCTGCCACAGAATCACCTGCTCCCTAGAATATTAACAGAATAACGAATGTTTCAAGTAAAAAATTTTTAAACAAATAAATTTGAGATACCAAAGTCTATAATAATACAAAATGTGCATAATTTGAGAATGTACTATATAAAAAAGTAGGTCAAATAGTATTTACACTTGCTAATGTTAAGTTTGTATTTGTGTGAGCTTCTTTTTCTTCTAATTTCCTTTTTTTTCTTTCCTGCATGGTTTGTTTCCTCAGTCACTGGCCACAGGAATCTTGAGAAGTCTTAGGAATATGCAGGCAAGGACTTGAGCCCAGCTTCTTCTCCAACATTGTGCAAAGGAACTGTCCATCCCAGGGGAAATGTGTGAGTTTCTATGTGTCCTTGTATTCCACTTATTTATTTATGGGTCTTTCTGTGACAGGATCTCTCTGTGTAGCCTCCTAGACCCGCCAATATCGTGGGTGTCCTAGACTTGCTTTGTAGACCAGGCTGGCCTCGAACTCACAGCAATCTAGCCCCCTCTGCCTCCCAGCATGCTGGGAGTTCAGGCTTGCCTTTACAGGCTTGATATTGTCCTTGTATTGTTATTCACACTGAAACAGAATTTCCAAAGCAACATCATTTAAAACATACAAATTCTGAAGAGATACATATACTTTGTAGGTTTTCACCACGATGAGTATTATGTTCACATATAGCCAGGTTTTTCTTTCCTCTGTGTTTTTAGTCGAATGTAGGAAAACTTAAGCTTCCTCTAGTGTCTAGAAGAAAGAATAATGACCTGATATCAAAACCAAAACAATACATAATGTGTTCATTGTCCATTTACTTTTTGTATAGCTACACATTTTATCAAGGTGTATTCAGTAAACCAGTCATGGAACTATATGAACTTAATGTACATAGCCAGCCTTGCCTGTACTTGGAGCTGATTTGATTCCTGTGTAGCTTTAGGTCCTCTGCTTTGTCTTTTATAACGAACTAGTTGTCCTATACCCAGCACCCTCCTGGCTTCCTCTGCCTGATGCTGAGGTTACAGGCCTATGCTAACACATACAGCACTCTATAACTACTTTGAAATTTTATTATTTTCACCTTTATGTATCTATGTGATGGTGTGTGTGTGTGTGTGTCTGTGTTTATGAAGCATGTGAGTGCACTGCATGAACCACTGTGTGGGTGTTGGTCAAAGGACAATTTGGAGATTTAGTTTCATTTTTCACCTTCTCTAGGATACAGTCTCTCTTATTGTACCTCTGCACTGCACACTGCAGCTAACTGGCGTTCCCTCTGTTCTCTTCTTTCATTTCTTTTTCTCTCTACTAATATAGGGATGACATGTGCACTACTAGCACTAGCTACTTCTATGGTTCGCAGAATGGTGTACTCAAGGCCTCAGGTTCATAAAAGGACTTGTACAACGGAGAAGCCATGATCTTAGATAAATCGTAATATGCCTTGTTGTATTGCACATTTTATATATACAGACAGAGGTTTTAACCAAATATATTGTCTAACCTATTTCTCCTAGCCGGACATCATTATGTGTTTATATTCCTTATGATAATGAAATAGTGGGAGGTTCAAAAGAACTTGGAAATTAACTTCACATAGGAGAGTTGACTAACTTACTGTTGCAGAATATGATCATACATATATATAAACATATCTGTAGATATATGTGTGTGTATATATATATATATATATATATAATATTTCTTTACTTTGTGTCAGATATGGGCCCAGGTGCTAATACAAACTGAGAAAATATGAATATACCATGTTCCTAATGTGTCATATTGAGGATTTTCATTAAAATTTTTTTTCTTCTATGAGTGATTAGTAGCCACTTCTGGATAGATAGGAAGAGAAGTAACACAAAAGATCAGCATCAGGGTCTGCATCTTGGTACATTTGGAAAATATGACCAGCCAGCCGCAGTGCACAAGGCCATCCCTATTCCGCATGCTTTGGTTGATACAACACACCACAACCACAGCTAACATACCTCATTTTGAGGAAACACACACAGACACACATACACACACACATGCATGGAGACACAGAGAGAGAGAGACACATACACACACACACACACAGAGCTACGCACGCAAATACACACAAGATACTCAGTTTTTCTGGGCTGTACTCAGGATCTCAGGGACAGAGAGCCTTCCTAGCCAAATATCCATTTTACTTGCTAAACCCCTTTCCAAACTTCCTCAACCACCCTTCCTCCTACCCTGCTATTCTGCCTGGAGTTCTCTGGGGCTTTCCTTCTGTTTCTTTTTCAAATTGTGCTCAATCAATCTCCTCCCTCTCTCTCCCTCTCCCTCTCCCTCTCTCTCCCTCTCTCCAGCACCTCTCTCTTGGAGTCCCTATCCTGCCCTACCCTGCCCTGTCCATGGATCTCATGTGGATAAATAGAGAAGGTACTGGTGATACCATGTGGGACCCAGAAGATTGCGAGGTGTGTGTCTGTGCACGTGCGTGTGTGTGTGTGTGTGTGTGTGTGTGTGTGTGTGCGCATGCGCATGCGGGAGCACAAGTGCGAGTGACAACCAAATGGAAGGTGGCAGGGCCCTTCCGTGGGGTCTGCAGGTCTGGCACCTCTGAGAACTCAGAGCAGACCTAATTCCAATGGAACTCCCTTTGGAACATCGGAGTGGATGCTTGCAGAAGGCTTCCAAGAGGGAGAGAGTTGGAAAGCCATGGTAATCTCAGGGCTGTCTCCAGGAGGCTGGCAGAGTGATTTTCTTCTAGGGACCATCCTGGAAGGTCTTGTCTGTGCTCAAGTGGGCCCCTGGCGACTTTCAGTGCTCTTGGGAGGAAGACTTCCTGTTGAAGAGTAACAAGCATATGCCCAGAGATCAGGTTCTATGTATCACTTGGTCTCCAGACAGAACTCTCTGCCCTGGATACTGTAGCTGGAACTGTGTAGATCACAGAGGGAGAGGCACAACTGGAGAGAGGAGGAGTGAGAAAGAGACAGACAGACAGACAGACAGAGAGAGATAGGGATAGAAAGAATTACAAAAAGAGAGAAAAAATGCCAGAGACATAGGGATGGAGGAAGGGAAAGAGAGAGACAGAGAGGGAGGAAAAGAGAGAGAGAGGAGGAAGAATGAATATCTGCAAATGATCTGTGTAGGTGTTTTTGGGTGTTTTTGTATGCCGCCTGTTGGCAACATCGATTTTTTTTCTAGGGATAATACATTGTCTGTGCTATGGGTCTGGGCCCTAGAGAGAAAGGATGAGAGTACCTGAAAAACCGTTTTGTGTTTGGGTTTTGTTTGTTTGTTTTTTTTTTTGGTGAGTAGTCTGGGACTTTTGTTAGAAGTGGACTGGAGAGATGGCTCAGGGGCTAAGAGCACTGTCTGCTCTTCCAAAGGTCCTGAGTTACACTCCCAGCAAACACTAGGTGGCTCACAACCATCTATAATGTGATCTGATGCCCTCTTCCAGCAGGCAGGTGCCCATTCGCGTTAGGGCATTCACACATAAAATAAATAAAATCTTTAGAAAAAAACAAGAAGAAGTGGCAGAAGAGCTGAGGAGCAGGAATGTGCTGTGGGGATCCTGATGGGCCAAGTGAAAACTGCTCCTCCTTCATTCTTTCTAGGTGCCCTTTGGTCCACTTGAATCTCCTGAGAGAGCTGCAAGCTGCATGGGTGCCCAGTCCTGGCCACAGGGAGGTAGGTGGGTGTCCCAGGAGGAGGCTGATAGAAGGCTCCGTGTCTGAGAACCACTTGGGGACTGTGGATAAGGGGAAAGAGAGTGAAGTGTCCTGAGTGGTGGCCAGTGGGTTGGGGGCTCTGGGGGTTGAGGGTGGGGTCGAAGCCTGGGGAAAGGAGAGAGATTGTGACAGCCCTCCAGGGAGCTCACAATGCTTGACTGGCTGCCTGGTTGCCTGGCACTGCCTAGTAGGTGGCTAGTGTTGGGGAACCAAGGCAGATCCTGGTCGGCATGTGGGCAGATAGGGTTGGAACTTTTCTTTTTTGGTATGTCCTTGTCCTCCCATCTGCGACATTGATGGTCGGGCTGTGCATTCCCCTCAGGTGGGCCTCTGCTGTGGTTGATCCTCCCACCTGAATCCAGATAGATGGGTACCCATAGGCACCTGCCTAGGTCCATAGGCTAGAAGTCTGTGAAACTGGAACCCTCCTCAGTACTCAATCTGAAGCCTGCACTTTGCCTAGCGGCCATTCCAGAGCCTCCTCCTGCCAGGTGAGAAGCCAGTGCAGTGCTCATGGCTCAAGTGTGGCAGGTGGCCCTCTCTCTCATGTAATCACTGATGCTCTGAGCTTTCTGACACCACCACCACCACCATTACCACCATCACCAGCCTGCTGAGTTACCAGACCAGGGTCAACCCAGGAGTGCCTTGAGGACAAGGCCACATGACCAGGAAGCGTTGTTGTGCCCAGGCTTCAGCACACCCTGGAGAAGCCTGGCAGCTTTAGTGGTTATCAGATTGGGCAGGGATAGGCAGAGAGCTGCTGGGTCTGCCAGGGCGGTGTGACCAAGCTGGTGGTCTCCAAGTCCAGGAAGTTGTTTCTGAGGCTCCTCCCCTATGGTCTGGATTGTCATGAGGGTTTCTGTAGAGTTCCTTTAGGGTAGCCTGCAGGCACAGGTGAGCTCCATCCCTGTCCATCCCTCAAGTCCCTCAGGGGCTGCCAGGTGCCCTAAGTGGTGTGTGTCAGGGCAGTGCAGTGTGTCACAGGGGTCTTTGTGACCTGTACCAGCCTTCCCTGTGGCACCCTGGTGTACTTCCTCTGCACTCCAGCGCCCAGGTCTGTATCATCAGCACCCCACACTCTTTCCCCTCACCCCAACCCCCCGGCTCATAATCCTCCCCAAGTACCCTCCACACCCTCAGGGAGAGGGAGCCTTCCTGGGAAATGTCCATGTTATTTATTGAAGCCCTTCCCTGGCCTTTCAAGCACCCTTCATACTCTGCTATTCTGCCTGGATTTCTCTGGGGCTTTCCTTCTGTTTCTTTTTCAAGTTGCCCCCTGTGTTGGAGCTCTGCTCCAGGTGCAGGTCAGGGACCCCAATCTGTCAGGAACAGAGTAATACCTCATAACCCTTCAAGGGCCCTGGGAGGCACCAACAGGATCCTGTGCAACCTTGCTGTGTGTACCTAGAGGGCTAGGATCCCCAAGGCAATGTTATGATTTGGGGTGAATCTCAAGAGAAGCAGCCAGAGGAGGATGTAGACTGAAGGGTGATGCAAGGGCCAGGCAGTCAACTTACCTTGCCGGCCAGGTTAACTATGAAGCCTCATCCATGCAGGAAACATACTTGTGGCTTCTCCTGACTGCCTACCTCACCAAGCCTAACAGAGAGAGGAGGTTCAAGGGTTGACAAGGCCCCTATCCTGTCCTAGCCTGCCCTGTCCATGGATCTCAGGTGGATAAATAGAGAACGCACTGGTGGCACTATGTGGGAGCCACTAGAATGGGAGATTGTGTGTGTGTGTGTGTGTGTGTGTGTGTGTGTGTGTGTGTGTGTGTACACGCGCGCGCGCGTGTGCGTGTGCCTGCATGTATGTTGTGTGTGTCTATGGTCCTATGTGTATTCATGTGTTTCTTCTCTCTCCCCTTCATTCTCTGTGTTTTTTGTATTAGAAGCTAGGATGTAATAGGCCAGGTGCAAGTCTATAGGACCAAGTGTGTAGCAATTACTATGATGTTTCGTTCAGAGTTCATTGTCAGGAGGAGAGGCTGTCATGTAAAGAAGCCCTTTATGGCTTCATCCCTTTGGCCTGACCTCCAGTGTGTACAAGGGCTATACTTTTCCATGGTGGCTGGGGTAGGTTGGTGAAGGTCCAGCAGAAATGGTGTTTGGGACCAGTAGAGTGACACCCACATGGAAGGTGGCAGGACCCTTCCTTAGGGATTGCAGGCCTGGAACCTCTCAGAGCAGGCCCATTTTGTTAGAAGAAAAACTGTCTGCTCTTCCAGAGGTCCTGAGTGCCACTCCAGCAAACACTTCTTGGCTCACAACTATCTATAATGTGACTTGATGCCCCCTTCCAGCAGGCAGGTGCCCAATCGCATAGGGTATTCACACATACAATAAGTAAAATCTTTAAGGGAAAAAAAAAACCGAGAAAAAGTGGCAGAAGAGCAGAGGAGCGGGAATGTGCTGTGGGGATCCTGATGGGCCAAGTGAAAACTGCTCCTCCTGCATTCTTTCTAGGTGCCCTGTGGTCCACTTGAATCTCCTGAGAGAGCTACAAGTTGCATGGTTGCCCAGCCCGGCCACAGGGAGGAAGGTGGGTGTCCCAGGAGGAGGCTGAAAGAAGGCTCCATGTCTGAGAACCACTTGGGGACTCTGGATGTCGGGAAAGAATGTGTGTGAAGTGTCCTGAGTGGTGGCCAGTTGATTGGGTGGCCTGGGGGTTGGGAGTGGGGTGGAGGCCTGGGGAGAGGAGAGAGGTTGTGACAGAACTCCAGGGCGCTCACAATGCTTGACTGGCTTCCTGGTTGCCTAGCACTGCCTAGGAGGTGTTTAGTGTTGGGGACCGAAGGCAGGGCCTGGTAGGCATGTGGGCAGATTCGGATGGAACATTTCTTCGTTTGATATGTCCTTGTCCTCACATCTGGGGCATTGAAGATCTGGCTGTGCATCCCCCTCAGGGGGGCCTCTGCTGTGTTTGATGCTCCTTCTGGAATCCAGATGGTTGGGTACCCATAGGCACCTGCCTGGGTCCACAGGTGTGAAGGCCCGGGAAACTGAAGCCCTCCTCAGTACTCAATCTGCGGTCTACCCTTTCCCAGCTTCCATTTCAGAGCCTCCTCCTGCCAGGTGGGAAGCCAGTGGCAGGTGGCCCGTTGTCTCATGTCATCTGCTAAAGTTCCCCCAGAGACCTGAGCTCTCTGAAACCACTTGCATCAGCACCACCAGCAGCAGCACCAGCCAGCTGAGCTACCAGGCCAGGGTCAGCCTGTGAGTGCCTTCTGGAAAAGCCCGCTTGACCAGGAAGCTTCACTGTGCTCAGACCTCAAAACACCTTGGAGAAGCCTGGCACCTTTAGTGGTTATCAGATTAGGCAGGGTTTAGGCAGAGAGCTGCTGGATATGCCGAGGGGCGAGGCCTGCTGCTGCTCCCCAAGTCCAGGAGGTTGTTTCTGAGGTTTCTCCCCTATGGTCTGGATTGTCATGAGGGTTTCTGTAGAGTTCCTTTAGGGTAGCCTGCAGCACAGGTGAGCTCTATCCTTGTCCAGCCCTCAAGGCCTTCAGGGGCTGCCAGGTGCCCTTAGAGAGTGTGTCAGGGCAGTGCAGTGTGTCACAAGGGTCCTTGTGACCTGTGCCAGCCTTCCCTGTGGCACCCTGGTCTACTTTCTCTGCACCCCAGCACGCAGGTCTTAGTCATCCCCTCCCCTCATTCCATGCACAACCACACTGCTCATAATCACCCCCCAAACCACACCGCTCATAATCCCCCCCAAGTTCCCCCCACACCCTCACCCCGGCTCCCAGGCTCAAACCCCTTACCTTCAGGAATCCTTGCAGCCTGCCCAGAGAGCCATCTCAGGACTCTCCAGGCCTAAGGGCTTGGTGGCCATCTTAGGGTCTGGTGTTTTTTAGTTTTTTTTTTGTTTGTTTGGTTTTTTGGTTTTTGATTGTATAAGGGCAGAGGGACTGCACTCAGGTCCCTGCCTCACTGGAATCCCTGGTGCACTACTGCCATCCAGCGGAAGTCTTTTGCTGATCGCTGCTGCAGTTCTCTTGCTTGTGTGCACATGGCAGTGATGGTCCACTTAGGGAAGTTCTCTGGTCGTGCCTGGACAGGAAGGACTCAGGTCTCCTGCTCCCTTCTTGGGCCAGGAGGCCTATGGGAGGAAGCAGGGTCCAGGTGACCCTGGGCCTGATCCCATCTTCACAGGGTTTGGCTAGCTAGACTCTATAAGCATGGCCTCCCAGGTCCCAAGTCAGCAGCCATGTTGGGCAAGGGTATTGGACCTTATTACACAGGACCGAGAGCAAAGGCTGCATCTGGGGTTGGGTGTAAAACAGGTCCTGTGTGCCTGGTCTTTTGCCAAGGCCACCATAGCTTGCGACCCCACACTTTGGTTGAGGCTTCCCCTGTACACCCACAGCTGGATTACCTCACTTGTAAGACACACACACACATACACACACACAAACGCACACACACACACACACACACACACACACACACACACACGCACGCACACATACACACAAACCGTAGACACACAACATACACGGTCCACCAGTGTCTTTATGCCGTGCTCAGGAGCTGAGGAAGACATAGCTTTCCTTGGAAATGTCCATGTTATTTATTAAACTTCTTCCCTGGCCTCTCAAGCACCCTTCATACTCTGCTATTCTGCCTGGATTTCTCTGAGGCTTTCCTTCTGTTTCTTTTTCAAATTGCCCTCTGTGTTGGAGCTCTGCTCCAGGTGGAGGCCAGGGACCCCAATCTGTCAGGAACAGAGTAACAGCTCATAACCCTTCAAGGGCCCTGGGAGGCACCAGCCGGGTCCTGTGCAAACTTGCTGTGTGTACCTAGAGGGCTAGGATCCCAAGGCAATGTTATGATTTGGGGTGAATCTCAAGAGAAGCAGCCAGAGGAGGGTGTAGACTGAAGGGTGTCCCAAGGGCCAGGCAGTCAGCTTACCTTGCAGACCGGATACACTATGCAGCCTCATCCATGCAGGGAACATACCTGTGGCTTCTCCTGACTGCCTAACTCACCAAGCCTAACGGAGAGAGGACGTTCAGGGGTCGACAAGGCCCCTATCCTGTCCTCTCCTGCCCTGTCCAGGGATCTCATGTGGATAAATAGAGAACTCACTGGTGGCACTATGTGGGAGCCACTAGATTGTGAGATAGTGTGTGTGTGTGTGTGTGTGTGTGTGTGTGTGTATGTGTATGTTCTGCCGTCTTTCCTTCATTCTCTCTGTGTATCCTGGATTGAAAGCTAGGATGTGAAACCAGGTGCAAGTCCACAGAGGACCAAGTGTGTAACAATTATTATGTTGTTTTGTTGAGGGTTGATTGTCAGAAAGCCATGATGGCATGTAAAAGATGCTCTTCAAGGCTTCCTCCGTTTTGCCTGAGCTCCAGTGTGCACAATGTCTGCACTTAACCAGGATGGCTGGGGTGGGTTTGTGAAGGTCCATCAGAAATGGTGCTTGGGACCAGTAAAGTGACAGCCACATGGAGGTGGCAGGGCCCTTCCTTGGGGACTGCAGGCCTGGAAACTCTCGGAGCAGGCCCGTTTTGTTAAAAGTGGACCAGAGAGGTGGCTCAGTGGCTAAGAGCACTGTCTGCTCTTCAGAGGTGCTGAGTGCCACTCCCAGCAAACACTTGGGGGCTCACACCATCTCTAATGTGATCTGATGCCCTCTTCCAGCAGGCAGGTGCCCATTCACATAGGGCATTCACACATACAATAAGTAAAATCTTTACAAAAAAAACCGAGAACAAGAGGCAGAAGAGCTGAGGAGCGGGAATGTGCTGTGGGGATCCTGATGGGCCAAGTGAAAACTGCTCCTCCTGCATTCTTTCTAGGTGCCCTTTGGTCCACTTGAATCTCCTGAGAGAGCTGCAAGCTGCATGGGTGCCCAGCCCGGGCCACAGATAGGTAGGTGTGTGTCCACGGAGGAGGCTGATAGAAGGCTCCATGTCTGAGAACCACTTGGGGTCTGTGGATGGGGGGAAAGAGAGTGAAGTGTCCTGAGTGGTAGCCAGTGGGTTGGGGGGTCTGGGGGTTGAGGGTGGGGTTGAAGCCTGGGGAAAGGAGAGAGATTGTGACAGCCCTCCAGGGAGCTCACAATGCTTGACTGGCTGCCTGGTTGCCTGGCACTGCCTAGTAGGTGGCTAGTGTTGGGGAACCAAGGCAGATCCTGGTCGGCATGTGGGCAGATAGGGTTGGAACTTTTCTTTTTTGTTATGTCCTTGTCCTCCCATCTGCGACATTGATGGTCGGGCTGTGCATTCCCCTCAGGTGGGCCTCTGCTGTGGTTGATCCTCCCACCTGAATCCAGATAGATGGGTACCCATAGGCACCTGTCTAGGTCCATAGGCTAGAAGTCTGTGAAACTGGAACCCTCCTCAGTACTCAATCTGAAGCCTGCACTTTGCCTAGCGGCCATTCCAGAGCCTCCTCCTGCCAGGTGAGAAGCCAGTGCAGTGCTCATGGATCAAGTGTGGCAGGTGGCCCTCTCTCTCATGTAATCACTGATGCTCTGAGCTTTCTGACACCACCACCACCACCATTACCACCACCACCCCCTGCTGAGTACCAGACCAGGGTCAACCCAGGAGTGCCTTGAGGACAAGGCCACAAGACCAGGAAGGTTTGTTGTGCCCAGGCTTCAGCACACCCTGGAGAAGCCTGGCAGCTTTAGTGGTTATCAGATTGGGCAGGGATAGGCAGAGAGCTGCTGGGTCTGCCAGGGCGGTGTGACCAAGCTGGTGGTCTCCAAGTCCAGGAAGTTGTTTCTGAGGCTCCTCCCCTATGGTCTGGATTGTCATGAGGGTTTCTGTAGAGTTCCTTTAGGGTAGCCTGCAGGCACAGGTGAGCTCCATCCCTGTCCAGCCCTCAAGTCCCTCAGGGGCTGCCAGGTGCCCTAAGTGGTGTGTGTCAGGGCAGTGCAGTATGTCAAAGGGGTCTTTGTGACCTGTACGAGCCTTCCCTGTGGCACCCTGCTCTACTTCCTGTGCATCCCAGCGCCCAGGTCTGTATCATCAGCACCCCACACTCTTTCCCCTCACCCCCCCCTCAGCTCATAATCCTCCCCAAGTACCCACCACACCCTCAGGGAGAGGGAGCCTTCCTGGGAAATGTCCATGTTATTTATTGAAGCCCTTCCCTGGCCTTTCAAGCACCCTTCATACTCTGCTATTCTGCCTGGATTTCTCTGAGGCTTTCCTTCTGTTTCTTTTTCAAGTTGCCCACTGTGTTGGAGCTCTGCTCCAGGTGCAGGTCAGGGACCCCAATCTGTCAGGAACAGAGTAATACCTCATAACCCTTCAAGGGCCCTGGGAGGCACCAGCAGGGTCCTGTGCAACCTTGCTGTGTGTACCTAGAGGGCTAGGATCCCCAAGGCACTATTATGATTTGGGGTGAATCTCAGGAGAAGCAGCCAGAGGAGGGTGTAGACTGAAGGGTGACCCAAGGGCCAGGCAGTCAGCTTACCTTGCAGGCCAGGTTAACTATGAAGCCTCATCCATGCAGGAAACATACTTGTGGCTTCTCCTCACTGCCTACCTCACCAAGCCTAACAGAGAGAGGAGGTTCAAGGGTTGACAAGGCCCCTGTCCTATCCTACGCTGCCCTGTCCATGGATCTCATGTGGATAAATAGAGAACTCACTGGTGGCTCTATGTGGGAGCCACGAAATTGCGAGATTGTGTGTGTGTGTGTGTGTGTGTGTGTGTGTGTGTGTGTGTGTGTGTGTGTGTGTGTGTGTGTTTCTGCCCTCTTTCCATCATTCTCTCTTTGTTTCCTGGATTGAAAGCTAGGATGTGAAACCAGGTTCAAGTCCACAGAGAACCGAGTGTGTAACAATTATTATGTTGTTTATTTGAGAGTTGATTGTCAGAAAGCCACGATGGCATGTAAAAGATGCTCTTCAAGGCTTCCTCCGTTTTGCCTGAGCTCCAGTGAGCACAATGTCTGCACTTTTCCAGGATGGCTGAGGTGGGTTTGTGAAGGTCCATCAGAAATGGTGCTTGGGACCAATAAAGTGACAGCCACATGGAGGTGGCAGGGCCCTTCCTTGGGGACTGCAGGCCTGGAACTTCTCAGAGCAGGCCTGTTTTGTTAAAAGTGGACTAGAGAGATGGCTCAGTGGCTAAGAGCACTGTCAGCTTCAGAGGTGCTGAGTGCCACTCCCAGCAAACACTTGGGGGCTCACACCATCTATAATGTGATCTGATGCCCTCTTACTGCAGGCAGGTGCCCATGCACATAGGGCATTCACACATAAAATAAGTAAAATCTTTACAAAAAAAAACCAAGAAGTGGCAGAAGAGCTGAGGAGCGGGAATGTGCTGTGGGGATCGAAGCTAGGATGTAATAGGCCAGGTGCAAGTCTATAGGACCAAGTGTGTAGCAATTACTTTGGTGTTTCGTTCAGAGTTGATTGTCAGGAGGAGAGGCTGTCATGTAAAGAAGCCCTTTATGGCTTCATCCCTTTGGCCTGACCTCCAGTGTGTACAAGGGCTATACTTTTCCATGGTGGCTGGGGTAGGTTGTTGAAGGTCCAGCAGAAATTGTGTTTGGGACCAGTAGAGTGACACCCACATGGAAGGTGGCAGGAACCTTCCTCAGGGATTGCAGGCCTGGAACCTCTCAGAGCAGGCCCATTTTGTTAGAAGAAGACTAGAGAGATGGCGCAGTGGCTAAGAGCACTGTCTGCTCTTCAGAGGTCCTGAGTGCCACTCCAGCCAACACTTCTTGGCTCACAACTATCTATAATGTGACCTGATGCCCCCTTCCAGCAGGCAGGTGCCCATTCGCATAGGGCGTTCACACATACAATAAGTAAAATCTTTAAGGGAAAAAAAAACCGAGAAAAAGTGGCAGAAGAGCAGAGGAGCAGGAATGTGCTGTGGGGATCCTGATGGGCCAAGTGAACACTGCTCCTCCTGCATTCTTTCTAGGTGCCCTTTGGTCCACTTGAATCTCCTGAGAGAGCTGCAAGCTGCATGGGTGCCCAGCCCTGGCCACAGGGAGGTAGGTGGGTGTCCCAGGAGGAGGCTGAAAGAAGGCTCCTTGTCTGAGAACCACTTGGGGACTCTGGATGTCGGGAAAGAGTGTGTGTGAAGTGTCCTGAGTGGTGGCCAGTTGATTGGGTGGCCTGGGGGTTGGGAGTGGGGTGGAGGCCTGGGGAGAGGAGAGAGGTTGTGACAGACCTCCAGGGAGCTCACAATGCTTGACTGGCTTCCTGGTTGCCTAGCACTGCCTAGGATGTGTTTAGTGTTGGGGACCGAAGGCAGTGCCTGGTAGGCATGTGGGCAGATTGGGATGGAACATTTCTTCTGTTGATATGTCCTTGTCCTCACATCTGCGGCATTGAAGATCTGGCTGTGCATCCCCCTCAGGCGGGCCTCTGCTTTGTTTGATGCTCCTTCTGGAATCCAGATGGCTGGGTACCCATAGGCACCTGCCTGGGTCCACAGGTTTGAAGGCCCGGGATCTGAAGCCCTCCTCAGTACTCAATCTGCGGTCTACCCTTTCCCAGCTTCCATTTCAGAGCCTCCTCCTGCCAGGTGGGAAGCCAGTGGCAGGTGGCCCTTTGTCTCATGTCATCTGCTAAAGTTCCCCAGAGACCTGAGCTCTCTGAAACCACTTGCATCAGCACCACCAGCAGCAGCACCAGCCAGCTGAGCTACCAGGCCAGGGTCAGCCTGTGAGTGCCTTCTGGAAAAGCCCGCTTGACCAGGAAGCTTCATAGTGCTCAGACCTCAAAACACCTTGGAGAAACCTGGCAGCTTTAGTGGTTATCAGATTAGGCAGGGTTTAGGCAGAGAGCTGCTGGGTCTGCCGTGGGGCGGGGCCTGCTGCTGCTCCCCAAGTCCAGGAGGTTGTTTCTGAGGCTTCTCCCCTATGGTCTGGATTGTCATGAGGATTTCTGTAGAGTTCCTTTAGGGTAGCCTGCAGGCACAGGTGAGCTCCATCCTTGTCCAGCCCTCAAGGCCTTCAGGGGCTGCCAGGTGCCCTTAGAGAGTGTGTCAGGGCAGTGTAATGTGTCACAAGGGTCCTTGTGACCTGTGCCAGCCTTCCCTGTGGCACCCTGGTCTACTTTCTCTGCACCCCAGCACCCAGGTCTTCGTCATCCTCTTCCCACATTCCATGCACAACCACACTGCTCATAATCCCCCCCCATGTTCCCCCCACACCCTCACCCAGGCACCCAGGCTCAAACCCCTTCCCTTCAGGTATCCTTGCAGCAGCCCAGAGAGCCATGTCAGGCCTCTCCAGGCCTAAGGGCTTGGTGGCCATCTTAGGGTCTGGTGTTTTTTTGTTTTGTTTTTGTTTGTTTGGTTTTTTGGTTTTTGATTGTATAAGGGCAGAGGGAGTGCACTCAGGTCCCTGCCTCACTGGCATCCCTGGTGCACTACTGCCATCCAGCGGAAGTGTTTTGCTGATCGCTGCTGCAGTTCTCTTGCTTGCCTGCACATGGCAGTGATGGTCCACTTAGGGAAGTTCTCTGGTCCTGCCTGGACAGGAAGGACTCAGGTGTCCTGCTCCCTTCTTGGGCCAGGAGGCCTATGGGAGGAAGCAGGGTCCAGGTGACCCTGGGCCAGATCCCATCTTCACTGAGTTTGGCTAGCTAGACTCTATAAGCATGGCCTCCCAGGTCCCAAGTCAGCAGCCATGTTGTGCAAGGGTATTGGACCTTATTACACAGGACCGAGAGCAAAGGCTGCATCTGGGGTTGGGTGTAAAACAGGTCCTGTGTGCCTGGTCTTGCGACCCCACACTTTGGTTGAGGCATCCCCTGTACACCCACAGCTGGATTACCTCACTTGTAAGACACACACACACACACCCACACACACACACACACACACACACACACAAACGCACACACACATACACACAAACCATAGACACACAACATACACGGTCCACCAGAATCTTTATGCCGTGCTCAGGAGCTGAGGGAGACATAGCTTTCCTTAGAAATGTCCATGTTATTTATTAAACTTCTTCCCTGGCCTCTCAAGCACCCTTCATACTCTGCTATTCTGCCTGGATTTCTCTGAGGCTTTCCTTCTGTTTCTTTTTCAAATTGCCCTCCGTGTTGGAGCTCTGCCCCTGGTGCAGGACAGGGACCCTAAACTGTCAGGAACAGAGTAACAGCTCATAAGCCTTCAAGGGCCCTGGGAGGCACCAGCAGGGTCCTGTGCAAACTTGCTGTGTGTACCTAGAGGGCTAGGATCCCAAGGCAATGTTATGATTTGGGGTGAATCTCAAGAGAAGCAGCCAGAGGAGGGTGTAGACTGAAGGGTGTCCCAAGGGCCAGGCAGTCAGCTTACCTTGCAGACCGGATACACTATGCAGCCTCATCCATGCAGGGAACATTCCTGTGGCTTCTCCTGACTGCCTAACTCACCAAGCCTAACGGAGAGAGGACGTTCAGGGGTCGACAAGGCCCCTATCCTGTCCTCTCCTGCCCTGTCCAGGGATCTCATGTGGATAAATAGAGAACGCACTGGTGGCATTATGTGGGAGCACCTAGATTGTGAGATTGTGTGTGTGTGTGTGTGTGTGTATGTGTGTGTATGTGTGTATGTGTGTGTGTGTATGTGTATGTTTCTGCCGTCTTTCCTTCATTCTCTCTGTGTTTCCTGGATTGAAAGCTAGGATGTGAAACCAGGTGCAAGTCCACAGAGGACCGAGTGTGTAACAATTATTATGTTGTTTAGTTGAGAGTTGATTGTCAGAAAGCCACGATGGCATGTAAAAGACGCTCTTCAAGGCTTCCTCCGTTTTGCCTGAGCTCCAGTGTGCACAATGTCTGCACTTTTCCAGGATGGCTGGGGTGGGTTTGTGAAGGTCCATCAGAAATGGTGCTTGGGACCAGTACAGTGACAGCCACATGGAGGTGGCAGGGCCCTTCCTTGGGGACTGCAGGCCTGGAACCTCTCGGAGCAGGCCCGTTTTGTTAAAAGTGGACTAGAGAGATGGCTTAGTGGCTAAAAGCACTGTCTACTTCAGAGGTGCTGAGTGCCACTCCCAGCAAACACTTGGGGGCTCACACCATCTATAATGTGATCTGATGCCCTCTTACTACAGGCAGGTGCCCATGCACATAGGGCATTCACACATAAAATAAGTAAAATCTTTACAAACAAAAAAAACAAGAAGAAGTGGCAGAAGAGCTGAGGAGCAGGAATGTGCTGTGGGTATCCTGATGGGCCAAGTGAAAACTGCTCCTCCTTCATTCTTTCTAGGTGCCCTTTGGTCCACTTGAATCTCCTGAGAGAGCTGCAAGCTGTGTGGGTGCCCAGTCCTGGCCACAGATAGGTAGGTGGGTGTCCCAGGAGGAGGCTGAAAGAAGGCTCCCTATCTGAGAACCACTTGGGGACTCTGGATGTCGGGAAAGAGTGTGAAGTGTCCTGAGTGGTGGCCAGTGTGTTGGGTTGTCTCGGGGGTGCGGGTTGGGTGGAGGCCTGGGGAGAGGAGAGAGTTTGTGTCAGACCTCCAGGGAGTTCACAATGCTTGACTGGCTGCCTGGTTGCCTGGCACTGCCTACTAAGTGTTTAGTGTTGGGGACCCAAGGCAAGGCCTAGTAGGCATGTGGGCAGATTGGGATGGAACGGTTCTTCTTTTGTTACATCCTTGTCCTCACATCTGCGGCATTAAAGATCTGGCTGTGCATCCCCCTCAGGTGGGCCTCTACTGTGGTTGGTCCTACCTCCCGAATCCAGATGGCTGGGTACCCATAGGCACCTGTGTGGGTCCACAGGCTTGAAGGCCTAGGAAACTGGAGCCCTCCTCAGTACTCAATCTGCAGCCTGCCCTTTGCCCAGCATCTATTCCAGAGCCTTCTCCTTCCAGGTGGGAAGTCAGTGCTGTGTACAGTGCCCACTTGTGGCAGGTGGCCCTCTCCTTCATGTCACCTGCCAACGTTCCCCTGTGTGCAGGGTTCTCTGACACTGATAACACCACCACCACCACCACCACCACCACCACCACCACCACCACATCCAACAACAACAACAACAATACTTCCACCACCACCACACCCAGCCTGATGAGGTACCAGACTAGGGTCAGCCCTGGAGTACCTGTGGGACTAGCCCCCTTGACCTAGAAGCTTTGTTGTGCCCAGGTTTCAGCACATTCTAGAGAAGCCTGGCAGCTTTAGTGGTTGTCAGATTGGGCAGGGTTATGCAGAGAGCTGCTGGTTTGGCCAGGTGGTCAGGGCCAAGCTGCTGGTCTCCAGGTCCAGGAGGTTGTTTCTGAGGCTTTTCCGCTATGGTCTAGATTGTCATGAGGGTTTCTGTAGAGTTCCTTTAGGGTAGTCTGCAGGCTCAGCTGAGCTCCATCCCTGTCCAGCTGTCAAGTCCCTCAGGAGCTGCCAGGTGCCCTAAGTGGAGTGTGTCAGGGCAGTGCAGTGTGTCACAGGGGTCTTTGTGACCTGTACCAGCCCTCCCTGTGGCACCCTGGTGTACTTCCTCTGCACCCCAGCACCCAGGTCTGTATCCTCTGCACCCCACACTCTTTCCTTCACCCCCCACCCCCACTGCTCATAATCCTCCCCAAGTTTCCCCCCACCCTCACCCAGGCACTGTAGGCTCAAACCCTTTTCAAATCGGGATCCTTGCAGCCTGCCCAGAGAGCCATCTAAGGAATTCTACAGGCCTAAGGGCTTGGTAGCCATCTTAGAGTCTGGAGGCAGCTGCTTTGCTTTTGTTTGTTTGTTTTTGTTTTTTATGGTTTTTGTTTTTTGATTCGGTAAGGGCTGAGGGAGTGCCCTCAGGTCCCTGCCTCACTGGCATCCCTGGTGCACTACTGCCATCCAGCGGAAGTCTTTTGCTGATGGCTGCTGCAGTTCTCTTGCTTGTGTGCACATGGCAGTGATGGTCCACTTAGGGAAGTTCTCTGGTCCTGCCTGGACAGGAAGGACTCAGGTCTCCTGCTCCCTTCTTGGGCCAGGAGGCCTTAGAAAGGAAGCAGGGTCCAGGTGACCCTGGGCCAGAACCGGCATCACAGGGTTTGGCTAGCTGGACTCTATAAACATAGCCTCCCAGGTCGCAAGTCAGCGGCCATGTTGGACAAGGTTACTGGACCTTACTACACAGGACCGAGAGCAAGGGCTGCATCTGGGGTTTGGTGGAAAACAGGTCCTGTGTGCCTGGTCTTTTGCCAAGGCCACCATTGCTTGTGACCCCACACTTTGGTTGAGGCATCCCCTGTACACCCACAGCTGGATTACCTCACTTGTAAGACACACACACGTACTCGCACGCGCACACACACACACACACACACACACACACACACACACACACACACACACCATACACAGTCCACCAGTTTCTTTAGGCCGTGCTCAGGATCTCAGGGAGACAGAGCCTTCCTGGGAAATGTCCATGTTATTTATTGAAGCCCTTCCCTGGCCTTTCAAGCACCCTTCATACTCTGCTATTCTGCCTGGATTTCTCTGGGACTTTCCTTCTGTTTCTTTTTCAAGTTGCCCCCTGTGTTGGAGCTCTGCTCCAGGTGCAGGTCAGGGACCCCAATCTATCAGGAACAGAGTAATACCTCATAACCCTCAATGGCCCTGGGAGGCACCAGCAGGGTCCTGTGCAACCTTGCTGTGTGTACCTAGAGGGCTAGGATCCCTAAGGCACTATTATGATTTGGGGTGAATCTGGAGAGAAGCAGCCAGAGGAGGGTGTAGACTGAAGGGTGACTCAAAGGCCAGGCAGTCAGCTTACCTTGCAGGCCAGGTGTACTATGCAGCCTCATCCATGCAGGGAACATACCTGTGGCTTCTCCTGACTGCCTAACTCACCAAGCCCAACAGAGAGAGGAGGTTCAAGGGTCGACAAGGCCCCTATCCTGTCCTCTCCTGCCCTGTCCATGGATCTCATGTGGATAAATAGAGAACGCACTGGTGGCACTATGTGGGAGCCACTAGAATGGGACATTCTGTGTGTGTGTGTGAGTGTATTTGTGCGTGCCTGCGTGTATGTTGTGTGTGTCTGTGGTCCTATGTGTGTTCATGTGTTTCTTTTCTCTCCCCTTCGTTCTCTGTGTTTTTTGGATTCGAAGCTAGGATGTAATAGGCCAGGTGCAAGTCTATAGGACCAAGTGTGTAGCAATTATTATGGTGTTTCGTTCAGAGTTGATTGTCAGGAAGAGAGGCTGTCATGTAAAGAAGCCCTTTATGGCTTCATACCTTTTGCCTGACCTCTAGTGTGTACAAGGGCTGTACTTTTCCATAGTGGCTGGGGTAGGTTGGTGAAGGTCCATCAGAAATGGTGGTTGGGTCCAGTAGAGTGACACCCACATGGAAGGTGGCAGGACCCTTCCTTGGGGACTGCAGGCCTGGTACCTCTCAGAGCATGCCCATTTTGTTAGAAGTAGACTAGAGAGATGGCTCAGTGGCTAAGAGCACTGTCTGCTTTTCAGAGAACCTGAGTGCCATTCCCAGCAAATACTGGGTTGCTCACAATCATGTAAAATGTGATCTGATGCCCTCTTCCAGCAGGCAGGTGCCCGTTCACATAGGGCGTTCACACAAACAATAAGGAAAATCTTTAAGGGAAAAAAAATAAGAAGAAGAGGCAGAAGAGCTGAGGAGCTGGAATGTGCTGTGGGGATCCTGATGGGCCAAGTAAAACTGCTCCTCCTTCATTCTTTCTAGGTGCCCTGTGGTCCACTTGGATCTCCTGAGAAAGCTGCAAGCTGCATGGGTGCCCAGCCCTGGCCACATGGAGGTAGGTGGGTATCCCAGGAGGAGGCTGAGAGAAGGCTCCCTATCTGAGAACCATTTGGGGACTCTGGATGTCGGGAAAGAGTGTGAAGTGTCCTGAGTGGTGGCCAGTGGGTTGGGTTGTCTCGGGGTTGGGGGTGGGGTGGAGGCCTGGGGAGAGGAGAGAGTTTGTGTCAGACCTCCAGGGAGCTCACAATGCTTGACTGGCCGCCTGGTTGCCTGGCACTGCCTACTAAGTGTTTAGTGTTGGGGACCCAAGGCAGGGCCTGGTAGGCATGTGGGCAGATTGGGATGGAACGGTTCTTCTGTTGATATGTCCTTGTCCTCACATCTGCGGCATTGAAGATCTGGCTGTGCATCCCCCTCAGGTGGGCCTCTACTGTGGTTGATCCTGCCTCCCGAATCCAGATGGCTGGGTACCCATAGGCACCTGTCTGGGTCCACAGGCTTGAAGGCCTAGGAAACTGGAACCCTCCTCAGTACTCAATCTGCAGCCTGCCCTTTGCCCAGCATCTATTCCAGAGCCTTCTCCTGCCAGGTGGGAAGTCAGTGCTGTGTACAGTGCCCACTTGTGGCAGGTGGCCCTCTCCTTCATGTCACCTGCCAACGTTCTCCTTTGCGCAGGGTTCTCTGACACTGACACCACCACCACCACCACCACCACCACCACATCCAACAACAACAACAACAATACCTCCACCACCACCACACCCAGCCTGATGAGGTACCAGACTAGGGTCAGCCCTGGAGTACCTGTGGGACTAGCCCCCTTGACCTAGAAGCTTTGTTGTGCCCAGGTTTCAGCACATCCTGGAGAAGCCTGGCAGCTTTAGTGGTTGTCAGATTGGGCAGGGTTATGCAGAGAGCTGCTGGGTTGGCCAGGTGGTCGGGGCCAAGCTGCTGGTCTCCAGGTCCAGGAGGTTGTTTCTAAGCCTTTTCCGCTATGATCTGGATTGTCATGAGGGTTTCTATAGAGTTCCCTTAGGGTAGTCTGCAGGCCCAGCTGAGCTCCATCCTTGTCCAGCTGTCAAGTCCCTCAGGGGCTGCCAGGTGACCTAAGTGGAGTGTGTCAGGGCAGTGCAGTATGTCACAGGGGTCTTTGTGACCTGTACCAGCCTTCCCTGTGGCACCCTGCTCTACTTCCTCTGCACCCCAGCGCCCAGGTCTGTATCCTCTGCACCCCACACTCTTTCCTTCACCCCCACCCCCACTGCTCATAATCCTCCCCAAGTTTCCCCCCGCCCTCACCCAGCCACTGTAGGCTCAAACCCTTTTCAATTCAGGATCCTTGCAGCCTGCCCAGAGAGCCATCTAAGGAATTCTACAGGCCTAAGGGCTTGGTAGCCATCTTAGAGTCTGGAGGCAGCTGCTTTGCTTTTGTTTGTTTGTTTTTGTTTTTTATGCTTTTTGTTTTTTGATTCGGTAAGGGCTGAGGGTGTGCACCGAGGTCCCTGCCTCACTGGCATCCCTGGTGCACTACTGCCATCCAGCGGAAGTCTTTTGCTGATGGCTGCTGTAGTTCTCTTGCTTGTGTGCACATGGCAGTGATGGTCCACTTAGGGAAGTTCTCTGATCCTGCCTGGACAGGAAGGACTCAGGTGTCCTGCTCCCTTTCTGGGCCAGGAGGCCTATGGGAGGAAGCAGGGTCCAGGTGACCCTGGGCCAGAACCGGCTTCACAGGGTTTGGCTAGCTGGACTCTATAAGCATAGCCTCCCAGGTCCCAAGTCAGCGGCCATGTTGGGCAAGGGCACTGAACCTCACGACACAGGACCAAGAGCAAGGGCTGCATCTGGGGTTCGGTGGAAAACAGATCCTGTGTGCCTGACCTTTTGCCAAGGCCACCATTGCCTGCGACCCCACACTTTTGGTTGAGGCATCCCCTGTACACCCACAGCTGGATTACCTCACTTGTAAGACACACACAGGCACTCACGCGCGCGCGCGCGCACACACACACACACACACACACACACACACACACACACACACACACACACACACACACACCCCATACACAGTCCACCAGTGTCTTTAGGCCGTGCTCAGGATCTCAGTGAGACAGAGCCTTCCTGGGAAATGTCCATGTTATTTACTGAAGCCCTTCCCTTTCCTTTCAAGCACCCTTCATACTCTGCTATTCTGCCTGGATTTCTCTGGGGCTTTCCTTCTGTTTCTTTCTCAGATTCCCCTGTCGGTTGGAGCTCTGCTCCAGGTGCAAGTCAGGGACCCCAATCTGTCAGGAACAAAGTAATACTTCATAACCCTTCAAGGGCCCTGGGAGGCACCAGCAGGGTCCTGTGCAACCTTGCTGTGTGTACCTAAAGGGCTAGGATCCCCAAGGCACTATTATGATTTGGGGTGAATCTCAAGAGATGCAGCCAGAGGAGGGTGTAGACTGAAGGGTGACTCAAAGGCCAGGCAGTCAGCTTACTTTGCAGGCCAGGTTAACTATGCAGCCTCATCCATGCAGGTGACATACCTGTGGCTTCTCCTGACTGCCTAACTCACCAAGCCTAACAGAGAGAGGACGTTCAGGGGTCGACAAAGCCCCTATCCTGTCCTAGCCTGCCCTGTTTATGGATCTCATGTGGATAGAGAACACACTGGTGGCACTATGTGGGAGCCACTAGAATGTGAGATTCTGTGTGTGTGTGTGTGTGTGTGAGTTTATTTGTGCGTTCCTGCGTGTACGTTGTGTGTATCTGTGGTCCTATGTGTGTTCATGTGTTTCTTTTCTCTCCCCTTCATTCTTTGTGTTTTTTGGATTCGAAGCTAGGATGTAATAGGCCAGGTGCAAGTCTATAGGACCAAGTGTGTAGCAATTACTATGATATTTCGTTCAGAGTTCATTGTCAGGAAGAGAGGCTGTCATGTAAAGAAGCCCTTTATGGCTTCATCCCTTTTGCCTGACCTCCAGTGTGTACAAGGGGTGTACTTTTCCATGGTGGCTGGGGTAGGTTGGTGAAGGTCCATCAGAAATGGTACTTGGGACCAGTAGAGTGACACCCACATGGAAGGTGGCAGGACCCTTCCTTGGGGACTGCAGGCCTGGAACCTCTCAGAGCAGGCCCATTTTGTTAGAATGAGACTAGAGAGATGGCTCAGTGGCTAAGAGCACTGTCTGCTTTTCAGAGAACCTGAGTGCCACTCCCAGCAAATACTCGGTTGCTCACAGTCATGTAAAATGTGATCTGATGCCCTCTTCCAGCAGGCAGGTGCCCGTTCACATAGGACGTTCACACAAACAATAAGTAAACTCTTTAAGGGAAAAAAAACCGAGAAAAAGTGGCAGAAGAGCTGAGGAGCGGGAATGTGCTGTGGGGATTCTGGGTGGGCCAAGTGAAAACTGTTCCTCCTGCATTCTTTCTAGCTTCTCTTTGGTCCACTTGAATCTCCTGAGAGAGCTGCAAGCTGCATGGGTGCCCAGCCCGGCCACAGGGAGGTAGGTGGGTGTCCCAGGAGGAGGCTGAAAGAAGGCTCCCGATCTGAGAACCACTTGGGGACTCTGGATGTCGGGAAAGAGAGTGTGTGAAGTTTTCTGAGTGGTGGCCAGTGGGTTGAGTGGTCTGGGGGTTGGGGGTGGGGTGGAGGCCTGGGGAGAGGAGAGAGTTTGTGACAGACCTCCAGTGAGCTCACAATGCTTGACTGGCTTCCTGGTTGCCTAGCGCTGCCTAGGAGGTGTTTAGTGTTGGGGACCCCAGACAGGGCCTGGTAGGCATGTGGGCAGATTCGGATGGAACATTTCTTCTGTTGATATGTCCTTTTCCTCACATCTGGGGCATTGAAGATCTGGCTGTTCATCCCCCTCAGGGGGGCCTCTGCTGTGATTGATGCTCCTTCCCGAATCCAAATGGCTGGGTACCCATAGGCACCTGCCTGTGTCCACAGGTATGAAGGCCCAGGAAAATGAAGCCCTCCTCAGTACTCAATCTGCGGTCTACCCTTTCCCAGCTTCCATTTCAGAGCCTCCTTCGCCAGGTGGGAAGCTAGTGGCAGGTGGCCCACTGTCTCATGTCATCTTCCAAAGTTCCCCTGAGACCTGAGCTCTCTGAAACCACTTGCATCAGCACCACCAGCAACAGCACCAGCCAGCTGAGCTACCAGGCCAGGGTCAGCCTGTGAGTGCCTTCTGGAAAAGCCCCCTGGACCAGGAAGCTTCATTGTGCTTAGACTTCAAAACACCTTAGAGAAGCCTGGCAGCTTTAGTGGGTATCAGATTGGGCAGGGTTAGGCAGAGAGCTGCTGGGTCTGCCGTGGGGCGAGGCCTGCTGCTGGTCTCCAAGTCCAGGAGGTTGTTTCTGAGGCTCCTCCTCTATGGTCTGGATTGACATGAGGGTTTCTGTAGAGTTCCTTTAGGGTAGCCTGCAGGCACAGGTGAGCTCCTTCCTTGTCCAGCCCTCAATGCCTTCAGGGGCTGCCAGGGTCCCTTAGAGAGTGTGTCAGGGCAGTGCAGTGTGTCACAAGGTTCCTTGTGACCTGTGCCAGCCTTCCCTGTGGCACCCTGGTCTACTTTCTCTGCACCCCAGCACCCAGGTCTTCGTCATCCTCTCCCCACATTCCATGCACAACCACACTGTTCATAATTCCCCCCCATGTTCCCCCCACACCCTCACCCAGGCACCCAGGCTCAAACCCCTTGCTTTCAGGAATCCTTGCAGCCTGCCCAGAGAGCCATGTCAGGCCTTTCCAGGCCTAAGGGCTTGGTGGCCATCTTAGGGTCTGGTGTTTTTTTGTTTTGTTTTTGTTTGGTTGGTTTTTTGGTTTTTGATTGGATAAAGGCAGAGGGAGTGCACTCAGGTCCCTGCCTCACTGGCATCCCTGGTGCACTACTGCCATCAGTGGAAGTCTTTTGCTGATCCCTGCTGCAGTTCTCTTGCTTGTGTGCACATGGCAGTGATGGTCCACTTAGGGAAGTTCTCTGGTCCTGCCTGGACAGGAAGGACTCAGGTCTCCTGCTCCCTTCTTGGGCCAGGAGGCCTATGGGAGGAAGCAGGGTCCAGGTGACCCTGGTCCAGAACCGGCTTCACAGGGTTTGGCTAGCTGGACTCTACAAGCATAGCCTCCCAGGTCCCAAGTCAGCGGCCATGTTGGGCAAGGGCACTGAACCTCACAACACAGGACCTAGAGCAATGGCTGCATCTGTGGTTGAGTGGAAAACAGATCCTGTGTGCCTGGTATTAGGCCAAGGCCACCTTTGCTTGCGACCCCACACTTTGGTTGAGGCATCCCCTGTACACCCACAGCTGGATTACCTCACTTGTAAGACACACACACACACAAACGCACACTCGCCCATGCACACACACACACACCCACACACACACACACACACACACACACACACACACACACACACACATACACCATAGACACACAACATACACGGTCCACCAGTGTCTTTATGCCATGCTCAGGAGCTGAGGGAGACATAACTTTCCTTGGAAATGTCCATGTTATTTATTAAACTTCTTCCCTGGCCTCTCAAGCACCCTTTATACTCTGCTATTCTGCCTGGATTTCTCTGAGGCTTTCTTTCTTTTTCTTTTTCAAATTGCCCTCTGTGTTGGAGCTCTGCTCCAGGTGGAGGCCAGGGACCCCAATCTGTCAGGAACAGAGTAACAGCTCATAACCCTTCAAGGCCCCTGGGAGGCACCAGAAGGGTCCTGTGCAACCTTGCTGTATGTACCTAGAGGGCTAGGATCCTAAGGCAATGTTATGATTTGGGGTGAATCTCAAGAGAAGCTGCCAGAGGAGGGTGTAGACTGAAGGGTGTCCCAAGGGCCAGGCAGTCAGCTTACCTTGCAGGCCAAATACACTATGCAGCCTCATCCATGCAGGTGACATACTTGTGGCTTCTCCGGACTCCCTAACTCACCAAGCCTAACAGAGAGAGGAGGTTCAAGGGTCGACAAGGCCCCTATCCTATCCTACGCTGCCCTGCCCTATGGATAAACAGAGAACTCACTGGTGGCACTATGTGGGAGCCACTAGAATGGGAGATTGTTTGTCTGTGTGTGTATATGTTGCTGTGTGTATGTGTTGTGGGTGGGTGTGTTTCTGCCCTCTTTCCTTCATTCTCTCTGTGTTTCCTGGATTTAAAGCTAGGATGTGAAACCAGGTGCAAGTTCATAGAGGACCGAGTGTGTACCAATTATTATGAGATTTAGTTGAGAGTTGATTGTCAGAAAGACAGGATGGCATGTAAAAGATGCTCTTCAAGGCTTTCTCCGTTTTACCTGAGCTCCAGTGTGCACAAGGTCTGCACTTTTCCTGGGTGGCTGGGGAGGGTTTGTGAAGGCCCATCAGGAATGGTGCTTGGGACCAGTTAAAGTGACAGCCATATGGGAGGTAGCAGGGCCCTTCCTTGGGGACTGCAGGCCTAGAACCTCTCAGAGCAGGCCCGTTTTGTTAAAAGTGGACCAGAGAGGTGGCTCAGTGGCTAAGAGCACTGTCTACTCTTCAGAGGTCCTGAGTGCCACTCCCAGCAAACACTTCGGGGCTCACAACTATCTATAATATGATGATGCCCTCTTCCAGCAGGCAGGTGCCTGTTCACATAGGGCGTTCACACATACAATAAGTAAAATCTTTAAGGGAAAAAAAAAACCAAGAAGTGGCAGAAGAGCTGAGGAGCAGGATTGTGCTGTGGGGATCCTGATGGGCCAATTGAAAACTGCTCCTCCTGCATTCTTTCTAGGTGCCCTGTGGTCCACTTGAATCTCCTGAGAAAGCTGCAAGCTGCATGGGTGCCCAGCCCTGGCCACATGGAGGTAGGTGGGTATCCCAGGAGGAGGCTGAAAGAAAGCTCCCTGTGTCAGAACCACTTGAGGACTGTGGATGTGGGGAAAGAGAGTGAAGTGTCCTGAGTGGTGGCCAGTGGGTTGGGTGGTCTGGGGGTTGGGGGTGGGGTGGACGCCTGGGGAGAAGTGAGAGGTTGTGACAGACCTCCAGGGAGCTCACAATGCTTGACTGGCTGCCTGGTTGCCTAGCGCTGCCTAGTAGGTGTTTAATGTTGGGGAGCCAAGGCAGGGCATGTTAGGCATGTGGGCAGATTGGGATGAAAGGTTTCCTCTCTTGATAGGTCCTTGTCTTCGCATCTGGGGCATTGAAGATCTGGCTGTTCATCCCTCTCAGGGGGGCCTCTGCTGTGTTTGATGCTCCTTCCAGAATCCAAATGGCTGGGTACCCATAGGCACCTGCCTGGGTCCACAGGTGTGAAGGCCCAGGAAAATGAAGCCCTCCTCAGTACTCAATCTGCGGTCTACCCTTTCCCAGCTTCCATTTCAGAGCCTCCTTCGCCAGGGGGGAAGCCAGTGGCAGGTGGCCCACTGTCTCATGTCATCTGCCAAAGTTCCCCTGATACCTGCGCTCTCTGAAACCACTTGCATCAGCACCAGCAGCAGCAGCACCAGCCAGCTGAGCTACCAGGCCAGGGTCAGCCTGTGAGTGCCTTCTGGAAAATCCCCCTGGACCAGGAAGCTTCATTGTGCTCAGACTTCAAAACACCTTAGAGAAGCCTGGCAGCTTTAGTGGGTATCAGATTGGGCAGGGTTAGGCAGAGAGATGCTGGGTCTGCCGTGGGGCGAGGCCTGCTGCTTGTCTCCAAGTCCAGGAGGTTGTTTCTGAGGCTCCTCCTCTATGGTCTGGATTGACATGAGGGTTTCTGTAGAGTTCCTTTAGGCGAGCCTGCAGGCACAGGTGAGCTCCATCCTTGTCCAGCCCTCAAGGCCTTCAGGGGCTGCCAGGGTCCCTTAGAGAGTGTGTCAGGGCAGTGTAATGTGTCACAAGGGTCCTTGTGACCTGTGCCAGCCTTCCCTGTGGCACCCTGGTCTACTTTCTCTGCACCCCAGCACCCAGGTCTTCGTCATCCTCTCCCCACATTCCATGCACAACCACACTGTTCATAATTCCCCCCCATGTTCCCCCCACACCCTCACCCAGGCACCCAGGCTCAAACCCCTTGCTTTCAGGAATCCTTGCAGCCTGCCCAGAGAGCCATGTCAGGCCTCTCCAGGCCTAAGGGCTTGCTGGCCATCTTAGGGTCTGCTGTTTTTTTGTTTTGTTTTTGTTTGTTTGGTTTTTTGGTTTTTGATTGGATAAAGGCAGAGGGAGTGCACTCAGGTCCCTGCCTCACTGGCATCCCTGGTGCACTACTGCCATCCAGCGGAAGTCTTTTGCTGATGGCTGCTGCAGTTCTCTTGCTTGTGTGCACATGGCAGTGATGGTCCACTTAGGGAAGTTCTCTGGTCCTGCCTGGACAGGAAGGACTCAGGTGTCCTGCTCCCTTCTTGGGCCAGGAGGCCTATGGGAGGAAGCAGGGTCCAGGTGACCCTGGGCCAGAACCGGCATCACAGGGTTTGGCTAGCTGGACTCTATAAGCATAGCCTCCCAGGTCCCAAGTCAGCAGCCATGTTGGGCAAGGGCACTGGACCTTACTACACAGGACCAAGAGCAAGGACTGCATCTGGGGTTGGGTGGAAAACAGGTCCTGTGTGCCTGGTATTAGGCCAAGGCCACCATTGCTTGCGACCCCACACTTTGGTTGAGGCATCCCCTGTACACCCACAGCTGGATTACCTCACTTGTAAGACACACACACACACAAACGCACACTCGCCCGTGCGCACACACACATGCACACACACACACACCATAGACACACAACATACACGGTCCACCAGTGTCTTTATGCCATGCTCAGGAGCTGAGGGAGACAGAACTTTCCTTGGAAATATCCATGTTATTTATTAAACTTCTTCCCTGGCCTCTCAAGCACCCTTTATACTCTGCTATTCTGCCTGGATTTCTCTGAGGCTTTCCTTCTTTTTCTTTTTCAAATTGCCCTCTGTGTTGGAGCTCTGCTCCAGGTGGAGGCCAGGGACCCCAATCTGTCAGGAACAGAGTAACAGCTCATAACCCTTCAAGGGCCCTGGGAGGCACCAGTAGGGTGCTGTGCAACCTTGCTGTATGTACCTAGAGGGCTAGGATCCCAAGGCAATGTTATGACTTGGGGTGAATCTCAAGAGAAGCAGCCAGAGGAGGGTGTAGACTGAAGGGTGACCCAAGGGCCAGGCAGTCAGCTTACCTTGCAGGCCGGATACACTATGCAGCCTCATCCATGCAGGGAACATACCTGTGGCTTCTCCTGACTGCCTAACTCACCAAGCCTAACGGAGAGAGGACGTTCAGGGGTCGACAAGGCCCCTTATCCTGTCCTCTCCTGCCCTGTCCAGGGATCTCATGTGGATAAATAGAGAACGCACTGGTGGCACTATGTGGGAGCCACTAGAATGCGAGATTGTGTGTGTGTGTGTATGTGTGTGTGTGTGTGTGTGTATGTGTGTGTGTGTGTGTATGTTTCTGCCGTCTTTCCTTCATTCTCTCTGTGTTTCCTGGATTGAAAGCTAGGATGTGAAACCAGGTGCAAGTTCACAGAGGACCAAGTGTGTAACAATTATTATGTTGTTTTGTTGAGGGTTGATTGTCAGAAAGCCATGATGGCATGTAAAAGATGCTCTTCAAGGCTTCCTCCGTTTTGCCTGAGCTCCAGTGTGCACAATGTCTGCACTTAACCAGGATGGCTGGGGTGGGTTTGTGAAGGTCCATCAGATATGGTGCTTGGGACCAGTAAAGTGACAGCCACATGGAGGTGGCAGGGCCCTTCCTTGGGGACTGCAGGCCTGGAACCTCTCGAAGCAGGCCTGTTTTGTTAAAAGTGGACCAGAGAGGTGGCTCAGTGGCTAAGAGCACTGTCTGCTCTTCAGAGGTGCTGAGTGCCACTCCCAGCAAACACTTGGGGGCTCACACCATCTCTAATGTGATCTGATGCCCTCTTCCAGCAGGCAGGTGCCCATTCACATAGGGCATTCACACATACAATAAGTAAAATCTTTACAAAAAAAACCGAGAACAAGAGGCAGAAGAGCTGAGGAGCGGGAATGTGCTGTGGGGATCCTGATGGGCCAAGTGAAAACTGCTCCTCCTTCATTCTTTCTAGGTGCCCTTTGGTCCACTTGAATCTCCTGAGAGAGCTGCAAGCTGCATGGGTGCCCAGCCCGGGCCACAGATAGGTAGGTGTGTGTCCACGGAGGAGGCTGATAGAAGGCTCCATGTCTGAGAACCACTTGGGGTCTGTGGATGGGGGGAAAGAGAGTGAAGTGTCCTGAGTGGTAGCCAGTGGGTTGGGGGGTCTGGGGGTTGAGGGTGGGGTTGAAGCCTGGGGAAAGGAGAGAGATTGTGACAGCCCTCCAGGGAGCTCACAATGCTTGACTGGCTGCCTGGTTGCCTGGCACTGCCTAGTAGGTGGCTAGTGTTGGGGAACCAAGGCAGATCCTGGTCGGCATGTGGGCAGATAGGGTTGGAACTTTTCTTTTTTGTTATGTCCTTGTCCTCCCATCTGCGACATTGATGGTCGGGCTGTGCATTCCCCTCAGGTGGGCCTCTGCTGTGGTTGATCCTCCCACCTGAATCCAGATAGATGGGTACCCATAGGCACCTGTCTAGGTCCATAGGCTAGAAGTCTGTGAAACTGGAACCCTCCTCAGTACTCAATCTGAAGCCTGCACTTTGCCTAGCGGCCATTCCAGAGCCTCCTCCTGCCAGGTGAGAAGCCAGTGCAGTGCTCATGGATCAAGTGTGGCAGGTGGCCCTCTCTCTCATGTAATCACTGATGCTCTGAGCTTTCTGACACCACCACCACCACCATTACCACCACCACCCCCTGCTGAGTACCAGACCAGGGTCAACCCAGGAGTGCCTTGAGGACAAGGCCACAAGACCAGGAAGGTTTGTTGTGCCCAGGCTTCAGCACACCCTGGAGAAGCCTGGCAGCTTTAGTGGTTATCAGATTGGGCAGGGATAGGCAGAGAGCTGCTGGGTCTGCCAGGGCGGTGTGACCAAGCTGGTGGTCTCCAAGTCCAGGAAGTTGTTTCTGAGGCTCCTCCCCTATGGTCTGGATTGTCATGAGGGTTTCTGTAGAGTTCCTTTAGGGTAGCCTGCAGGCACAGGTGAGCTCCATCCCTGTCCAGCCCTCAAGTCCCTCAGGGGCTGCCAGGTGCCCTAAGTGGTGTGTGTCAGGGCAGTGCAGTATGTCAAAGGGGTCTTTGTGACCTGTACGAGCCTTCCCTGTGGCACCCTGCTCTACTTCCTGTGCATCCCAGCGCCCAGGTCTGTATCATCAGCACCCCACACTCTTTCCCCTCACCCCCCCCTCAGCTCATAATCCTCCCCAAGTACCCACCACACCCTCAGGGAGAGGGAGCCTTCCTGGGAAATGTCCATGTTATTTATTGAAGCCCTTCCCTGGCCTTTCAAGCACCCTTCATACTCTGCTATTCTGCCTGGATTTCTCTGAGGCTTTCCTTCTGTTTCTTTTTCAAGTTGCCCACTGTGTTGGAGCTCTGCTCCAGGTGCAGGTCAGGGACCCCAATCTATCAGGAACAGAGTAATACCTCATAACCCTTCAAGGGCCCTGGGAGGCACCAGCAGGGTCCTGTGCAACATTGCTGTGTGTACCTAGAGGGCTAGGATCCCCAAGGCACTATTATGATTTGGGGTGAATCTCAGGAGAAGCAGCCAGAGGAGGGTGTAGACTGAAGGGTGACCCAAGGGCCAGGCAGTCAGCTTACCTTGCAGGCCAGGTTAACTATGAAGCCTCATCCATGCAGGAAACATACTTGTGGCTTCTCCTGACTGCCTACCTCACCAAGCCTAACAGAGAGAGGAGGTTCAAGGGTTGACAAGGCCCCTGTCCTATCCTACGCTGCCCTGTCCATGGATCTCATGTGGATAAATAGAGAACTCACTGGTGGCTCTATGTGGGAGCCACGAAATTGCGAGATTGTGTGTGTGTGTGTGTGTGTGTGTGTGTGTGTGTGTGTGTGTGTGTGTGTTTCTGCCCTCTTTCCATCATTCTCTCTTTGTTTCCTGGATTGAAAGCTAGGATGTGAAACCAGGTTCAAGTCCACAGAGAACCGAGTGTGTAACAATTATTATGTTGTTTATTTGAGAGTTGATTGTCAGAAAGCCACGATGGCATGTAAAAGATGCTCTTCAAGGCTTCCTCCGTTTTGCCTGAGCTCCAGTGAGCACAATGTCTGCACTTTTCCAGGATGGCTGAGGTGGGTTTGTGAAGGTCCATCAGAAATGGTGCTTGGGACCAATAAAGTGACAGCCACATGGAGGTGGCAGGGCCCTTCCTTGGGGACTGCAGGCCTGGAACTTCTCAGAGCAGGCCTGTTTTGTTAAAAGTGGACTAGAGAGATGGCTCAGTGGCTAAGAGCACTGTCAGCTTCAGAGGTGCTGAGTGCCACTCCCAGCAAACACTTGGGGGCTCACACCATCTATAATGTGATCTGATGCCCTCTTACTGCAGGCAGGTGCCCATGCACATAGGGCATTCACACATAAAATAAGTAAAATCTTTACAAAAAAAAACCAAGAAGTGGCAGAAGAGCTGAGGAGCGGGAATGTGCTGTGGGGATCGAAGCTAGGATGTAATAGGCCAGGTGCAAGTCTATAGGACCAAGTGTGTAGCAATTACTTTGGTGTTTCGTTCAGAGTTGATTGTCAGGAGGAGAGGCTGTCATGTAAAGAAGCCCTTTATGGCTTCATCCCTTTGGCCTGACCTCCAGTGTGTACAAGGGCTATACTTTTCCATGGTGGCTGGGGTAGGTTGTTGAAGGTCCAGCAGAAATTGTGTTTGGGACCAGTAGAGTGACACCCACATGGAAGGTGGCAGGAACCTTCCTCAGGGATTGCAGGCCTGGAACCTCTCAGAGCAGGCCCATTTTGTTAGAAGAAGACTAGAGAGATGGCGCAGTGGCTAAGAGCACTGTCTGCTCTTCAGAGGTCCTGAGTGCCACTCCAGCCAACACTTCTTGGCTCACAACTATCTATAATGTGACCTGATGCCCCCTTCCAGCAGGCAGGTGCCCATTCGCATAGGGCGTTCACACATACAATAAGTAAAATCTTTAAGGGAAAAAAAAACCGAGAAAAAGTGGCAGAAGAGCAGAGGAGCAGGAATGTGCTGTGGGGATCCTGATGGGCCAAGTGAACACTGCTCCTCCTGCATTCTTTCTAGGTGCCCTTTGGTCCACTTGAATCTCCTGAGAGAGTTGCAAGCTGCATGGGTGCCCAGCCCTGGCCACAGGGAGGTAGGTGGGTGTCCCAGGAGGAGGCTGAAAGAAGGCTCCTTGTCTGAGAACCACTTGGGGACTCTGGATGTCGGGAAAGAGTGTGTGTGAAGTGTCCTGAGTGGTGGCCAGTTGATTGGGTGGCCTGGGGGTTGGGAGTGGGGTGGAGGCCTGGGGAGAGGAGAGAGGTTGTGACAGACCTCCAGTGAGCTCACAATGCTTGACTGGCTTCCTGGTTGCCTAGCACTGCCTAGGATGTGTTTAGTGTTGGGGACCGAAGGCAGTGCCTGGTAGGCATGTGGGCAGATTGGGATGGAACATTTCTTCGTTTGATATGTCCTTGTCCTCACATCTGCGGCATTGAAGATCTGGCTGTGCATCCCCCTCAGGGGGCCTCTGCTGTGTTTGATGCTCCTTCTGGAATCCAGATGGCTGGGTACCCATAGGCACCTGCCTGGGTCCACAGGTGTGAAGGCCCAGGAAACTGAAGCCCTCCTCAGTACTCAATCTGCGGTCTACCCTTTCCCAGCTTCCATTTCAGAGCCTCCTCCTGCCAGGTGGGAAGCCAGTGGCAGGTGGACCACTGTCTCATGTCATCTGCCATAGTTCCCCTGATACCTGAGCTCTCTGAAACCACTTGCATCAGCACCACCAGCAGCAGCACCAGCCAGCTGAGCTACCAGGCCAGGGTCAGCCTGTGAGTGCCTTCTGGAAAAGCCCCCTTGACCAGGAAGCTTCATTGTACTCAGAATTCAAAACACCTTAGAGAAGCCTGGCAGCTTTAGTGGGTATCAGATTGGGCAGGGTTAGGCAGAGAGCTGCTGGGTCTGCCGTGGGGTGGGGCTGCTGCTGCTCCCCAAGTCCAGGAGGTTGTTTCTGAGGCTTCTCCCCTATGGTCTGGATTGTCATGAGGGTTTCTGTAGAGTTCCTTTAGGGTAGCCTGCAGGCCCAGGTGAGCTCCATCCTTGTCCATCCCTCAAGGCCTTCAGGGGCTGCCAGGGGCCCTTAGTGGACTGTGTCAGGGCAGTGTAGTGTGTCACAAGGGTCCTTGTGACCTGTGCAAGCCTTCCCTGTGGCACCCTGGTCTACTTCCTCTGCACCCCAGCACCGAGGTTTTCGTCATCCTCTCCCCTCATTCCATGCACGACCACACTGCTCGTAATCCCCCCCAAGTTCCCCCCACACCCTCACCTAGGCTCCCAGGCTCAAACCCCTTACCCTCAGGAATCCTTGCAGCCTGCCCAGAGAGCCATCTCAGGACTCTCCAGGCCTAAGGGCTTGGTGGCCATTTTAGGGTCTGGTGTTTTTTTGTTTTGTTTTTGTTTGTTTGGTTTTTTGGTTTTTGATTGGATAAAGGCAGAGGGAGTGCACTCAGGTCCCTGCCTCACTGGCATCCCTGGTGCACTACTGCCATCCAGCTGAAGTCTTTTGCTGATGGCTGCTGCAGTTCTCTTGCTTGTGTGCACATGGCAGTGATGGTCCACTTAGGGAAGTTCTCTGGTCGTGCCTGGACAGGAAGGACTCAGGTCTCCTGCTCCCTTCTTGGGCCAGGAGGCCTATGGGAGGAAGCAGGGTCCAGGTGACCCTCGGCCAGATCCCATATTCACAGGATTTGGCTATCTGGACTCTATAAGCATGGCCTCCAAGGTCCCAAGTCAGCAGCCATGTTGGGCAAGAGTATTGGACCTTATTACACAGGACCGAGAGCAAAGGCTACATCTGGGGTTGGGTGTAAAACAGGTCCTGTGTGCCTGGTCTTTTGCCAAGGCCACCATAGCTTGCGACCCCACACTTTGGTTGAGGCATCCCCTGTACACCCACAGCTGGATTACCTCACTTGTAAGACACACACACACATACACACACACAAACGCACACACACACACACACACACGCACGCACACATACACACAAACCGTAGACACACAACATACACGGTCCACCAGTGTCTTTATGCCGTGCTCAGGAGCTGAGGGAGACATAGCTTTCCTTGGAAATGTCCATGTTATTTATTAAACTTCTTCCCTGGCCTCTCAAGCACCCTTCATACTCTGCTATTCTGCCTGGATTTCTCTGAGGCTTTCCTTCTGTTTCTTTTTCAAATTGCCCTCTGTGTTGGAGCTCTGCTCCAGGTGGAGGCCAGGGACCCCAATCTGTCAGGAACAGAGTAACAGCTCATAACCCTTCAAGGGCCCTGGGAGGCACCAGCCGGGTCCTGTGCAAACTTGCTGTGTGTACCTAGAGGGCTAGGATCCCAAGGCAATGTTATGATTTGGGGTGAATCTCAAGAGAAGCAGCCAGAGGAGGGTGTAGACTGAAGGGTGTCCCAAGGGCCAGGCAGTCAGCTTACCTTGCAGACCGGATACACTATGCAGCCTCATCCATGCAGGGAACATACCTGTGGCTTCTCCTGACTGCCTAACTCACCAAGCCTAACGGAGAGAGGACGTTCAGGGGTCGACAAGGCCCCTATCCTGTCCTCTCCTGCCCTGTCCAGGGATCTCATGTGGATAAATAGAGAACTCACTGGTGGCACTATGTGGGAGCCACTAGATTGCGAGATTGTGTGTGTGTGTGTGTGTGTGTGTGTGTGTGTGTGTGTGTGTGTGTGTGTGTGTATGTTCTGCCGGCTTTCCTTCATTCTCTCTGTGTATCCTGGATTGAAAGCTAGGATGTGAAACCAGGTGCAAGTCCACAGAGGACCAAGTGTGTAACAATTATTATGTTGTTTTGTTGAGGGTTGATTGTCAGAAAGCCATGATGGCATGTAAAAGATGCTCTTCAAGGCTTCCTCCGTTTTGCCTGAGCTCCAGTGTGCACAATGTCTGCACTTAACCAGGATGGCTGGGGTGGGTTTGTGAAGGTCCATCAGAAATGGTGCTTGGGACCAGTAAAGTGACAGCCACATGGAGGTGGCAGGGCCCTTCCTTGGGGACTGCAGGCCTGGAAACTCTCGGAGCAGGCCCGTTTTGTTAAAAGTGGACCAGAGAGGTGGCTCAGTGGCTAAGAGCACTGTCTGCTCTTCAGAGGTGCTGAGTGCCACTCCCAGCAAACACTTGGGGGCTCACACCATCTCTAATGTGATCTGATGCCCTCTTCCAGCAGGCAGGTGCCCATTCACATAGGGCATTCACACATACAATAAGTAAAATCTTTACAAAAAAAACCGAGAACAAGTGGCAGAAGAGCTGAGGAGCGGGAATGTGCTGTGGGGATCCTGATGGGCCAAGTGAAAACTGCTCCTCCTGCATTCTTTCTAGGTGCCCTTTGGTCCACTTGAATCTCCTGAGAGAGCTGCAAGCTGCATGGGTGCCCAGCCCGGGCCACAGATAGGTAGGTGGGTATCCCAGGAGGAGGCTGAAAGAAGGCTCCCTATTTGAGAACCACTTGGGGACTCTGGATGTCGGGAAAGAGTGTGAAGTGTCCTGAGTGGTGGCCAGTGGGTTGGGTGGTCTCGGGGGTGCGGGTGGGGTGGAGGCCTGGTGAGAGGAGAGAGTTTGTGTCAGACCTCCAGGGAGTTCACAATGCTTGACTGGCTGCCTGGTTGCCTGGCACTGCCTACTAAGTGTTTAGTGTTGGGGACCCAAGGCAGGGCCTGGGAGGCATGTGGGCAGAATGGGATGGAACGGTTCTTCTTTTGATATGTCCTTGTCCTCACATCTGCGGCATTGAAGATCTGGCTGTGCATCCCCCTCAGGTGGGCTTCTACTGTGGTTGATCCTGCCTCCCGAATCCAGATGGCTGGGTACCCATAGGCACCTGTCTGGGTCCACAGGCTTGAAGGCCTAGGAAACTGGAGCCCTCCTCAGTACTCAATCTGCAGCCTGCCCTTTGCCCAGCATCTATTCCAGAGCCTTCTCCTGCCAGGTGGGAAGTCAGTGCTGTGTACAGTGCCCACTTGTGGCAGGTGGCCCTCTCCTTCATGTCACCTGCCAACGTTCTCCTGTGCGCAGGGTTCTCTGACACTGACACCACCACCACCACCACCACCACCACCAGCACCACCACCACCACCACCACATCCAACAACAACAACAATACCTCCACCACCACCACACCCAGCCTGATGAGGACCAGACTAGGGTCAGCCCTGGAGTACCTGTGGGACTAGCCCCCTTGACCTAGAAGCTTTGTTGTGCCCAGGTTTCAGCACATCCTGGAGAAGCCTGGCAGCTTTAGTGGTTGTCAGATTGGGCAGGGTTATGCAGAGAGCTGCTGGGTTGGCCAGGTGGTCGGGGCCAAGCTGCTGGTCTCCAGGTCCAGGAGGTTGTTTCTAAGGCTTTTCCGCTATGGTCTAGATTGTCATGAGGGTTTCTGTAGAGTTCCCTTAGGGTAGTCTGCAGGCCCAGCTGAGCTCCATCCCTGTCCAGCTGTCAAGTCCCTCAGGGGCTGCCAGGTGCCCTAAGTGGAGTGTGTCAGGGCAGTGCAGTATGTCACAGGGGTCTTTGTGACCTGTACCAGCCTTCCCTGTGGCACCCTGCTCTACTTCCTCTGCACCCCAGCGCCCAGGTCTGTATCATCTGCACCCCACACTCTTTCCTTCACCCCCCACCCCCACTGCTCATAATCCACCCCAAGTTTCCCCCCACCCTCACCCAGGCACTGTAGGCTCAAACCCTTTTCAATTCGGGATCCTTGCAGCCTGCCCAGAGAGCCATCTAAGGAATTCTACAGGCCTAAGGGCTTGGTAGCCATCTTAGAGTCTGGAGGCAGCTGCTTTGCTTTTGTTTGTTTGTTTTTGTTTTTTATGGTTTTTGTTTTTTGATTCGGTAAGGGCTGAGGGAGTGCCCTCAGGTCCCTGCCTCACTGGCATCCCTGGTGCACTACTGCCATCCAGCGGAAGTCTTTTGCTGATGGCTGCTGCAGTTCTCTTGCTTGTGTGCACATGGCAGTGATGGTCCACTTAGGGAAGTTCTCTGGTCCTGCCTGGACAGGAAGGACTCAGGTCTCCTGCTCCCTTCTTGGGCCAGGAGGCCTTAGAAAGGAAGCAGGGTCCAGGTTACCCTGGGACAGAACCGGCTTCACAGGGTTTGGTTAGCTGGACTCTATAAGCATAGTCTCCCAGGTCCCAAGTCAGCGGCCATGTTGGGCAAGGGCACTGAACCTCACGACACAGGACCTAGAGCAAGGGCTGCATCTGGGGTTGGGTGGAAAACAGGTCCTGTGTGCCTGCCCTTTTGCCAAGGCCACCATTGCCTGCCACCCCACACTTTTGGTTGAGGCATCCCCTGTACACCCACAGCTGGATTACCTCACTTGTAAGGCACACACACGAACTTCCGCGCGCGCACACCCGAGCGCACGCACACGCGCCCGCCAGCTCGCGCACACACACACACATACACACACACACACACACACACACACACACACACACACACACACACACGCACGCACGCACCATACACAGTTCACCAGTGTCTTTATGCCGTGCTCAGGATCTCAGGGAGACAGCCTTCCTGGGAAATGTCCATGTTATTTATTAAAGCCCTTCCCTGGCCTTTCAAGCACCCTTCATACTCTGCTATTCTGCCTGGATTTCTCTGGGACTTTCCTTCTGTTTCTTTTTCAAGTTGCCCCCTGTGTTGGAGCTCTGCTCCAGGTGCAGGTCAGGGACCCCAATCTATCAGGAACAGAGTAATACCTCATAACCCTTCAAGGGCCCTAGGAGGCACCAGCAGGGTCCTGTGCAACCTTGCTGTGTGTACCTAGAGGGCTAGGATCCCCAAGGCACTATTATGATTTGGGGTGAATCTCAAGAGAAGCAGCCAGAGGAGGGTGTAGACTGAAGGGTGACTCAAAGGCCAGGCAGTCAGCTTACCTTGCAGGCCAGGTTAACTATGCAGCCTCATCCATGCAGGGAACATACCTGTGGCTTCTCCTGACTGCCTAACTCACCAAGCCTAACATAGAGAGGAGGTTCAAGGGTCGACAAGGCTTCTATCCTGTCCTAGCCTGCCCTGTCCATGGATCTCAGGTGGATAAATAGAGAACGCACTGGTGACACTATGTGGGAGCCACTAGAATGGGACATTCTGTGTGTGTGTGAGTGTATTTGTGCAGGCCTGCGTGTATGTTGTGTGTGTCTGTGGTTCTATGTGTGTTCATGTGTTTCTTTTCTCTCCCCTTGATTCTCTGTGTTTTTTGTATTAGAAGCTAGGATGTAATAGGCCAGGTGCAAGTCTATAGGACCCAGTGTGTAGCAATTATTATGGTGTTTCGTTCAGAGTTGATTGTCAGGAGGAGAGGATGTCATGTAAAGAAGCCCTTTATGGCTTCATCCCTTTTGCCTGACCTCTAGTGTTTACAAGGGGTATACTTTTCCTGGGTGGATGGGGTGGGATTGTGAAGGTCCTTCAGAAATGGTGCTTGGGACCAGTAGAGTGACACCCACATGGAAGGTGGCAGGACCCTTCCTTGGGGACTGCAGGCCTGGAACCTCTCAGAGCAGGCCCATTTTGTTAGAAGTAGACTAGAGAGATGGCTCAGTGGCTAAGAGCACTGTCTGCTTTTCAGAGAACCTGAGTGCCACTCCCAGCAAATACTCGGTTTCTCACAATCATGTAAAATGTGATCTGATGCCCTCTTCCAGCAGGCAGGTGCCCGTTCACATAGGGCGTTCACACATACAATAAGTAAACTCTTTAAGGGAAAAAAAACAAGAAGAAGTGGCAGAAGAGCAGAGGAGCTGGAATGTGCTGTGGGGATCCTGATGGGCCAAGTGAAAACTGCTCCTCCTGCATTCTTTCTAGCTTCTCTTTGGTCAACTTGAATCTCCTGAGAGAGCTGCGAGCTGCGTGGGTGCCCAGCCCTGGCCACATGGAGGTAGTTGGGTGTCCCAGGAGTAGGCTGAAAGAAGGCTCCCTATCTGAGAACCACTTGGGGACTCTGGATGTCGGGAAAGAGTGCAAAGTGTCCTGAGTGGTGGCCAGTGGGTTGGGTTGTCTCGGGGTTGCGGGTGGGGTGGAGTCCTGGGGAGAGGAGAGAGTTTGTGTCAGACCTCCAGGGAGCTCACAATGCTTGACTGGCCGCCTGGTTGCCTGGCACTGCCCACTAAGTGTTTAGTGTTGGGGACCCAAGGCAGGGCCTGGTGGGGATGTGGGTAGATTGGGATGGAATGGTTCTCCTTTTGCTCTCCTTGTCTTCACATCTGCGACACTGATGGTCTGGCTGCGCATTCCGCTCAGGTGGGCCTCTGCTGTGGTTGATCCTCCCTCTGGAATCCAGATGGCTGGGTACCCATAGGCACCTGTCTGGGTCCACAGACTTGAAGGCCCGGGAAACTGGAACCCTCCACAGCACTCAATCTGCAGCCTTCTCTTTGCCCAGCATCGATTCCAGAGCCTCTTCCTACGAGGTGGGATGCCTGTGCTTTGCTCAGGGAGAACATGTGGCAGTTGGCCATTTCTCTCATGTCATCCCTGATGCTCTGAGCTCTCTGACACCACCACCTTCCCCACCCCAAGCAGCAGCCTGCTGAGCTACCAGACCATGGTCAGCCCAGGAGTGCCTTGGGGACAAGCCTCCTTGCCCAGAGAGCTTTGTTGTGCCCAGGCTTCAGCACATCCTGGAGAAGCCTGGCAGCTTAGTGGTTATCAGATAGGACATGGTTAGACAGAGAGCTGCTGGGTCTGCCAGGGGGTCGGGACCAAGCCGCTGGTCCCCAAGTCCAGGAGGTTGTTTCTGAGGCTCCTCCCCTATGGTCTGGATTGGCATGAGGGTTTCTGTAGAGTTCCTTTAGGGTAGCCTGCAGGCACAGGTGAGCTCCATCCCTGTCCCGCCCTCAAGGCCTTCAGGGGCTGCCAGGTGCCCTAAATGGTGTGTGTCAGGGCAGTGCAGTGTGTCACAGGTGTCCTTGTGACCTGTGCCAGCCTTCCCTGTGGCACCCTGGTCTACTTCCTCTGCACCCCAGCACCCAGGTCTGTGTCATCCTCTCCCCACATTCCATGCACACCCACAGCAATCATAATCCCCCCTCAGGCTTCCCCCACACCCTCACCCAGGCACCCAGGACCCTAGGCTCAAACCTCTTTCCATTCAGGAATCCGTGCAGCCTGCCCCGAGAGCAATCTCAGGCCTCTGCAGGCCTAAGGGCTTGGTGGCCATCTTAGGGTCTCCTGGTAGCTGCTCTGAGTTTTGTTTGGGTTTTGATTTTAGTTTTTTGATTCTGTAAGGGCTGAGGGAGGGCATCCAGGTCCCTGCCTCACTGGTATCCCTGGTGTACTACTGCCTTCCAGTGGAAGTCTTTTGCTGATGGCTGCTGCAGTTCTCTTGCTTGTGTGCACATGGTGGTGTTGGTCCACATAGGGATGTGCTCTGGTCCTGCCTGGACAGAAAGGGCTCAGGTGTCCTGTTCCCTTCCTGGGCCAGGACATCTATGGGAGGAAGCAGAGTCAAGGTGACCTGTGGCCAGCACCTAAGATGCAGGACTTGGCTAGGTGGAGTGAACAATGACAGCCTGACAGTTCCTAAGTAGGCAGCCATTTTTGCCAGGGTGATTGGTGCTCACTACACAGGAACTTGTGTAAGGTCTTCATCTGGGGTTAGGTGCAAATTAGGTCTTATTTCTCTGCCATTGTGCCTAAGGCCACTTTTGTGCCCCTATATTTTGGTTGAGGTGTCCCCTCTGCCCCCACACCTGGCTTAGCTCAGTTCCAACACACACACACACACACACACACACACACACACACACACACACACACACACACACACACCCCACATACACAGTCCACCAGTGTGTTTAGGCTGTGCTCAGGATCTCATGGAGAGAGAGATTTCCTGGCCAAATGTCCATGTTATTTTTTGAATCCCTTCCCTGGCCTCTGAAGCACCCTTCATTCTCTGCTATTCTGCCTGGATTTCTCTGAAGCTTTCCTTCTGTTTCTGTTTCAAGTTGCCCTCTGTGTTGGAGCTCTGCCCCTGGTGCAGGTCAGGGACCCTAATCTGTCAGGAACAGAGTAATAACTCATAACCCTTCAAGGGCCCTGGAAGGCACCAGCAGGGTCCTATGCAGCCTTGCTGTGTGCATCTAGGTCTAGGGCTAGGATCCCAAGGTAGTGTTATGATTTGGGGTGAATCTCAAGAGAAGCTGCCAGAGGAGGGTGTAGACTGAAGGGTGAGTCAAAGGCCAGGCAGTCAGCTTACCTTGCAGGCCAGGTGCACTATGCAGCCTCATCCATGCAGGTGACATACTTGTGGCTTCACCTGACTGCCTAACTCACCAAGCCTAACAGAGAGAGGAGGTTCAAGGGTCGAGAAGGCCCCTATACTGTCCTAGCCTGCCCTGTCCAGGGATCTCATGTGGATAAATTGTTAAGGCACTGGTGGCACTATGTGGGAGCCACGAGATTGTGTGTGTTCGTGTGTGAGTCTGTGTTCGTGTTTGTGTGTGTGTGTGTGTGTGTGTGTCCCATCTTTCTCTGTGTGTCTCCTGGATTGCAAGCTAGGATGTGAGATACCAAGTGCAAGTCCATAGAGGACCGATTGTGTTGCAATTATTATGGTGTTTAATTCCGAGTTGATAGTCAGAAGGATAGGATGGCATGTAAAAGATGCCCATTAAGCCTTCATCCTTTTTCCTGAGCTCAAGTGTGCACAAGGTCTGACTTTTCCAGGTTAGCTAGGATATGTTGATGAAGGTCCATCAGATGTGGTCCTTGGGACCAGTAGAGTGACAGCAACATGGAAGGTAGCAGGACTCTTCTTTGGTGACTGCAGGCCTGGCACCTCTCAGACAGAGCAGGCCCATTTTGTTAGAAGTGGACTGGAGAGGTGGCGCAGTGGCTAAGAGCACTGTCTGCTCTTCAGAGGTCCTGAGTGCCACTCCCAGCAAACACTTCTTGGCTCACAACTATCTATAATGTGACCTGATGCCCCCTTCCAGCAGGCAGGTGCCCATTCGCATAGGGCGTTCACACATACAATAAGTAAAATCTTTAAGGGAAAAAAACCGAGAACAAGTGGCAGAAGAGTTGAGGAACGGGAATGTGCTGTGGGGATCCTGATGGGCCAAGTGAAAACTGCTCCTCCTGCATTCTTTCTAGGTGCCCTGTGGTCCACTTGAATCTCCTGAGAGAGCTACAAGCTGCATGGGTGCCCATCCCGGCCACAGGGAGGAAGGTGGGTGTCCCAGGAGGAGGCTGAAAGAAGGCTCCATGTCTGAGAACCACTTGGAGACTCTGGATGTCGGGAAAGAATGTGTGTGAAGTGTCCTGAGTGGTGGCCAGTGGGTTGGGTGGCCTGGGGGTTGGGGGTGGGGTGGAGTCCTGGGGAGAGGAGAGAGTTTGTGACAGAACTCCAGGGAGCTCACAATGCTTGACTGCCTTCCTGGTTGCCTAGCACTGCCTAGGAGGTGATTAGTGTTGGGGACCCCAGACAGGGCCTGGTAGGCATGTGGGCAGATTGGGATGGAACATTTCTTCTGTTGATATGTCCTTGTCCTCACATCTGCGGCATTGAAGATCTGGCTGTGCATCCCCCTCAGGGGGGCCTCTGCTGTGTTTGATGCTCCTTCTGGAATCCAGATGGCTGGGTACCCATAGGCACCTGCCTGGGTCCACAGGTTTGAAGGCCCGGGAAACTGAAGCCCTCCTCAGTACTCAATCTGCGGTCTACCCTTTCCCAGCTTCCATTTCAGAGCCTCCTTCGCCAGGTGGGAAGCCAGTGGCAGGTGGCCCTTTGTCTCATGTCATCTGCTAAAGTTCCCCAGAGACCTGAGCTCTCTGAAACCACTTGCATCAGCACCACCAGCAGCAGCACCAGCCAGCTGAACTACCAGGCCAGGGTCAGCCTGTGAGTGCCTTCTGGAAAAGCCCGCTTGACCAGGAAGCTTCATTGTGCTCAGACCTCAAAACACCTTGGAGAAGCCTGGCAGCTTTAGTGGTTATCAGATTAGGCAGGGTTTGGCAGAGAGCTGCTGGGTCTGCCGTGGGGCGGGGCCTGCTGCTGCTCCCCAAGTCCAGGAGGTTGTTTCTGAGGCTTCTCCCCTATGGTCTGGATTGTCATGAGGGTTTCTGTAGAGTTCCTTTAGGGTAGCCTGCAGGCCCAGGTGAGCTCCATCCCTGTCCAGCCCTCAAGGCCTTCAGGGGCTGCCAGGTGCCCTTAGAGAGTGTGTCAGGGCAGTGTAATGTGTCACAAGGGTCCTTGTGACCTGTGCCAGCCTTCCCTGTGGCACCCTGGTCTACTTTCTCTGCACCCCAGCACGCAGGTCTTCGTCATCCTCCCCCCACATTCCATGCACAACCACACTGCTCATAATCCCCCCCCCATGTTCCCCCCACACCCTCACCCAGGCACCCAGGCTCAAACCCCTTACCTTCAGGTATCCTTGCAGCAGCCCAGAGAGCCATCTCAGGACTCTCCAGGCCTAAGGGCTTGGTGGCCATCTTAGGGTCTGGTGTTTTTTTGTTTTGTTTTTGTTTGTTTGGTTTTTTGGTTTTTGATTGTATAAGGGCAGAGGGAGTGCACTCAGGTCCCTGCCTCACTGGAATCCCTGGTGCACTACTGCCATCCAGCTGAAGTCTTTTGCTGATGGCTGCTGCAGTTTTCTTGCTTGTGTGCACATGGCAGTGATGGTCCACTTAGGGAAGTTCTCTGGTCCTGCCTGGACAGGAAGGACTCAGGTGTCCTGCTCCCTTCTTCGGCCAGGAGGCCTATGGGAGGAAGCAGGGTCCAGGTGACCCTGGGCCAGATCCCATCTTCACTGAGTTTGGCTAGCTAGACTCTATAAGCATGGCCTCCCAGGTCCCAAGTCAGCAGCCATGTTGGGCAAGGGTATTGGACCTTATTACACAGGACCGAGAGCAAAGGCTGCATCTGGGGTTGGGTGTAAAACAGGTCCTGTGTGCCTGGTCTTGCGACCCCACACTTTGGTTGAGGCATCCCCTGTACACCCACAGCTGGATTACCTCACTTGTAAGACACACACACACACACACACACACACACACACACACACACACACGCACACACACACACACACACACACACACACAAACCATAGACACACAACATACACGGTCCACCAGAATCTTTATGCCGTGCTCAGGAGCTGAGGGAGACATAGCTTTCCTTGGAAATGTCCATGTTATTTATTAAATTTCTTCCCTGGCCTCTCAAGCACCCTTCATACTCTGCTATTCTGCCTGGATTTCTCTGAGGCTTTCCTTCTGTTTCTGTTTCAAATTGCCCTCTGTGTTGGAGCTCTGCTCCAGGTGGAGGCCAGGGACCCCAATCTGTCAGGAACAGAGTAATACCTCATAACCCTTCATGGGCCCTGGGAGGCACCAGCAGGGTCCTTTGCAACCTTGCTGTGTGTACCTAGAGGGCTAGGATCCCCAAGGCAATGTTATGATTTGGGGTGAATCTCAAGAGAATCAGCCAGAGGAGGGTGTAGACTGAAGGGTGTCCCAAAAGGCAGGCAGTCAGCTTACCTTGCAGGCCAGATACACTATGCAGCGTCATCCAAGGAGATAACATTCCTGACTGCCTAACTCACCAAGCCTAACTGAAAGAGGTTCAAGGGTCAACAAGGCCCCTATCCTGTCCTAGCCTGCCTTGTCCAGGGATCTCATGTGGATAAATAGAGAACAAACTGGTGGCACTCTGTGGGAGACACTAGATTTCAAGATTGTGTGTGTGTGTCTGTGTGTGTAAGCGCAGGCTGGCGCCTGTGTGTATGTACTAGAATTTGAGTGTGTGTGTGTGTGTGTGTGTGTGTGTGTGTGTGTGTGTGTGTGTGTGTGTGTTCCTGTGTTCCTGCGCTCCTTCCTTCCTTCTCTGTGTGTCCCCTGGATTGAATACTAGGACGGAAGACGCCAGGTGCAAGTCCATAGAGGACCGAGTGTGTAGCAATTATTATGGTGTTTAGTTCACAGTTGATTGTTAGAAAGACAGGATGGCATGTAAAAGATGCCCTTTAAGGCTTCCTCTGTTTTGCCTGAGCTCCAGTGTGCACAACATCAGCACTTTTCCTGGGAGGCTGGGGTTGGTTGGTGAAGGTCCATCAGAAGTGGTGCTTGGGACCAGTGGAGTGACAGCCACATTGAAGGTGGCAGGGCCCCTCCTTGGGGACTGCAGGCCTGGCACCACTCAGAGCAGGCCCATTTTGTTAAAAGTGGACTGGAGAAGTGGCGCAGTGGCTAAGAGCACTGTCTGCTCTTCCAGAGGTCATGAGTGCCACTCCCAGCCAACACTTGGGGGCTCACAACCATCTACACTGTGGTCTGATGCCCTCTTCCAGCAGGCATGTGCCCATACGCATAGGGCGTTCACACATACAAGGAGTAAAATCTTTAAGGGGAAAAAAAACCAAGAATAAGTGGCAGAAGAGCTGAGGAGCAGGAATGTGCTGTAGGGATCCTGATGGTCCAAGTGAAAACTGCTCCTCCTGCATTCTTTCTAGGTGCCCTTTGGTCCACTAGAATCTTCTGAGAGAGCTGCAAGCTGCGTGGGTGCCCAGCCCTGGCCACATGGAGGTAGGTGTATACCAGGAGGCTGAAGGAAAGCTCCCTGTGTCAGAACCACTTGGGGACTGTGGATGGGGGGAAAGAGAGTGAAGTGTCCTGAGTGGTGGCCAGTGGGTTGGGTGTTCTGGGGTTTGGGGGTGGGGTGGAGGCCTAGGGAGAGGAGAGAGATTGTGACAGACCTCCAGGGAACTCACAATACTTGACTTCCTGCGTGATTGCCTGGCACTGCCTAGAAGTTAGTTAGTGTTGGGGACCCAAGGCAGGGCCTGGAAGACATGTGGGCAGATTGGGATGGAACGTTTCTTCTTTTGATATGTCCTTGTCCTCACATCTGCAGCATTGAAGATCTGGCTGTGCATCCCCATCAGGGGTCCTCTGCTGTGGTTGATCCTGCCTCCCGAATCCAGATGGCTGGGTACCCATAGGCACCTGCCTGGGTCCACAGGCTTGAAGTCCTGGGAAACTGGAGCCGTCCTCAGTACTCAATCTGCATCCTGCTATTTGCCCAGCATCCATTCCAGAGCCTCCTCCTGCCAGATGGGAAACCAGTGCTATGCTCAGGGCACATGTGTGGCAGGTGGCCCTCTCTCTCATGTCATCTACCAAAGTTCCCCTGTACCCTGAGCTCTCTGACACCACCACTACCACTAGCCTGCTGAGCTACCAGACCAGGATCAGCCCAGGAGTGCCTTGGGGACAAGCCACCTCGACTTGGAAGTTTTGTTGTGTCCAGGCTTCAGCACACCCTTGAGAATCCTGGGAGCTTGAGTGGTTATGAGTGTGGGCAGGGTTACCCAGAGAGCTACTGGTCTAGCAGGGGGCGGGGCCAAGCTGCTGGTCTCCAAGTCCAGGAGGTTGTTTCTGAGGCTCCTCCCCTATGGTCTGGATTGGCATGAGGGTTTCTGTAGAGTTCCTTTAGGGTAGCCTGCAGGCACAGGTGAGCTCCATCCCTGTCCAGCCCTCAAGTCCCTCAGGGGCTGCCAGGTGCCCTAAGTGGTGTGTGTCAGAGCAGTGCACTGTGTCACAGATGTCCTTGTGACCTGTGCCAACCTTTCCTGTGGCACCCTGGTCTACTTCCTCTGCACCCCAGCACCCAGGTCTGTGTCATCCTCTCCCCACATTCCATGCACACCCACAGTACTCATAATCCCCCCTCAGGCTTCCCCCACACCCTCACCCAGGCACCCAGGACCCTAGGCTCAAACCTCTTCCCCTTCAGGAATCCGTGCAGCCTGCCCAGAGAGCAATCTCAGGCCTCTGCAGGCCTAAGGGCTTGGTGGCCATCTTAGGGTCTCCTGGTAGCTGCTCTGAATTTTGTTTTGTTTTTGGTTTTGGTTTTTTGATTCTGTAAGGGTGAGGGAGGGCACCAAGGTCCCTGCCTCACTGGTATCCCTGGTGCACTACTGCCTTCCAGTGGAAGTCTTTTGCTGATGGCTGCTGCAGTTATCTTGCTTGTGTGCACATGGTGGTGTTGGTCCACATAGGGATGTGCTCTGGTCCTGCCTGGACAGAAAAGGCTCAGGTGTTCTGTTCCTTTCTTGGGCCAGGATGTCTATGGGAGGAAGGAGAGTCAAGGTGACCTGTGGCCAGCACCTAAGATGCAGGACTTGGCTAGGTGGAGTGAACAATCACTGCCTCACAGTTCCTAAGTAGGCAGCCATTTTTGCAAGGGTGATTGGTGCTCACTACACAGAAAATTGTGTAAGGTCTTCATCTGGGGTTAGGTGCAAATTAGGTCTTATTTCTCTGCCATTGTGCCTAAGGCCACCTTTGTGCCCCTATATTTTGGTTGAGGTGTCCCCTCTGCCCCCACACCTGGCTTAGCTCAGTTCCAACACACACACACACACACACACACACACACACACACACACACACACCACATACACAGTCCACCAGTGAGTTTAGGCGGTGCTCAGGATCTCAGGAAGAGAGAAATTTCCTGGTGAAATGCCCATGTTATTTATTGAAGCCCTTCCCTGGCCTCTCAAACACCCTTCATACTCTGCTATTCTGCCTGGCTTTCTCTGGGGCTTTCCTTCTGTCTCTTTTTCAAGTTGCCCTCTGTGTTGGAGCTCTGCTCCAGGTGCAGGTCAGGGACCCCAAACTGTCAGGAACAGAGCAATAGCTCATAACCCATTAAGGGCCCTGGGAGGCACCAACAGGGTCCTATGCATCCTTGCTGTGTGCACCTAGGTCTAGGGCTAGGATCCCAAGGCAGTGTTATGATTTGGGGTGTATCTCACGAGAAGCTGCCTGAGGAGGGTGTAGACTGAAGGGTGCCCCAAAGGCCAGGCAGTCAGCTTATCTTGCAGGCCAGGTTAACTATGAAGCCTCATCCATGCAGGAAATATACTTGTGGCTTCTCCTGACTGCCTACCTCACCAAGCCTAACAGAGAGAGGAGGTCCAAGGGTCGACAAGGTTTCTATCCTATCCTACGCTGCCCTGCCCTATGGATAAACAGAGAACTCACTGGTGGCACTATGTGGGAGCCACTAGAATGTGTGATTGTGTGTGTGTGTGTGTGTGTGTGTGTGTGTGTGTGTGTGTTTGTTTGTGTATGTTGCTGTGTGTATGTGTGTGGGTGTGTGTGTTTCTGCCCTCTTTCCCTCATTCTCTCTGTGTTTCCTGGGTTGAAAGCTAGGATGTGAAACCAGGTGCAAGTTCATAGAGGACCGAGTGTGTACCAATTATTATGAGATTTAGTTCAGAGTTGATTGTCAGAAAGACAGGATGGCATGTAAAAGATGCTCTTCAAGGCTTTCTCTGTTTTGCCTGAGCTCCAGTGTGCACAAGGTCTGCACTTTTCCTGGGTGGCTGGGGTGGGATTGTGAAGGTCCATCAGAAATGGTGCTTGAGACCAGTAAAGTGACAGCCACATGGGAGGTGGCAGGGCCCTTCTTTGGGGACTGCAGGCCTGGAACCTCTCAGAGCAGGCCCGTTTTGTTAAAAGTGGACTAGAGAGATGGCTCAGTGGCTAAGAGCACTGTGTGCTCTATAGAGGTCCTGAGTGCCACTCCCAGCAAACACTTCTTGGCTCACAACTATCTATAATGTGATCTGATGCCCTCTTTTAGCAGGCAGACGCCTGTTCACATAGGGCGTTCACACATACAATAAGTAAAATCTTTAAGGGAAAAAAAACCAAGAAGTGGCAGAAGATCAGAGGAGCGGGATTGTGCTGTAGGGGTCCTGATGGGCCAAGTGAAAACTGCTCCTCCTGCATTCTTTCTAGGTGCCCTGTGGTCCACTAGAATCTCCTAAGAAAGCTGCAAGCTGCATGGGTGCCCAGCCCTGGCTACAGGGAGGTAGGTGGGTGTCCCAGGAGGGAGCTGAAAGAAAGTTCCCTGTCTGAGAACCACTTGAGGACTGTGGATGTGGGGAAAGAGAGTGAAGTGTCCTGAGTGGTGGCCAGTGGGTTGGGTGGTCTGGGGGTTGGGGGTGGGGTGGACGCCTGGGGAGAAGAGAGAGGTTGTGACAGACCTCCAGGGAACTCACAATGCTTGACTTCCTGCCTGATTGCCTGGCACTGCCAGGTAGGTGGTTAGTGTTGGGGACCCAAGACAGGCCCTGGTAGGCATGTGGGCAGATTGGTATGGAACGTTTCTTCTTTTGATATGTCTTTGTCCTCGCATCTTCAGCATTGATGGTCTGGCTGTGCATCCCCGTCAGGGGTCCTCTGCTGTGGTTGATCCTCTCTCCCGAATCCAGATGGCTGTGTACCCATAGGCACCTGCCTGGGTCCACAGGCTTGAAGTCCTGGGAAACTGGAGCCGTCCTCAGTACTCAATCTGCATCCTGCTATTTGCCCGGCATCCATTCCATAGCCTCCTCCTCCCAGGTGGGAAACCAGTGCTATGCTCAGGGCACACGTGTGGCAGGTGGCCCTCTCTCTCATGTCATCTACCAAAGTTCCCCTGTACCCTGAGCTCTCTGACACCACCACCACCACTAGCCTGCTGAGCTACCAGACCGGATCAGCCCAGGAGTGCCTTGGGGACAAGCCACCTTGACTTGGAAGTTTTGTTGTGTCTAGGCTTCAGCACACCCTTGAGAAGCCTGGCAGCTTTAGTGGTTATGAGTGTGGGCAGGGTTACCCAGAGAGCTACTGGGTCTAGCATGGGGCGGGGCCAAGCTGCTGGTCCCCAAGTCTGGGAATTTGTTTCTGAGGCTCCTCCCCTATGGTCTGGATTGGCATGAGGGTTTCTGTAGAGTTCCTTTAGGGTAGCCTGCAGGCACAGGTGAGCTCCATCCCTGTCCAGCCCTCAAGGCCTTCAGGGGCTGCCAGGTGCCCTAAGTGGTGTGTGTCAGAGCAGTGCACTGTGTCACAGATGTTCTTGTGACCTGTGCCAACCTTTCCTGTGGCACCCTGGTCTACTTCCTCTGCACCCCAGCACCCAGGTCTGTGTCATCCTCTCCCCACATTCCATGCACACCCACAGCACTCATAATCCCCCCTCAGGCTTCCCCCACACCCTCCTCAGGCACCCAGGACCCTAGGCTCAAACCTCTTCCCCTTCAGGAATCCATGCAGCCTGCCCAGACAGCAAGCTAAGGCCTCTGCAGGCCTAAGGGCTTGGTGGCCATCTTAGGGTCTCCTGGTAGCTGCTCTGAGTTTTATTTTGTTTTTGTTTTTGTTTTTTTGATTCTGTAAGGGCTGAGGGAGGGCACCCAGGTCCCTGCCTCACTGGTATCCCTGCTGCACTACTGCCTTCCAGTGGAAGTCTTTTGCTGATGGCTGCTGCAGTTATCTTGCTTGTGTGCACATGGTGGTGTTGGTCCACATAGGGATGTGCTCTGGTCCTGCCTGGACAGGAAGGACTCAGGTGTCCTGTTCCCTTCCTGGGCCAAGACATCTCTGGGAGGAAGAGAGTCCAGGTGACCTGTGGCCAGCACCTAAGATGCAGGACTTGGCTAGGTGGAGTGAACAATCACTGCCTCACAGTTCCTAAGTAGGCAGCCATTTTTTTGCCAGGGTGATTGGTGCTCACTACACAGGAACTTGTGTAAGGTCTTCATCTGGGGTTAGGTGCAAATTAGGTCTTATCTCTCTGCCATTGTGCCTAAGGCCACCTTTGTGCCCCTATATTTTGGTTGAGGTGTCCCCTCTGCCCCCACACCTGGCTTAGCTCAGTTCCAACACACACACACAGACACACACACACACACACACACACACACACACACACACAGACACACACGCACACACACACAGAGTCCACCAGTGTGTTTAGGCGGTGCTCAGAATCTCAGGAAGAGAGAACTTTCCTGGCGAAATGCCCATGTTATTTATTGAAGCCCTTCCCTGGCCTCTCAAACACCCTTCATACTCTGCTATTCTGCCTGGATTTCTCCAGGGCTTTCCTTCTGTCTCTTTTTCAAGTTGCCCTCTGTGTTGGAGCTCTGCTCCAGGTGCAGGTCAGGGACCCCAAACTGTCAGGAACAGAGCAATAGCTCATAACCCATCAAGGGCCCTGGGAGGCACCACCAGGGTCCTATGCATCCTTGCTGTGTGCACCTAGGTCTAGGGCTAGGATCCCAAGGCAGTGTTATGATTTGGGGTGTATCTCAAGAGAAGCTGCCAGAGGAGGGTGTAGACTGAAGGGTGCCCCAAAGGCCAGGCAGTCAGCTTACCTTGCAGGCCAAATACACTATGCAGCCTCATCCATGCAGGTGACATACTTGTGGCTTCTCCTGACTCCCTAACTCACCAAGCCTAACAGAGAGAGGAGGTTCAAGGGTCGACAAGGCCCCTATCCTATCCTACGCTGCCCTGCCATGTGGATAAACAGAGAACTCACTGGTGGCACTATGTGGGAGCCACTAGAATGGGAGATTGTGTGTGTGTGTGTGTGTGTGTGTGTGTGTGTGTGTGTGTGTATGTTGCTGTGTGTATGTGTGTGGGTGTGTGTGTTTCTGCCCTCTTTCCTTCATTCTCTCTGTGTTTCCTGGGTTGAAAGCTAGGATGTGAAACCAGGTGCAAGTTCATAGAGGACCGAGTGTGTACCAATTATTATGAGATTTAGTTGAGAGTTGATTGTCAGAAAGACAGGATGGCATGTAAAAGATGCTCTTCAAGGCTTCCTCCGTTTTACCTGAGCTCCAGTGTGCACAATGTCTGCACTTTTCCAGGATGGCTGAGGTGGGTTTGTGAAGGTCCATCAGAAATGGTGCTTGGGACCAGTAAAGTGACAGCCACATGGAGGTGGCAGGGCCCTTCCTTGGGGACTGCAGGCCTGGAATCCCTCTGAGCAGGCCCGTTTTGTTAAAAGTGGACTAGAGAGATGGTTCAGTGGCTAAGAGCACTGTCTGCTCTTCAGAGGTGCTGAGTGCCACTCCCAGCAAACACTTGGGGGCTCACACCATCTATAATGTGATCTGATGCCCTCTTCCAGCAGGCAGGTGCCCATGCACATAGGGCTTTCACACATAAAATAAGTAAAATCTTTACAAAAAAAAAAAAAAAACAAGAAGAAGTGGCAGAAGATATGAGGAACGGGAATGTGCTGTGGGTATCCTGATGGGCCAAGTGAAAACTGCTCCTCCTTCATTCTTTCTAGGTGCCCTTTGGTCCGCTTGAATCTCCTGAGAGAGCTGCAAGCTGCGTGGGTGCCCAGCCCGGGCCACAGATAGGTAGGTGGGTGTCCCAGGAGGAGGCTGAAAGAAGGCTCCCTATCTGAGAACCACTTGGAGACCCTGGATGTCGGGAAAGAGTTTGAAGTGTCCTGAGTGGTGGCCAGTGTGTTGGGTTGTCTCGGGTTTGTGAGTGGGGTGGAGGCCTGGGGAGAGGAGAGAGTTTGTGACAGACCTCCAGGGAGTTCACAATGCTTGACTGGCCGACTAGTTGCCTGGCACTGCCTACTAAGTGTTTAGTGTTGGGCACCCAAGGCAGGGTCTGGTAGGCGTGTGGGCAGATTGGGATGGAACGGTTCTTCTTTTGATATGTCCTTGTCCTCACATCTGCGGCATTGAAGATCTGGCTGTGCATCCCCCTCAGGTGGGCCTCTACTGTGGTTGATCCTGCCTCCCGAATCCAGATGGCTGGGTACCCATAGGCAGCCTGGGTCCACCGGCTTGAAGGCCTAGGAAACTGGAGCCCTCCTCAGTACTCAATCTGCAGCCTGCCCTTTGCCCAGCATCTATTCCAGAGCCTTCTCCTTCCAGGTGGGAAGTCAGTGCTGTGTACAGTGCCCACTTGTGGCAGGTGGCCCTCTCCTTCATGTCACCTGCCAACGTTCCCCTGTGCGCAGGGTTCTCTGACACTGACACCACCACCACCACCACCACCACCACCGCCACCACATCCAACAACAACAACAATACCTCCACCACCACCACCCCCAGCCTGATGAGGTACCAGACTAGGGTCAGCCCTGGAGTACCTGTGGGACTAGCCCCCTTGACCTAGAAGCTTTGTTGTGCCCAGGTTTCAGCACATCCTGGAGAAGCCTGGCAGCTTTAGTGGTTGTCAGATTGGGCAGGGTTATGCAGAGAGCTGCTGGGTTGGCCAGGTGGTCAGGGCAAAGCTGCTGGTCTCCAGGTCCAGGAGGTTGTTTCTAAGGCTTTTCCGCTATGGTCTAGATTGTCATGAGGGTGTCTGTAGAGTTCCCTTAGGGTAGTCTGCAGGCCCAGGTGAGCTCCATCCCTGTCCAGCTGTCAAGTCCCTCAGGGGCTGCCAGGTGACCTAAGTGGAGTGTGTCAGGGCAGTGCAGTATGTCACAGGGGTCTTTGTGACCTGTACCAGCCTTCCCTGTGGCACCCTGCTCTACTTCCTCTGCACCCCAGCGCCCAGGTCTGTATCCTCTGCACCCCACACTCTTTCCTTCAACCCCACCCCCACTGCTCATAATCCTCCCCAAGTTTCCCCCCACCCTCACCCAGGCACTGTAGGCTCAAGCCCTTTTCAAATCGGGATCCTTGCAGCCTGCCCAGAGAGCCATCTAAGGAATTCTACAGGCCTAAGGGCTTGGTAGCCATCTTAGAGTCTGGAGGCAGCTGCTTTGCTTTTGTTTGTTTGTTTTTGTTTTTTATGGTTTTTGTTTTTTGATTCTGTAAGTGTTGAGAGACTGCACCTAGGTCCCTCCCTTACTGGCATCCCTGGTGCACTACTGCCATCCAGCGGAAGTCTTTTGCTGATCACTGCTGCAGTTCTCTTGCTTGTATGCACATGGCAGTGATAGTCCACTTAGGGAAGTTCTCTGGTCCTGCCTGGACAGGAAGGACTCAGGTGTCCTGCTCCCTTCTTGGGCCAGGAGGCCTATGGGAGGAAGCAGGGTCCAGGTGACCCTGCGCCAGAACCGGCTTCACAGGGTTTGGCTAGCTGGACTCTATAAGCATAGCCTCCCAGGTCCCAAGTCAGGAACCATGTTGGGCAAGGGGACTGGACCTTACTACACAGGCCCAAGAGCAAGGGCTGCATCTGGGGTTGGGTGGAAAACAGGTCCTGTGTGCCTGGTATTAGGCCAAGGCCACCATTGCTTGCAACCCCACACTTTGGTTGAGGCATCCCCTGTACACCCACAGCTGGATTACCTCACTTGTGAAACACACACACATACAACCGCACACTCGCCCATGTGCGAGCGCGCGCGCACGCACACACACACACACACACACACACACACATACACACACACCTTAGACACACAACATACACGGTCCACCAGTGTCTTTATGCCATGCTCAGGAGCTGAGGGAGACATAACTTTCCTTGGAAATGTCCATGTTATTTATTTAACTTCTTTCCTGGCCTCTCAAGCACCCTTCATACTCTGCTATTCTGCCTGGATTTCTCTGAGGCTTTCCTTCTGTTTCTTTTTCAAATTGCCCTCTGTGTTGGAGCTCTGCTCCAGGTGGAGGCCAGGGACCCCAATCTGTCAGGAACAGAGTAACAGCTCATAACCCTTCAAGGGCCCTGGGAGGCACCAGCAGGGTCCTGTGCAACCTTGCTTTGTGTACCTAGAGGGCTAGGATCCCAAGGCAATGTTATGATTTGGGGTGAATCTCAAGAGAAGCAGCCAGAGGAGGGTGTAGACTGAAGGGTGTCCCAAGGGCCAGGCAGTCAGCTTATCTTGCAGACCGGATATACTATGCAACCTCATCCATGCAGGCAACATACCTGTGGCTTCTCCTGACTGCCTAACTCACCAAGCCTAACGGAGAGAGGACGTTCAGGGGTCGACAAGGCCCCTATCCTGTCCTCTCCTGCCCTGTCCAGGGATCTCATGTGGATAAATAGAGAACACACTGGTGGCACTATGTGGGAGCCACTAGAATGCGAGATTGTGTGTGTGTGTGTGTGTGTGTATGTGTGTATGTGTGTGTGTGTGTGTGGGTGTGTATGTTTCTGCCGTCTTCCCTTCATTCTCTCTGTGTTTCCTGGATTGAAAGCTAGGATGTGAAACCAGGTGCAAGTCCACAGAGGACCGAGTGTGTAACAATTATTATGTTGTTTAGTTGAGAGTTGATTGTCAGAAAGCCACGATGGCATGTAAAAGACGCTCTTCAAGGCTTCCTCCGTTTTGCCTGAGCTCCAGTGTGCACAATGTCTGCACTTATCCAGGATGGCTGGGGTGGGTTTGTGAAGGTCCATCAGAAATGGTGCTTGGGACCAGTAAAATGACAGCCACATGGAGGTGGCAGGGCCCTTCCTTGGGGACTGCAGGCCTGGAACCTCTCGGAGCAGGCCCGTTTTTTTAAAAGTGGACCAGAGAGGTCGCTCTGTGGCTAAGAGCACTTTCTGCTCTTCAGAGGTGCTGAGTGCCACTCCCAGCAAACACTTGGGGGCTCACAACTATCTATAATGTGATCTGATGCCCTCTTCCAGCAGGCAGGTGCCCATGCACATAGGGCATTCACACATACAATAAGTAAAATCTTTACGAAAAAAAAAAAAAAAAACAAGAAGAAGTGGCAGAAGATATGAGGAACGGGAATGTGCTGTGGGTATCCTGGTGGGCCAAGTAAAAACTGCTTCTCCTGCATTCTTTCTAGGTGCCCTTTGGTCCACTTGAATCTCCTGAGAGAGCTGCAAGCTGTGTGGGTGCCCAATCCTGGCCACAGATAGGTAGGTGGGTATCCCAGGAGGAGGCTGAAAGAAGGCTCCCTATCTGAGAACCACTTGGGGACTCTGGATGTCGGGAAAGAGTGTGAAGTGTCCTGAGTGGTGGCCAGTGGGTTGGGTTGTCTCGGGGTTGGGGGTGGGGTGGAGGCCTGGGGAGAGGAGAGAGTTTGTGTCAGACCTCCAGGGAGCTCACAATGCTTGACTGACTGCCTGGTGTCCTGGCACTGCCTACTAAGTGTTTAGTGTTGGGGACCCAAGGCAGGGCCTGGTAGGCATGTGGGCAGATTGGGATGGAACGGTTCTTCTGTTGATATGTCCTTGTCCTCACATCTGCGGCATTGAAGATCTGGCTGTGCATCCCCCTCAGGTGGGCGTCTACTGTGGTTGGTCCTACCTCCCGAATCCAGATGGCTGGGTACCCATAGGCACCTGTGTGGGTCCACAGGCTTGAAGGCCTAGGAAACTGGAGCCCTCCTCAGTACTCAATCTGCAGCCTGCCCTTTGCCCAGCATCTATTCCAGAGCCTTCTCCTTCCAGGTGGGAAGTCAGTGCTGTGTACAGTGCCCACTTGTGGCAGGTGGCCCTCTCCTTCATGTCACCTGCCAACGTTCCCCTGTGTGCAGGGTTCTCTGACACTGATACCACCACCACCACCACCACCACCACCACCACCACCACCACATCCAACAACAACAACAACAATACCTCCACCACCACCACACCCAGCCTGATGAGGTACCAGACTAGGGTCAGCCCTGGAGTACCTGTGGGACTAGCCCCCTTGACCTAGAAGCTTTGTTGTGCCCAGGTTTCAGCACATCCTGGAGAAGCCTGGCAGCTTTAGTGGTTGTCAGATTGGACATGGTTAGACAGAGAGCTGCTGGTTCGGCCAGGGGGTCGGGGCCAAGCTGCTGGTCCCCAAGTCTAGGAGGTTGTTTCTGAGACTTTTCCCCTATGGTCTAGATTGTAATGAGAGTTTCTGTAGAGTTCCTTTAGGGTAGCCTGCAGGCACAGGTGAGCTCCATCCTTGTCCAGCCCTCAAGGCCTTCAGGGGCTGCCAGGTGCCCTCCGTGGAGTTTGTCAGCGCAGTTTAGTGTGTCACAAGGGTCCTTGTGACCTGTGCCAGCCTTCCCTGTGGCACCCTGGTGTACTTCCTCTGCACCCCAGCACCCAGGTCTTCGTCATCCTCCCCAGACATCGCATGCACAACCACACTGCTCATAATCACCCCAAGTTCTCCTCACACCCTCACCCAGGGACCCAGCCTCAAAGCCGTTCCCTTTGAGGAATCCTTGCAGCAGCCCATAGAGCCGTCTCAGGACTCTCCAGGCTTAAGGGCTTGGTGGCCATCTTAGAGTCTAGTGGCAGCTGCCTTGTGTTTTTTTGGATTTTGTTTGTTTGTTTTTGATTGTATAAGGGCAGAGGGACTGCACCCAGGTCCCTGCCTCACTGGCATCCCTGGTGCACTACTGCCATCCAGCTGACATCATTTGCTGATGGCTGCTGCAGTTCTCTTGCTTGTGTGCACATGGTGGTGATGGTCCCCTTAGGGAAGTTCTCTGGTCCTGCCTGGACAGGAAGGACTCAGGTCTCCTGCTCCCTTCTTGGGCCAGGAGGCCTATGGGAGGAAACAGGGTCCAAGTGACCGTGAGCCAGATCCCATCTTCACAGGGTTTGGCTAGCTGGACTCTATAAGCATGGCCTCCCAGGTCCTAAGTCAGTGGCTGTGTTGGGCCAGGGAACTGGACCTAACTACACAGGACCTAGACCAAGGGCTGTATCTGGGGTTGGGTTCAAAACAGGTCCTGTCTCCCTGCCCTTCTGCCAATTATAACATTGCTTGTGCTCCCCCACACTTTTGGTTGAGGCGTCCCCTGTCCACCCACAGCTGGATTAGGTCACTTCTAATACACACCCAAACACACACACACACACACACACACACACACACACACACACACACACACACACACACACATTCACACACCATACACAGTCCACCAGTGGTTTTAGGCCGTGCTCAGGATCTCAGGGAGAGAGAGATTTCCTGGCCAAATGTCCATGTTATTTATTGAATCCCTTCCCTGGCCTCTTAAGCACCTTTCATTCTCTGCTATTCTGCCTGGATTTCTCTGAGGCTTTCCTTCTGTTTCTTTTTCAAGTTGCCCACTGTGTTGGAGCTCTGTCCCTGGTGCAGGTCAGGGACCCTAAACTGTCAGGAACAGAGTAATAACTCATAACCCTTCAAGGGCCCTGGAAGGCACCAGCAGGGTCCTATGCAGCCTTGCTGTGTGCACCTAGAGGGCTAGGATCCCAAGGCAGTGTTATGATTTGGGGTGAATCTTAAAAAGAAGCTGCCAGAGGAGGGTGTAGACTGAAGGGTGAGTCAAAGGCCAGGCAGTCAGCTTACCTTGCAGGCCAGGTGCACTATGCAGCCTCATCCATGCAGGGAACATACCTGTGGCTTCCCCTGACTGCCTAACTCACCAAGCCTAACAGAGAGAGGAGGTTGAAGGGTCGAGATGGCCCCTATCCTGTCCTAGTCTGCCCAGTCCAGGGATCTCATGTGGATAAATTGTTAAGGCACTGGTGGCACTATGTGGGAGCCACGAGATTGTGTGTGTTTGTGTGTGAGTCTGTGTTCGTGTGTTTGTGTGTGTGTGTGTCCCATCTTTCTCTGTGTGTCTTCTGGATTGCAAGCTAGGATGTGAGATACCAAGTGCAAGTCCATAGAGGACCGATTGTGTTGCCATTATTATGGTGTTTAATTTCGAGTTGATTGTCAGAAGGATAGGATGGCATGTAAAAGATGCCCATGAAGCCTTCATCCTTTTTCCTGAGCTCAAGTGTGCACAAGGTCTGCACTTTTCCAGGTTAGCTAGGATATGTTGATGAAGGTCCATCAGACGTGGTCCTTGGCACCAGTAGAGTGACAGCAACATGGAAGGTAGCAGGACTCTTCCTTGGTGACTGCAGGCCTGGCACCTCTCAGAGCAGGCCCATTTTGTTAGAAGTGGACTGGAGAGATGGTGCAGTGGCTAAGAGCACTGTCTGCTCTTCAGAGGTGCTGAGTGCCACTCCCAGCGAACACTTCGGGGCTCACAACTATCTATAATGTGACCTGATGCCCCCTTCCAGCAGGCAGGTGCCCATTCGCATAGGGTGTTCACACATACAATAAGTAAAATCTTTAAGGGAAAAAAACCGAGAACAAGTGGCAGAAGAGCTGAGGAGCGGGAATGTGCTGTGGGTATCCTGATGGGCCAAGTGAAAACTGTTCCTCCTGCATTCTTTCTAGGTGCCCTTTGGTCCACTTGAATCTCCTGAGAGAGTTACAAGCTGCATGGGTGCCCAGCCTGGCCACAGGTAGGTAGGTGGGTGTCCCAGGAGGAGGCTGAAAGAAGGCTCCATGTCTGAGAACCACTTGGGGACTCTGGATGTCGGGAAAGAGAGTGTGTGAAGTGTCCTGAGTGGTGGCCAGTGGGTTGGGGGGTCTGGGGGTTGGGGGTGGGGTGGAGGCCTGGGGAGAGGAGAGAGTTTGTGACAGACCTCCAGGGAGCTCACAATGCTTGACTGGCTGCCTGGTTGCCTAGCGCTGCCTAGGATTTGTTTAGTATTGGGGACCCCAGACAAGGCCTGGTAGGCATGTGGGCAGATTCAGATGGAATATTTCTTCTGTTGATATGTCCTTTTCCTCACATCTGGGGCATTGAAGATCTGGCTGTGCATCCCTCTCAGGGGGGCCTCTGCTGTGATTGATGCTCCTTCCCGAATCCAGATGGCTGGGTACCCATAGGTACCTGCCTGGGTCCACAGGTTTGAAGGCCCAGGAAACTGAAGCCCTCCTCTGTACTCAATCTGCGGTCTACCCTTTCCCAGCTTCCATTCCAGAGCCTCCTTCACCAGGTGGGAAGCCAGTGGCAGGTGGCCCACTGTCTCATGTCATCTGCCAAAGTTCCCCAGAGACCTGAGCTCTCTGAAACCACTTGCATCAGCACCACCAGCAGTAGCACCAGCCAGCTGAGCTACCAGGCCAGGGTCAGCCTGTGAGTGCCTTCTGGAAAAGCCCCCTTGACCAGGAAGCTTCATTGTGCTCAGACTTCAAAACACCTTGGAGAAGCCTGGCAGCTTTAGTGGGTATCAGATTGGGCAGGGTTAGGCAGAGAGCTGCTCAGTCTGCCATGGGGCGAGGCCTGCTGCTAGTCTCCAAGTCCAGGAGGTTGTTTCTGAGGCTCCTCCTCTATGGTCTGGATTGACATGAGGGTTTCTGTAGAGTTCCTTTAGGGTAGCCTGCAGGCACAGGTGAGCTCCATCCTTGTCCAGCCCTCAAGGCCTTCAGGGGCTGCCAGGTGCCCTCCGTGGAGTTTGTCAGCGCAGTTTAGTGTGTCACAAGGGTCCTTGTGACCTGTGCCAGCCTTCCCTGTGGCACCCTGGTGTACTTCCTCTGCACCCCAGCACCCAGGTCTTCGTCATCCTCCCCAGACATCGCATGCACAACCACACTGCTCATAATCACCCCAAGTTCTCCTCACACCCTCACCCAGGGACCCAGCCTCAAAGCCGTTCCCTTTGAGGAATCCTTGCAGCAGCCCATAGAGCCGTCTCAGGACTCTCCAGGCTTAAGGGCTTGGTGGCCATCTTAGAGTCTAGTGGCAGCTGCCTTGTGTTTTTTTGGATTTTGTTTGTTTGTTTTTGATTGTATAAGGGCAGAGGGACTGCACCCAGGTCCCTGCCTCACTGGCATCCCTGGTGCACTACTGCCATCCAGCTGACATCATTTGCTGATGGCTGCTGCAGTTCTCTTGCTTGTGTGCACATGGTGGTGATGGTCCCCTTAGGGAAGTTCTCTGGTCCTGCCTGGACAGGAAGGACTCAGGTCTCCTGCTCCCTTCTTGGGCCAGGAGGCCTATGGGAGGAAACAGGGTCCAAGTGACCGTGAGCCAGATCCCATCTTCACAGGGTTTGGCTAGCTGGACTCTATAAGCATGGCCTCCCAGGTCCTAAGTCAGTGGCTGTGTTGGGCCAGGGAACTGGACCTAACTACACAGGACCTAGACCAAGGGCTGTATCTGGGGTTGGGTTCAAAACAGGTCCTGTCTCCCTGCCCTTCTGCCAATTATAACATTGCTTGTGCTCCCCCACACTTTTGGTTGAGGCGTCCCCTGTCCACCCACAGCTGGATTAGGTCACTTCTAATACACACCCAAACACACACACACACACACACACACACACACACACATTCACACACCATACACAGTCCACCAGTGGTTTTAGGCCGTGCTCAGGATCTCAGGGAGAGAGAGATTTCCTGGCCAAATGTCCATGTTATTTATTGAATCCCTTCCCTGGCCTCTTAAGCACCTTTCATTCTCTGCTATTCTGCCTGGATTTCTCTGAGGCTTTCCTTCTGTTTCTTTTTCAAGTTGCCCACTGTGTTGGAGCTCTGTCCCTGGTGCAGGTCAGGGACCCTAAACTGTCAGGAACAGAGTAATAACTCATAACCCTTCAAGGGCCCTGGAAGGCACCAGCAGGGTCCTATGCAGCCTTGCTGTGTGCACCTAGAGGGCTAGGATCCCAAGGCAGTGTTATGATTTGGGGTGAATCTTAAAAAGAAGCTGCCAGAGGAGGGTGTAGACTGAAGGGTGAGTCAAAGGCCAGGCAGTCAGCTTACCTTGCAGGCCAGGTGCACTATGCAGCCTCATCCATGCAGGGAACATACCTGTGGCTTCCCCTGACTGCCTAACTCACCAAGCCTAACAGAGAGAGGAGGTTGAAGGGTTGAGATGGCCCCTATCCTGTCCTAGTCTGCCCAGTCCAGGGATCTCATGTGGATAAATTGTTAAGGCACTGGTGGCACTATGTGGGAGCCACGAGATTGTGTGTGTTTGTGTGTGAGTCTGTGTTCGTGTGTTTGTGTGTGTGTGTGTCCCATCTTTCTCTGTGTGTCTTCTGGATTGCAAGCTAGGATGTGAGATACCAAGTGCAAGTCCATAGAGGACCGATTGTGTTGCCATTATTATGGTGTTTAATTTCGAGTTGATTGTCAGAAGGATAGGATGGCATGTAAAAGATGCCCATGAAGCCTTCATCCTTTTTCCTGAGCTCAAGTGTGCACAAGGTCTGCACTTTTCCAGGTTAGCTAGGATATGTTGATGAAGGTCCATCAGACGTGGTCCTTGGCACCAGTAGAGTGACAGCAACATGGAAGGTAGCAGGACTCTTCCTTGGTGACTGCAGGCCTGGCACCTCTCAGAGCAGGCCCATTTTGTTAGAAGTGGACTGGAGAGATGGTGCAGTGGCTAAGAGCACTGTCTGCTCTTCAGAGGTGCTGAGTGCCACTCCCAGCGAACACTTCGGGGCTCACAACTATCTATAATGTGACCTGATGCCCCCTTCCAGCAGGCAGGTGCCCATTCGCATAGGGTGTTCACACATACAATAAGTAAAATCTTTAAGGGAAAAAAACCGAGAACAAGTGGCAGAAGAGCTGAGGAGCGGGAATGTGCTGTGGGTATCCTGATGGGCCAAGTGAAAACTGTTCCTCCTGCATTCTTTCTAGGTGCCCTTTGGTCCACTTGAATCTCCTGAGAGAGTTACAAGCTGCATGGGTGCCCAGCCTGGCCACAGGTAGGTAGGTGGGTGTCCCAGGAGGAGGCTGAAAGAAGGCTCCATGTCTGAGAACCACTTGGGGACTCTGGATGTCGGGAAAGAGAGTGTGTGAAGTGTCCTGAGTGGTGGCCAGTGGGTTGGGGGGTCTGGGGGTTGGGGGTGGGGTGGAGGCCTGGGGAGAGGAGAGAGTTTGTGACAGACCTCCAGGGAGCTCACAATGCTTGACTGGCTGCCTGGTTGCCTAGCGCTGCCTAGGATTTGTTTAGTATTGGGGACCCCAGACAAGGCCTGGTAGGCATGTGGGCAGATTCAGATGGAATATTTCTTCTGTTGATATGTCCTTTTCCTCACATCTGGGGCATTGAAGATCTGGCTGTGCATCCCTCTCAGGGGGGCCTCTGCTGTGATTGATGCTCCTTCCCGAATCCAGATGGCTGGGTACCCATAGGTACCTGCCTGGGTCCACAGGTTTGAAGGCCCAGGAAACTGAAGCCCTCCTCTGTACTCAATCTGCGGTCTACCCTTTCCCAGCTTCCATTCCAGAGCCTCCTTCACCAGGTGGGAAGCCAGTGGCAGGTGGCCCACTGTCTCATGTCATCTGCCAAAGTTCCCCAGAGACCTGAGCTCTCTGAAACCACTTGCATCAGCACCACCAGCAGTAGCACCAGCCAGCTGAGCTACCAGGCCAGGGTCAGCCTGTGAGTGCCTTCTGGAAAAGCCCCCTGGACCAGGAAGCTTCATTGTGCTCAGACTTCAAAACACCTTGGAGAAGCCTGGCAGCTTTAGTGGGTATCAGATTGGGCAGGGTTAGGCAGAGAGCTGCTCAGTCTGCCATGGGGCGAGGCCTGCTGCTAGTCTCCAAGTCCAGGAGGTTGTTTCTGAGGCTCCTCCTCTATGGTCTGGATTGACATGAGGGTTTCTGTAGAGTTCCTTTAGGGTAGCCTGCAGGCACAGGTGAGCTCCATCCTTGTCCAGCCCTCAAGGCCTTCAGGGGCTGCCAGGTGCCCTTAGAGAGTGTGTCAGGGCAGTGTAATGTGTCACAAGGGTCCTTGTGACCTGTGCCAGCCTTCCCTGTGGCACCCTGGTCTACTTTCTCTGCACCCCCGCACCCAGGTCTTCGTCATCCTCTCCCTACATTCCATGCACACCCACACTGTTCATAATCCCCCCCCCATGTTCCCCCCACACCCTCACCCAGGCACCCAGGCTCAAACCCCTTACCTTCAGGAATCCTTGCAGCCTGCCCAGAGAGCCATCTCAGGCCTCTCCAGGCCTAAGGGCTTGGTGGCCATCTTAGGGTCTGGTGTTTTTTTGTTTTGTTTTTGCTTGTTTGGTTTTTTTTTTTTTTTTTGATTGGATAAAGGCAGAGGGAGTGCACTCAGGTCCCTGCCTCACTGGCATCCCTGGTGCACTACTGCCATCAGCGGAAGTCTTTTGCTGATGGCTGCTGCAGTTCTCTTGCTTGTGTGCACATGGCAGTGATGGTCCACTTAGGGAAGTCCTCTGGTCCTGCCTGCACAGGAAGGACTCAGGTCTCCTGCTCCCTTCTTGGGCCAGGAGGCCTATGGGGTGAAGCAGGGTCCAGGTGACCCTGGGCCAGAACCGGCTTCACAGGGTTTGGCTAGCTGGACTCTATAAGCATAGCCTCCTAGGTCCCAAGTCAGCAGCCATGTTGGGCAAGGGGACTGGACCTTATTACACAGGCCCAAGAACAAGGACTGCATCTGGGGTTGAGTGGAAAACAGGTCCTGTGTGCCTGGTATTAGGCCAAGGCCACTATTGCTTGCGACCCCACACTTTTGGTTGAGGCATCCCCTGTACACCCACAGCTGGATTACCTCGCTTGTAAGACACAGACACACACAAACGCACACTCGCCCGTGCGCGCGAGCACACACACACACACACACACACGCACACACACATACACACACACACGCGCACACACATACACACACACCATAGACACACAACATACACGGTCCACCAGTGTCTTTATGCCATGCTCAGGAGCTGAGGGAGACATAGCTTTCCTTGGAAATGTCCATGTTATTTATTAAACTTCTTCCCTGGCCTCTCAAGCACCCTTCATACTCTGCTATTCTGCCTGGATTTCTCTGAGGCTTTCCTTCTGTTTCTTTTTCAAATTGCCCTCTGTGTTGGAGCTCTGCTCCAGGTGGAGGCCAGGGACCCCAATCTGTCAGGAACAGAGTAATACCTCATAACCCTTCAAGGGCCCTGGGAGGCACCAGTAGGGTCCTGTGTAACCTTGCTGTATGTACCTAGAGGGCTAGGATCCCCAAGGCAATGTTATGAGTTGGGGCGAATCTCAAGAGAAGCAGCCAGAGGAGGGTGTAGACTGAAGGGTGTCCCACGGGCCAGGCAGTCAGCTTACCTTGCAGGCCGGATACACTATGCAGCCTCATCCATGCAGGGAACATACCTGTGGCTTCTCCTGACTGCCTAACTCACCAAGCCTAACGGAGAGAGGACGTTCAGGGGTCGACAAGGCCCCTATCCTGTCCTCTCCTGCCCTGTCCAGGGATCTCATGTGGATAAATAGAGAACGCACTGGTGGCACTTTGTGGGAGCAACTAGATTGCGAGATTGTGTGTGTGTGTGTGTGTGTGTGTGTGTGTGTGTGTGTGTGTGTGTGTGTGTGTGTGTGTATATGTTTCTGCCGTCTTTCCTTCATTCTCTCTGTGTTTCCTGGATTGAAAGCTAGGATGTGAAACCAGGTGCAAGTTCACAGAGGACCAAGTGTGTAACAATTATTATGTTGTTTAGTTGAGAGTTGATTGTCAGAAAGCCACGATGGAATGTAAAAGACGCTCTTCAAGGCTTCCTTGGTTTTGCCTGAGCTCCAGTGTGCACAATGTCTGCACTTTTCCAGGATGGCTGGGGTGGGTTTGTGAAGGTCCATCAGACATGGTGCTTGGGACCAGTAAAGTGACAGCCACATGGAGGTAGCAGGGCCCTTCCTTGGGGACTGCAGGCCTGGAACCTCTCGGAACAGGCCTGTTTTTTTAAAAGTGGACTAGAGAGATGGCTCAGTGGCTAAGAGGACTGTCTGCTTCAGAGGTGCTGAGTGCCACTCCCAGCAAACACTTGGGGGCTCACACCATCTCTAATGTGATCTGATGCCCTCTTCCAGCAGGCAGGTGCCCATGCACATAGGGCATTCACACATAAAATAAGTAAAATCTTTACAAAAAAAAAAAAAAAACAAGAAGTGGCAGAAGATATGAGGAACGGGAATGTGCTGTGGGTATCCTGATGGTCCAAGTGAAAACTGCTCCTCCTGCATTCTTTCTAGGTGCTCTTTGGTCCACTTGAATCTCCTGAGAGAGCTGCAAGCTGCGTGGGTGCCCAGTCCTGGCCACAGGGAGGTAGGTGGGTATCCCAGGAGGAGGCTGATAGAAGGCTCCATGTCTGAGAACCACTTGGGGACTCTGGATGTCGGGAAAGAGTGTGTGTGAAGTGTCCTGCGTGGTGGCCAGTTGATTGGGTGGCCTGGGGGTTGGGAGTGGGGTGGAGGCCTGGGGAGAGGAGAGAGTTTGTGACAGAACTCCAGGGAGCTCACAATGCTTGACTGGCTTCCTGGTTGCCTAGCACTGCCTAGGAGGTGTTTAGCGTTGGGGACCGAAGGCAGGGCCTGGTAGGCATGTGGGCAGATTCGGATGGAACATTTCTTCGTTTGATATGTCCTTGTCCTCACATCTGCGGCATTGAAGATCTGGCTGTGCATCCCCCTCAGGGGGCCTCTGCTGTGTTTGATGCTCCTTCTGGAATCCAGATGGCTGGGTACCCATAGGCACCTGCCTGGGTCCACAGGTGTGAAGGCCCGGGAAACTGAAGCCCTCCTCAGTACTCAATCTGCGGTCTACCCTTTCCCAGCTTCCATTTCAGAGCCTCCTCCTGCCAGGTGGGAAGCCAGTGGCAGGTGTCCCACTGTCTCATGTCATCTGCTAAAGTTCCCCTGAGACCTGAGCTCTCTGAAACCACTTGCATCAGCACCACCAGCAGCAGCACCAGCCAGCTGAGCTACCAGGCCAGGGTCAGCCTGTGAGTGCCTTCTGGAAAAGCCCCCTTGACCAGGAAGCTTCATTGTACTCAGACTTCAAAACACCTTAGAGAAGCCTGGCACCTTTAGTGGTTATCAGATTAGGCAGGGTTAGGCAGAGAGCTGCTGGGTCTGCCGTGGGGCAGGGCCTGCTGCTGGTCCCCAAGTTCAGGAGGTTGTTTCTGAGGCTTCTCCCCTATGGTCTGGATTAACATGAGGGTTTCTGTAGAGTTCCTTTAGGGGAGCCTGCAGGCACAGGTGAGCTCCATCCTTGTCCAGCCCTCAAGGCCTTCAGGGGCTGCCAGGTGCCCTTAGAGAGTGTGTCAGGGCAGTGTAGTGTGTCACAAGGGTCCTTGTGACCTGTGCCAGCCTTCCCTGTGGCACCCTGGTCTACTTTCTCTGCACCCCAGCACCGAGGTCTTCGTAATCCTCCCCCCTCATTCCATGCACAACCACACTGCTCGTAATCCCCCCCAAGTTCCCCCCACACCCTCACCCAGGCTCCCAGGCTCAAATCCCTTGCCTTCAGGAATCCTTGCAGCCTGCCCAGAGAGCCATCTCAGGACTCTCCAGGCCTAAGGGCTTGGTGGCCATCTTAGGGTCTGGTGTTTTTTTGTTTTTTTTTTGTTTGTTTGGTTTTTTGGTTTTTGATTGGATAAAGGCAGAGGGAGTGCACTCAGGTCCCTGCCTCACTGGCATCTCTGGTGCACTACTGCCATCCAGCGGAAGTCTTTTGCTGATGGCTGCTGCAGTTCTCTTGCTTGTGTGCACATGGCAGTGATGGTCCACTTAGGGAAGTTCTCTGGTCCTGCCTGGACAGGAAGGACTCAGGTGTCCTGCTCCCTTCTTGGGCCAGGAGGCCTATGGGAGGAAGCAGGGTCCAGGTGACCCTGGGCCAGATCCCATCTTCACAGGGTTTGGCTAGCTGGACTCTATAAGCATGGCCTCCCAGGTCCCAAGTCAGCAGCCATATTGGGAAAGGGTATTGGACCTTATTACACAGGACCGAGAGCAAAGGCTGCATCTGGGGTTGGATGTAAAACAGGTCCTGTGTGCCTGGTCTTTTGCCAAGGCCACCATAGCTTGCGACCCCACACTTTGGTTGAGGCATCCCCTGTACACCCACAGCTGGATTACCTCACTTGTAAGACACACACACACACACACACACACACACAAACGCACACACACACACACGCCCACGCACACATACACACAAACCATAGACACACAACATACACGGTCCACCAGTGTCTTTACGCCATGCTCAGGAGCTGAGGGAGACATAGCTTTCCTTGGAAATGTCCATGTTATTTATTAAACTTCTTCCCTGGCCTCTCAAGCACCCTTCATACTCTGCTATTCTGCCTGGATTTCTCTGAGGCTTTCCTTCTGTTTCTTTTTCAAATTGCCCTCTGTGTTGGAGCTCTGCTCCAGGTGGAGGTCAGGGACCCCAATCTGTCACGAACAGAGTAACAGCTCATAACCCTTCAAGGGCCCTGGGAGGCACCAGCAGGGTCCTGTGCAACCTTGCTGTATGTACCTAGAGGGCTAGGATCCCAAGGCAATGTTATGATTTGGGGTGAATCTCAAGAGAAGCAGCCAGAGGAGGGTGTAGACTGAAGGGTGTCCCAAGGGCCAGGCAGTCAGCTTATCTTGCAGGCCGGATACACTATGCAGCCTCATCCATGCAGGGAACATACCTGTGGCTTCTCCTGACTGCCTAACTCACCAAGCCTAACGGAGAGAGGACGTTCAGGGGTCGACAAGGCCCCTATCCTGTCCTACCCTGCCCTGTCCATGGATCTCATGTGGATAAATAGAGAACGCACTGGTGGTACTATGTGGGAGCCACTAGATTGCGAGATTGTGTGTGTGTGTGTGTGTGTGTGTGTGTGTGTGTGTGTGTGTTTGTGTGTGTGTGTGTGTGTGTGTGTGTGTGTGTATGTTTCTGCAGTTTTTCCTTCATTCTCTCTGTGTTCCTGGATTGAAAGCTAGGATGTGAAACCAGGTGCAAGTTCACAGAGGACCAAGTGTGTAACAATTATTATGAGGTTTAGTTGAGAGTTGATTGTCAGAAAGCCACAATGGCATGTAAAAGATGCTCTTCAAGGCTTCCTCCGTTTTGCCTGAGCTCCAGTGTGCACAATGTCTGCACTTTTCCAGGATGGCTGGGGTGGGTTTGTGAAGGTCCATCAGAAATGGTGCTTGGGACCAGTAAAGTGACAGCCACATGGAGGTGGCAGGGCCCTTCCTTGGGGACTGCAGGCCTGGAACCTCTCAGTACAGGCTCGTTTTGTTAAAAGTGGACCAGAGAGGTGGCTCTGTGGCTAAGTGCACTGTCTGCTCTTCAGAGGTGCTGAGTGCCACTCCCAGCAAACACTTGGGGGCTCACACCATCTCTAATGTGATCTGATGCCCTCTTCCAGCAGGCAGGTGCCCATTCACATAGGGCATTCACGCATACAATAAGTAAAATCTTTACAAAAAAAAAAACAAGAACAAGTGGCAGAAGATATGAGGAACGGGAATGTGCTGTGGGTATCCTGATGGGCCAAGTATAAACTGCTTCTCCTGCATTCTTTCTAGGTGCCCTTTGGTCCACTTGAATCTCCTGAGAGAGCTGCAAGCTGCGTGGGTGCCCAGCCCGGGCCACAGATAGGTAGGTGGGTGTCCCAGGAGGAGGCTGAAAGAAGGCTCCCTATCTGAGAACCACTTGGGGACTCTGGATGTCGGGAAAGAGTGTGAAGTGTCCTGAGTGGTGGCCAGTGTGTTGGGTTGTCTCGGGGTTGGGGGTGGGGTGGAGGCCTGGGGAGAGGAGAGAGTTTGTGTCAGACCTCCAGGGAGTTCACAATGCTTGACTGACCGCCTGGTTGCCTGGCACTGTCTACTAAGTGTTTAGTGTTGGGGACCCAAGGCAGGGCCTGGTAGGCATGTGGGCAGATTGGGATGGAACGGTTCTTCTTTTGATATGTCCTTGTCCTCACATCTGCGGCATTGAAGATCTGGCTGTGCATCCCCCTCAGGTGGGCCTCTACTGTGGTTGATCCTACCTCCCGAATCCAGATGGCTGGGTACCCATAGGCACCTGCCTGGGTCCACAGGCTTGAAGGCCTAGGAAACTGGAGCCCTCCTCAGTACTCAATCTGCAGCCTGCCCTTTGCCCAGCATCTATTCCAGAGCCTTCTCCTTCCAGGTGGGAAGTCAGTGCTGTGTACAGTGCCTACTTGTGGCAGGTGGCCCTCTCCTTCATGTCACCTGCCAACGTTCTCCTGTGGGCAGGGTTCTCTGACACTGACACCACCACCACCACCACCACCACCACCACATCCAACAACAACAACAACAATAATACCTCCACCACCACCACACCCAGCCTGATGAGGTTCCAGACTAGGGTCAGCCCTGGAGTACCTGTGGGACTAGCCCCCTTGACCTAGAAGCTTTGTTGTGCCCAGGTTTCAGCACATCCTGGAGAAGCCTGGCAGCTTTAGTGGTTGTCAGATTGGGCAGGGTTATGCAGAGAGCTGCTGGGTTGGCCAGGTGGTCGGGGCCAAGCTGCTGGTCTCCAGGTCCAAGAGGTTGTTTCTAAGCTTTTCCCCTATGGTCTGGATTGTCATGAGGGTTTCTGTAGAGTTCCTTTAGGGTAGCCTGGAGGCACAGGTGAGCTCCATCCTTGTCCAGCTGTCAAGTCCCTCAGGGGCTGCCAGGTGCCCTAAGTGGAGTGTGTCATGGAAGTCCAGTATGTCACAGGGGTCTTTGTGACCTGTACCAGCTTTCCCTGTGGCACCCTGCTCTACTTCCTCTGCACCCCAGCACCCAGGTCTGTATCCTCTGCACCCCACACTCTTTCCTTCACTCCCACCCCCACTGCTCATAATCCTCCCCAAGTTTCCCCCCACCCTCACCCAGGCACTGTAGGCTCAAACCCTTTTCAATTCGGGATCCTTGCAGCCTGCCCAGAGAGACATCTAAGGAATTCTACAGGCCTAAGGGCTTGGTAGCCATCTTAGAGTCTGGAGGCAGCTGCTTTGCTTTTGTTTGTTTGTTTTGTTTTTTATGGTTTTTGTTTTTTGATTCCGTAAGGGCTGAGGGAGTGCACTCAGGTCCCTGCCTCACTGGCATCCCTGGTGCACTATTGCCATCCAGCTGAAGTCTTTTGCTGATGGCTGCTGCAGTTCTCTTGCTTGTGTGCACATGGCAGTGATGGTCCACTTAGGGAAGTTCTCTGGTCCTGCCTGGACAGGAAGGACTCAGGTCTCCGGCTCCCTTCTTGGGCCAGGAGGCCTATGGGGTGAAGCAGGGTCCAGGTGACCCTGGGCCAGAACCGGCTTCACAGGGTTTGGCTAGCTGGACTCTATAAGCATAGTCTCCCAGGTCGCAAGTCAGTGGCCATGATGGGCAAGGTTACTGGACCTTACTACACAGGACCGAGAGCAACGGCTGCATCTGGGGTTGGGTGGAAAACAGGTCCTGTGTGCCTGGTATTTTGCCAAGGCCACCATTGCTTGTGACCCCACACTTTGGTTGAGGCATCCCCTGTACACCCACAGCTGGATTACCTCACTTGTAAGACACACACACGAACTCACATGCGCGCACGCATACACACACACACACACACACACACACACACATACACACACACACACACATACGCACGCACGCGCGCACACACAACATACACAGTCCACCAGTGTCTTTAGGCCGTGCTCAGGATCTCAGGGAGACAGACCCTTCCTGAAAATGTCCATGTTATTTATTGAAGCCCTTCCCTGGCCTTTCAAGCACCCTTCATACTCTGCTATTCTGCCTGGATTTCTCTGGGACTTTCCTTCTGTTTCTTTTTCAAGTTGCCCCCTGTGTTGGAGCTCTGCTCCAGGTTCAGGTCAGGGACCCCAATCTATCAGGAACAGAGTAATACCTCATAACCCTTCAAGGGCCCTGGGAGGCACCAGCAGGGTCCTTTGCAACCTTGCTGTGTGTACCTAGAGGGCTAGGATCCCCAAGGCACTATTATGATTTGGGGTGAATCTCAAGAGAAGCAGCCAGAGGAGGGTGTAGACTGAAGGGTGACTCAAAGGCCAGGCAGTCAGCTTACCTTGGAGGCCAGGTTAACTATGCAGCCTCATCCAGGCAGGGAACATACCTGTGGCTTCTCCTGACTGCCTAACTCACCAAGCCTAACAGAGAGAGGAGGTTCAAGGGTTGACAAGGCCCCTATCCTGTCCTACCCTGCCCTGTCCATGGATCTCATGTGGATAAATAGAGAACGCACTGGTGGCACTATGTGGGAGCCACTAGAATGGGACATTCTGTGTGTGTGTGTGAGTGTATTTGTGCAGGCCTGCGTGTATGTTGTGTGTATCTGTGGTCCTATGTGTGTTCATGTGTTTCTTCTCTCTCCCCTTCATTCTCTGTGTTTTTTGAATTCCAAGCTAGGATGTAATAGGCCAGGTGCAAGTCTATAGGACCAAGTGTGTAGCAATTATTATGGTGTTTCGTTTAGAGTTGATTGTCAGGAGGAGAGGCTGTCATGTAAAGAAGCCCTTTATGGCTTCATCCCTTTTGCCTGACCTCTAGTGTGTACAAGGGGTATACTTTTCCTGGGTGGATGGGGTGGGATTGTGAAGGTCCATCAGAAATGGTGCTTGGGACTAGTAGAGTGACACCCACATGGAAGGTGGCAGGACCCTTCCTTGGGGACTGCAGGCCTGGAACCTCTCAGAGCAGGCCCATTTTGTTAGAAGTAGACTAGAGAGATGGCTCAGTGGCTAAGAGCACTGTCTGCTTTTCAGAGAACCTGAGTGCCACTCCCAGCAAATACTCGGTTGCTCACAATCATGTAAAATGTGATCTGATGCCCTCTTCCAGGAGGCAGGTGCCCGTTCACATAGGGCGTTCACACATACAATAAGTAAAATCATTAAGGGAAAAAAAACAAGAAGTGGCAGAAGAGCTGAGGAGCAGGAATGTGCTGTGTGGATCCTGATGGGCCAAGTGAAAATTGCTCCTCCTACATTCTTCCTAGGTTCTCTTTGGTCCACTTGAATCTCCTGAGAGAGCTGCAAGCTGCGTGGGTGCCCAGCCCAGGCCACAGATAGGTAGGTGGGTGTCCCAGGAGGAGGCTGAAAGAAGGCTCCCTATCTGAGAACCACTTGGGGACTCTGGATGTCGGGAAAGAGTGTGAAGTGTCCTGAGTGGTGGACAGTGTGTTGGGTTGTCTCGGGGGTGCGGGTGGGGTGGAGGCCTGGGGAGAGGAGAGAGTTTGTGTCAGACCTCCAGGGAGCTCACAATGCTTGACTGGCCGCCTGGTTGCCTGGCACTGCCCACTAAGTGTTTAGTGTTGGGGACCCAAGGCAGGGCCTGGTGGGGATGTGGGTAGATTGGGATGGAATGGTTCTCCTTTTGTTGTCCTTGTCTTCACATCTTCGACCCTGATGGTCTGGCTGTGCATTCCCCTCAGGTGGGCCTCTGCTGTGGTTGATACTCCCTCCGGAATCCAGATGGCTGGGTACCCATAGGCACCTGTCTGGGTCCACAGACTTGAAGGCCCGGGAAACTGGAACCCTCCACAGCACTAGATCTGCAGCCTTCCCATTGCCCAGCATCGATTCCAGAGCCTCTTCCTACGAGGTGGGATGCCTGTGCTTTGCTCAGGGAGGACATGTGGCAGGTGGCCATTTCTCTCATGTCATCCCTGGTGCTCTGAACTCTCTGACACCACCACCTTCCCCACCCCAAGCAGCAGCCTGCTGAGCTACCAGACCATGGTCAGCCCAGGAGTGCCTTGGGGACAAGCCTCCTTGCCCAGAGAGCTTTGTTGTGCCCAGGCTTCAGCACATCCTGGAGAAGCCTGGCAGCTTAGTGGTTATCAGATAGGACATGGTTAGACAGAGAGCTGCTGGGTCGGCCAGGGGGTCGGGGCCAAGCTGCTGGTCCCCAAGTCCAGGAGGTTGTTTCTGAGGCTTTTCCCCTATGGTCTGGATTGACATGAGGGTTTCTGTAGAGTTCCTTTAGGGTAGACTGCAGGCACAGGTGAGCTCCATTCTTGTCCAGCCCTCAAGGCCTTCAGGGCCTTCCAGGTGCCCTCAGTGGTGTGTGTCTAGGCAGTGCAGTTTGTCTCAGCCGTCCTTGTGAGCTGTGCTAGCCTTTCCTGTCGCACCTGGCCAAATGTCCATGTTATTTATTGAACCCTTCCCTGGCCTCTCAAGCACCCTTCATACTCTGCTCTTCTGCCTGAATTTCTCTGAGGCTTTCCTTCTGTTTCTCTTTCAGATTGCCCTCTGTGTTGGAGCTCTGCTCCAAGTGGAGGTCAGTGACCCCAATTAGTCAGGAATAGAGTAATAGCTCATAACCCCTCAAACCCCCTGGGATGCACCACCAGGGCCTTATGCAACCTTGCTGTGTGTACCTGGAGGGCTAGGATCCCAAGGCAGTGTTATGATTTGGGGTGAAACTCAAGAGAATCAGCCAGAGGAGGGTGTAGACTGAAGGGTGCCCCAAAAGGCAGGCAATCACGTTACCTTGCAGGCCAAGTGCACTATGCAGCCTCATTGAAGGAGGTAACATTCCTGACTGCCTAACTCACCAAGCCTAACTGAAAGAGTTTCAAGGGTCAACAAGGCCCCTATCCTGTCCTAGCCTGCCCTGTCCAGGGATCTCATGTGGATAAATAGAGAACAAACTGGTGGCACTCTGTGGGAGACACTAGATTTCAAGATTGTGTGTGTGTGTCTGTGTGTGTAAGCACCTGTGTGTATGTACTAGAATTTGAGATTGTGTGTGTGTGTGTGTGTGTGTGTGTGTGTGTGTGTGTGTTCCTGTGTTCCTGCGCTCCCTCCTTCCTTCCTTCTCTGTGTGTCTCCTGGATTGAATACTAGGACGGAAGACGCCAGGTGCAAGTCCATAGAGGACCGAGTGTGTAGCAATTATTATGGTGTTTAGTTCACAGTTGATTGTCAGAAAGACAGGATGGCATGTAAAAGACGCCCTTTAAGGCTTCCTCTGTTTTGCCTGAGCTCCAGTGTGCACAACTTCTGCACTTTTCCTGGGAGGCTGGGGTTGGTTGGTGAAGGTCCATCAGAAGTGGTGCTTGGGACCAGTTGAGTGACAGCCACATTGAAGGTGGCAGGGCCCCTCCTTGGGGACTGCAGGCCTGGCACCCCTCAGAGCAGGCCCATTTTGTTAAAAGTGGACTGGAGATATGACTCAGTGGGTAAGAACACTGTCTGCTCTTCCAGAGGTCGTGAGTGCCACTCCCAGCCAACACTTGTGGGCTCACAACCATCTACACTGTGATCTGATGCCCTCTTCCAGCAGGCAGGTGCCCATTCGCATAGGGCATTCACACATACAATGAGTAAAATCTTTAACGGGAAAAAAAAACCAAGAACAAGTGGCAGAAGAGCTGAGGAGCAGGAATGTGCTGTAGGGATCCTGATGGTCCAAGTGAAAACTGCTCCTCCTTCATTCTTTCTAGGTGCCCTTTGGTCCACTTGAATCTCCTGAAAGAGCTGCAAGCTGCCTGGGTGCCCAGCCCTGGCCACATGGAGGTAGGTGGATATCCCCGGAGGCTGAAGAAAAGCTCCCTGTGTCAGAACCACTTGGGGACTGTGGATGGGGGGAAAGAGAGTGAAGTGTCCTGAGTGGTGGCCAGTGGGTTGGGTGTTCTGAGGGTTGGGGGTGGAGTGTGGCCTGGTGAGAAGAGAGAGTTTGTGTCAGACCTCCAGGGAGCTCACAATGCTTGACTGGCTGCCTGGTTGCCTAGCGCTGCCTAGTAGGTGGTTAGTGTTGGGGACCCAAGGCAAGGCCTGGTAGACATGTGGGCAGATTGGGATGGAACGGTTCTTCTTTTGATATGTCCTTGTCCTCACATCTGCGGCATTGAAGATCTGGCTGTGCATCCCCCTCAGGGGGGCCTCTGCTGTGATTGATGCTCCTTTCCGATCCAGATGGCTGGATGACTGGGTACCCATAGGCACCTGCCTGGGTCCACAGGTGTGAAGGCCCAGGAAACTGAAGCCCTCCTCAGTACTCAATCTGCAGTCTACTCTTTCCCAGCTTTCATTCCAGAGCCTCCTCCTGCCAGTGGGCAGGTAGCCCACTGTCTCATGTCATCTGCCAAAGTTCCCCTGAGACCTGAGCTCTCTGAAACCACTTGCATCAGCACCACCAGCAGCAGCACCAGCCAGCTGAGCTACCAGGCCAGGGTCAGCCTGTGAGCTCCTTCTGGAAAAGCCCCCTGGACCAGGAATCTTCATTGTACTCAGACTTCAAAACACCTTGGAGAAGCCTGGCAGCTTTAGTGGTTATCAGATTGGGCAGGGTTAGGCAGAGAGCTGCTGGGTCTGCCGTGGGGCGGGGCCTGCTGCTGGTCTCCAAGTCCAGGAGGTTGTTTCTGAGGCTCCTCCCCGTTGGTCTGGGTTGTCATGAGGGTTTCTGTAGAGTTCCTTTAGGGTAGCCTGCAGGCACAGGTGAGCTCCATCCTTGTCCAGCCCTCAAGGCCTTCAGGGGCTGCCAGATGCCCTTAGTGGAGTGTGTCAGGGCAGTGTAGTGTGTCTCAAGGGTCCTAGGGTCCTTGTGACCTGTGCCAGCCTTCCCTGTGGCACCCTGGTCTACTTTCTCTGCACCCCAGCACCCAGGTCTGTGTCATCCTCCCCACACATTCCATGCACAACCACACTGCTCATAATCACCCCAAGTTCTCCCCACACCCTCACCCAGGCACCCAGCCTCATACCCCTTCCCTTTGAGGAATCCTTGCAGCCTGCCCAGACAGCCATCTCAGGCCTCTCCATGCCTAAGGGCTTGGTGGCCATCTTAGAGTCTGGTGGCAGCTGCCTTGTGTTTTTTGGGGTTTTTGGTTTGTTTGTTTGTTTGTTTTTGATTGTATAAGGGCAGAGGGACTGCACCTAGGTCCCTGCCTCACTGGCATCCCTGGTGCACTACTGCCATCCAGCGGAAGTCTTTTGCTGATGGCTGCTGCAGTTCTCTTGCTTGTGTGCACATCGTGGTGATGGTCCACTTAGGGATGTTCTCTGGTCCTGCCTGGACAGGAAGGACTCAGGTGTCCTGCTTCCTTCTTGGGCCAGGAGGCCTATGGGAGGAAGCAGGGTCCAGGTGACCCTGGGCCAGAACCGGCCTCACAGGGTTTTGCTAGCTGAACTCTATAAGCATAGCCTCCCAGGTCCTAAGTTGGCGGCCATGTTGGGCATGGGCACTGAACCTCACTACTCAGAACCTGGGGAAAAGGCTGCATCTGGGGTTGGATGGAAAATAGGTCCTGTCTGCCTGCTTTTTTGCCAAAGCCACCATTGCTTGCACCTTCACAGTTTTGGTAGAGGCGTCCCCTATGCACCCACACCTGGATTAGCTCACTTCTTTTTTTAAATTTTATTTTTAATTGAATTTTTTTGTTGTTTTTAGATTAGCTCACTTCTAACATACACACACACACACACACACACACACACACACACACACACACACACACACACACACACACACACACACACACCATACATAGTCCACCAGTGTCTTCAGGCCATGCTCAGGATCTCAGGGAGAGAAAGCCTTCCTGGCCAAATGTCCATGTAATTTATTGAACCCTTCCCTGGCCTCTCAAGCACCCTTCATACTCTGCTCTTCTGCCTGGATTTCTCTGAGGCTTTCCTTCTGTTTCTTTTTCAGATTGCCCTCTGTGTTGGCGCTCTGCTCCAGGTGGTGGTCAGGGAACCCAATCTGTCAGGAGAGAGTAACAGCTCATAACCCTTCAAGGGCCCTGGGAGGCACCAGCTTACCTTCCAGGCCAAGTGCACTATGCAGCCTCATCCAAGGAGGTAACATTCCTCACTGCCTAACTCACCAAGCCTAACAGAGAGAGTTTCAAGGGTCAACAAGGCCCCTATCCTGTCCTAGCCTGCCCTGTCCAGGGATCCCATGTGGATAAATAGAGAACGCACTGGTGGCACTATGTGGGAGACACTAGCTTTTGAGATTGTGTGTGTGTGTCTGTATGTGTATGTGCAGGCGTGCGCCTGTGTATGTGTACTAGTATTTGAGATTAGGTATGTGTGTGTGTGTGTGTGTGTGTGTGTGTGTGTGTGTGTGTGTGTGTGTGTGTGTGTGTTCCTGTGTTCCTGTGTTCCTGCGCTCCTTCCTTTCTTCCTTCTCTGTGTGTCTCCTGGATTGAATGCTAGGACGTAAGACGCCAGGTGCAAGTCCATAGAGGACCGAGTGTGTAGCAATTATTATGGTGTTTAGTTCACAGTTGATTGTCAGAAAGACAGGATGGCATGTAAAAGACCCCCTTTAAGGCTTCCTCTGTTTTGCCTGCGCTCCAGTGTGCAAACATCTGCACTTTTCCTGGGAGACTGGGGTTAGTTGGTGAAGGTCCATCAGAAGTGGTGCTTGGGACCAGTTGAGTGACAGCCACATTGAAGGTGGCAGGGCCCCTCCTTGGGGACTGCAGGCCTGGCACCCCTCAGAGCAGGCCCATTTTGTTAAAAGTGGACTGGAGATATGACTCAGTGGGTAAGAACACTGTCTGCTCTTCCAGAGGTCGTGAGTGCCACTCCCAGCCAACACTAGGTGGCTCACAACCATCTATAATGTGATCTGATGCCCTCTTCCAGCAGGCAGGTGCCCATTCGCATAGGGCGTTCACACATACAAGGAGTAAAATCTTTAAGGGGAAAAAAACAAGAATAAGTGGCAGAAGAGTTGAGGAGCAGGAATGTTCTGTGGGGATCCTGATCGGCCAAGTGAAAACTGCTCCTCCTGCATTCTTTCTAGGTGCCCCTTGGTCCACTTGAATCTACTGAGAGAGCTGCAAGCTGCGTGGGTGCCCAGCCCTGGCCACATGGAGGTAGGTGGGTATCCCAAGAGGCTGAAGGAAAGCTCCCTGTGTCAGAACCACTTGGGGACTGTGGATGGAGGGAAAGAGACTGAAGTATCCTGAGTGGTGGCCAGTGGGTTGGGTGTTCTGGGGTTTGGGGGTGAGGTGGAGGCCTGGGGAGAGGAGAGAGTTTGTGACAGACCTCCAGGGAGCTCACAATGCTTGACTGGCTGCCTGGTTGCCTGGCACTGACTAGTATGTGGTTACTGTTGGGGACCCAAGGCAGGGCCTGGTAGGCATGTGGGCAGATTGGGATGGAACGGTTCTTCTTTTGATATGTCTTTGTCCTCACATCTGCGGCATTGATGGTCTGGCTGTGCATCCCCATCAGGGGGGCCTCTGCTGTGGTTGATCCTGCCTCCTGAATCCAGATGGCTGGGTACCCATAGGCACCTGTCTGGATCCACAGGCTTGAAGGCCCAAGAAACTGGAGCCCTCCTCAGTACTCAATTTGTAACCTGCCTATTCCCAATCCATTCCAGAGCTTCCTCCTGCCAGATAGGAGCCAGTGGCAGGTGGCCCTCTTCCTCCTGTCATCTGAAAAATTTCCCCTGAGACCTGAGCTCTCTGAAACCACCTGGATCAGCACCACCAGCAGCAGCACCAGCCTCCTGAGCTACCAGGCCAGGGTCAGCCTGTGAGTGCCTTCTCAAAAAGCACCCTTGACCAGGAAGCTTTGTTGTGCCCAGACTTCAAAACACCTTGGAGAAGCCTGGCAGCTTTAGTGGTTATGAGTGTGGGCAGGGTTACCCAGAGAGCTACTGGGTCTGCCAGGAGGGCGGGGACAAGCTGCTGGTCTCCAAGTCCAGGAGGTTGTTTCTGAGGCTCCTCCCCTATGGTCTGGATTGGCATGAGGGTTTCTGTAGAGTTCCTTTAGGGTAGCCTGCAGGCACAGGTGAGCTCCATCCCTGTCCCGCCCTCAAGGCCTTCAGGGGCTGCCAGGTGCCCTTAGTAGAGTGTGTCAGAGCAGTGCAGTATGTCACAGGGGTCCTTGTGACCTGTGCCAGCCTTCCCTGTGGCACCCTGGTCTACTTCCTCTGCACCCAGCACCCAGTTCTGTGTCATCCTTCCCCCACATTCTGTCCCTCCCCACCACTCATAATCCCCCCCCATGTTCCCCCCACACCCTCACCCAGGCACCCAGGCTCAAACCCCTTCCCCTTCAGGAATCTTTGCAGCCTGCCCAGAGAGCCATCTCAGGCCTCTCCAGGCCTAAGGGCTTGGTGGCCATCTTAGAGTCTCCTGGTAGCTGCTTTGCTTGCTTTTTTTTTTTTTTGATTCTGTAAGGGCAGAGGGAGTGCAACCAGGTCCCTGCCTCACTGGAATCCCTGGTGCACTACTGCCATCCAGCAGAAGTCTTTTGCTGATCGCTGCTGCAGTTCTCTTGCTTGTGTGCATGTGCTGGTGATGATCCACATAGGGAAGTGCTCTGGTCCTGCCTGGACAGGAAGGACTCAGGTCTCCTGCTCTCTTCTTGGGCCAGGAGACCTATGGGAGGAAGCAGGGTCCAGGTGACCCTGGGCCAGAACCCATCTTCACAGGGTTTGGCTACCTGGACTCTATAAGCATAGCCTCCGAGCTCCTAAGTCGGCGGCCATGTTGGGCAGGGGGACTGGACCTCACTACACAGGACCTGGAGCAAAGACTGCATCTGGGGTTGGGTGGAAAACAAGTCCTGTCTGCCTGCCCTTTTCCCAAGGCCACCATTGCTTGTGCCAGCCCCCTCCCCCCTCCCCACACTTTTGGTTGAGGCATCCCCTGTGTACCAACACCTGGATTAGCTCACTTCTAACACCCACCTACCCCCCCACACACACACACACCATACACAATCCACCAATGTCTCTAGGCCATGCTCAGGATCTCAGGGAGACGTAGTCTTCCTGGCCAAATGTCCATGTTATTTATTGAAGCCCTTCCCTGGCCTCTCAAGCACCTTTCATACTCTACTCTTTTGCCTGGATTTCTCTGGGGCTTTCCTTCTGTTTCTTTTTCAAATTTCCCTCTGTGTTGGAGCTCTGCTCCAGGTGGAGGTCAGTGACCCCAATCTGTCAGGAACAGAGTAACAGCTCATAACCCTTCAAGGGCCCTGGGAGGCACCACCATGACCCTATGCAGCCTTGCTGTGTGTACCTAGAGGGCTAGGAGCCCCAAGGCACTATTATGATTTGGGGTGAATCTCAAGAGAAGCAGCCAGAGGAGGGTGTAGACTGAAGGGTGCCCCAAAGGCCAGGCAGTCAGCTTACCTTGCAGGCCAGGTGCACTATGCAGCCTCATCCATGCCAGTGACATACTCGTGGCTTCTCCTGACTGCCTAACTCACCAAGCCTAACAGAGAGTAGTTTTAAGGGTCAACAAGGCCCCTGTCCTGTCCTACCCTGCCCTGTCCAGGGATCTCATGTGGATGAGTAGAGAACGTACTGGTGGCACTATGTGGGAGCCCACAAGAATGCGAGGTTGTGTGTGTGTGTGTGTGTGTGTGTGTGTTCGTGTGTACCTATGCTCTCCCCTTCATTCTCTGTGTGTCTCCTGGATTGGAATCTAGGATGTGAGAGGCCAGGTGCAAGTCCATAGAAGACCGAGTATGTAACAATTATTATGGTGTTTAGTTCAGACTTGATTGTCAGGAGGAGAGGATGTCATGTAACAAAGCCCTTTATGTCTTTATTCCTTTTGCCCAAGCTCAAGTGTGTACAAGGTCTGCAGTTTTCCAGGGTGGCTGGGGTGGGTTGGTGAAGGTCCATCAGACTTGGGGCTTCGGACCAGTGGCTCTGGTTGGTGGCGTCCATGCTTCAGTCTCCAAGAAGACTTTGGCACTCTGAACTGTTCATGCCTCACACAAGCCACTACTAATTAAGATTGCTTTAGAGTTAACCCCTCTGGCCCACATCGCCACATAACACGCATGCATCTAAAAGGTCCTCACAACTTTCAGCTAGAACAGAAGATAGAAAGGTGAAACCAGATCTCATGCCATTTTCATCAAAGATGGCCACCAAAAATGCACTGTTCCTATCTTTTATTCACAGATGTGTGCAGCTGAATACAAATTTGAAGAACTATCAATACTTGCAGAAGCACATGTCCCATTGGACGATTGGTATGAATGCTTCTATACTCTCAAATATTTCACACAGGGTACACATCTTTGTTTTGGACAATATAGTTGGAAGCTGGTGAGGCAGATCCAGAACCTTCCTCAGATACCCAAGATAGCCTGGGACCTTCCCATTGTGACCATGGGTCAACTTAATATTCTATTCTGCAAAATATGGATGGGAACCCCCACCCAATGAACCAAGACATTCATGGTTTCTCCTTTGCCACGGGTGGTCTCAGAACTTCCTGTTCTCAGAAGAGGTTCTCAGAATTCCTCTACTACCAAGATACCTCATACATTCTTTGTTTATTGAAGTGTTCATGAGAACTACCCTCAGTCAGACTGGGCCTCAGACATTCCCTCCATTAACAGCGTGGCCTTAGGTATCACCCACCTGTATAAGGAAGAATCTCAACTACCTTCTTTGACCAAAGGAACTCACTGTTTCTTTTATTCCCAAGGTGACATTAGTTATGTTCTATTAAATAATACTGTACCAGGCCCTGTAGTATTAATTCATGAACCCTTGAATATCCCCTTACACCTTTGGGGTACCTCCAACCTATTCACTATAAATAAGTGACAGTAAAGCCTTTCACCGTTGGCCTTGGTGGTGAGGAAAATGCATTGCCTACTTTTGTTTAAGGTCCCAGGTCCTAAGTGTAGAATTAAAAATTGGATTCTGGGGCTGGAGACATGGCTCAGTGGTTAAGAGCACTGACTGCACTTCCAGAGGTCCTGAGTTCAATTCCCAGCAAGCACATGGTGGCTCACAACCATCTATAATGTGTTCTGATGCATACTATATAAATAATAAATAAATCTTTAAAAAAATAAAAACTGGATTCTATTTTATTCTCTTTAATCTAATCACTAGAAATCAGGTGGCCTCATCATTGCTGGCCATACATGGACACATGAAGACAAACTGAAGGAGGTAACCTAGCCCGGGATAGCCTTCCAGGCTATTTGAAGAAGGCTCAGGTTTGTAGCTGAACTCTCGCAGATTCAACACAGAGGTGGAAATTCTAAACACTATAGAGTTGGCAGCTGAAGAACAGTGACTGGACCTTCCTTCATTTAGTAAGGTATCAGGAATACTCATGTTCAACACAATACTGGGTGGCATATCCCCCCTTTTGCCCAAGGGTTTTTCCATCCCATACCTTTGCCTAACCAGGTCTCAAAACTTGTTCTCTTTTTCATAAGGGCCCCAGGTTTTCATTTCTCCCCAAGTTAACTCACTCCTTTTACTTCATGAAGGGACTCTCTGACCTCCCTCCTAGGACAAAGCCTACTGCAACCTTCTCAATTTGTCCAAGATAGTCTCAAGTACTCATTTTGTGAAAGACCCTCAAACTTTGTTTCTTTCAACATGGGCCTAAGTGATTTCCCTTCTGACTAAAGAGGCCTCAGACCAAGTAAACCTTATACCACTCCCTCTGTAGAAGTGAGAGTCAGATCTGCTCACATGTAGTCCAGTGTAGTGCAAAAGGAGGTTATTATAGTCACTTCCTTCCACCACAAGGACTATAGAGATCTTCATCCTGACTAAGGGTATCCTGTCCATGCCACAATGATAAACAAGACCTCAGATTTGGCTCTATTGGCCAAGAGGGTCTCATTTCTTCAATCTTTCTCATAGGCGCTTCAACTGTAGCCTCTAGTCTTGGGAGGCCCAAGAACACCCCCTTCTTTCCAAGGGCCCCTTACACTTGAACTTCTGACTCATATTACCTTTGTGCCAATCCCTCTGACCAAGCCTGCCAGGCAAACACAATTGCAAACAATATGACCTCACAAAATTCTCGCTCTAGGTCAGAATGATCTAGAAATCTAAAGTGAACACTCATGCCATCTGCCTAGAAGGTAGTTGTCAGAAAAGTCATATTACCATCTTTTGCTTATGGATACATACAGATGAATACAATCTTGAGGAAGCATTAAAAATTCAGACAACTCATCTTGCTGGAAGACTGTTCTGATGGCTTCTTGTACTCCTCCCAACTGGCTATGTCATGTATGGACAGTGGAAACTGGGAAGAATTGTTGGAAGCAAATACTGCAGTACCATACCATCCTCCCACTGTCCACGATAAGCTAAGTCTTTCCCTTCTGTACAATGGGGTGGCTGGATCTTGCTATTTCATTAAACATGTCCAGGCACTTTCTCTGTAAGCAAGGCAGTTAAGGATGACCTCAGAAGTTGCAGCTCTGATATAGGCTCCTCCAAATACCCCTATTCTCAAGGCATCTCACACTATTCCATTTTGAAGTGTCATCAGAAGATCCAAAGGTTAAAGCGGCCTTCAGGCGTTTCTGGTCTTACAAGTAATACCCCAGACCTGAGTCATGAGAATGAGTGCATTCTACTATAGGAATCTCAGGTTTTCCATTTTTTCCAAGGATACCAGGAACAAATGGTCCTCATAGCATCCCACACAAACATGTGGGCCTCAGAAGTATCTCTCTAATGTATACCTTAGATCCTTTCCCTCTAACCATGGCCATTAGGAAAATACATGTGTGACCAAAGGGACTTTGCTCCACTCTGAGTTAACAGAGCCCGAATCCTAGGTCATCTGATCTTCACTCTAGTCAGCAAAGTGAGGGGGTAACATCCTGCACACACACACACACACACACACACACACACACACACACACACACTCATGTAGCTGATGACTTAGAGACTGTCAGTTCTGACTGATGAATAGTGCTTGGATTGTCACTGAGCCTCTCACAGAGTGATTGAAGACATGAACCATCTAAACTGCAGCGAAGACCTTCCTCCACTGCACAAATTAGGCTGGGATACTCTATCATCCCTAAGGTTAAAGGTTTTGTGACTTTGCTACTCTTAAGTTTGCTGCAGTCTTCTATTCCTAGGCACATTGCTTTAGACCATCAATTTCTGTTCATTATAGATCAAATGCACTCTCTGTAGCCAAGAGAGCCCAGTACCTCACCTATATGATTAATTGATCCTGAGATCACCTGTAACTGCCCAAGGCCCCAAACTCTACTTGCAGTGAAGTAGGCCCTCAAAATTACCCTCTCATGAAGATGGATCCCAGCAGTTCTATTTGTGATTAAGGAGGCTCAAACCTTCCTGTTCTACTAACTGTGTCTCACAACCAACACCTCGTCTGAAGGGGACCTCAGAACTACTCCTTTTGTTCCAGTGGTCCTCAAATTCACACCCTCTGGCCAAGAGTTCTGAAAATGTCTTCCTCTCATTGAGGGGTCAGAGCTCCTCTCTCTGCCTATAAGAGCCTCGGACACTCCACCCTCTGTACAGGTCAACAAAACCTTTTCCTTATGTGCAAGTTAACATGAAAATATCCTGTTCCAAAAACATACTGCTATGTAATTCTATTTTACAAATGTATTGTTTTAACTAATATTCACTTGACTATGTATTTTATGTGCAAAACTGTTTCCTATGCTTTGTTGAGTTTGCCACCTGCTGACAGTTTCCTTGGATGTCATTTGGAAGATTCTTTCTTACTGATGTGTCTTTAAAATATGTATCTTAAGTTCCTCCTCAGTCACAGACATAGGGGAGGAAAGTAGGAGAAAGCACGAGGGAGAGAAGAATGGGAGGATACAAGGGATGGGATAACAATTGAGATGGAATATGAATAATAATATATTAAAAATAAAATATGTATCTTAGAGCTGAGGGTAAATGACTGAACATCTTCAGTATTATAAATACCTTCAGTAACATTGCTGTATAGTGGCTTATAAATAGCTGTTAGTGAACAGTAATACCTTAAGCCGTACCAAGGTGTGAGGAAGAGTTTTCAGTGTATAACACCAGAAAATAGCTAGAAATAAAGGAAAGCCCCATTATGAATAAAATCTGTATACTTCAAGTGGACATTCTGCGTTTTGTGTATGTGTTCGTAGAAGAATTGGAAGTTTGAATATCCAATCTTTATGTCTTAATTGGGGATAGTAAACTATGCTGAGTGTGGGTGTGAGGAGAGAATGCCACCATATTTTAGTGTGTAGCTGGAGAAGAAATTATTTGTTTAGGTTATACTTCTTTGTTTATCATTGATGGGAGCCAGAAGAGTAACAGAACAAGAGCATGGAGCCAGGAGCTGATGTAGATGACAGGGAAGGGTGCTGCTTCCCTGCTACCTCCTCAGGACTTACTCAGTTTGCTTTCTTATAGAGAACCTAGGATTGCAAGCCCAGTGGTGGCAGCACCAACAATGGGCAGAACCCTTCCTCATCAACCATTAATTGAGAAAATGCCCTACAGGCTTACCTGCACAAAGATCTTTGTTCTTTCCTTTTGAAAATTTTGTTTATTCACTTTACATCCTGGTTATAATCCCGTCTCTCCCCCATTCCCAGTCACAGGCTCATATTCCCAAGAATAGAGGAACCCCATCTTCTCATCCACCCCAGCTCATCAAGTACAGCAGGGCTGAACGTGTCCTCTTCCCCTGTGGCTTGGTGAGGCAGTCCCATCCCTGGGAAGTCATCAAAAAGCTGGTAAGAGGTCTCAACAAATGGTGCTGGTCTAACTGGATGTCTATGTGTAAAAAAATGCAACTGGACCCATATTTGTCACCTTGTACAAAACTCAAATCCAAGTGGATTAAAGACCTCAACATAAAACCAGAGACACTAAGTCACTTAGAAGAAAAAATGGGAAAGAGCTTGGAACATATTGGCACAGGAGACAACTTCCTGAACAGAACACCAACAGCCCAGACATTAATGTCAACAATTAATAAATGGGACCTCATGAGGCTGAGAAGCTTCTGTAAGGCAGGAGACACTGTAAAGAGAACAAAGCGACAGTCTACAGACTGGGAAAAGATCTTCACCAACCCTAAGTCTGACAAAGGTCTAATATCCAAAATATATAAGGAACTCAAGAAATTAAATACCACCAAACCAAATAACCCAATCGAGAAATGGGGCATGGAACTAAACAGAGAATTCTCAACAGAGGAATATCAAATGGCTGAGAAACACTTAAAGAAATGCTCAACCTCCTTAGTCATCAGGGAAATGCAAATCAAAACAACTCTGAGATTCCATCTTACACCCATCAGAATGGCTAAGATCAAAAATTCAAGCGACACCACATGCTGGCGAGGATGTGGGGAGAGAGGAACACTCCTTCATTGCTGGTGGGAATGCAAACTAGTACAACCACTTTGGAAATCTATCTGGTGCTATCTCAGAAAAATGGGAATAGGGCTTCCTCAAGACCCAGCTATTCCACTCCTTGGAATATATCCAGAAGATGCTCCAGCACACAACAAGAAAATTTGCTCAACCATGTTCATAGCAGCCTTATTCATAATAGCCAGAACATGGAAACAGCCGAAGTGTCCCTCAATAGAAGAATGGATAAAGAAACTGTGGTACATATACACTATGGAATACTATTCAGCTATTAAAAACAAGGACTTCCCGAAATTTGTGGATAAATGGATTGAGCTAGAAATGATCATAATGAGTGAGTTAACCCAGAAGCAGAAAGACTCAAATGGTATATACTCACTTATATCTGCATATTAGCCCAAGGGGCATGTCCCACGAAAGCCTTCACTTACCAGGAAACTGAGACAGAGGAGAGGACATTCTAGTGGGATTCTAGATGAGAGAATCATGGGAGAAAGGCAAAGTAGAAGGACCCAGAGGGTCCTAGAAGCCTACAAGTAGAACATTATGATAGGCAGATTTGGGCATAGGGGTCCCGCTCAAACTAAGGCACCAGCCAAGGACAATACAGGCGGTAAACCTTAAACCCCTACCCAGATCTAGCCAATGGACGGAACACTCTCCACAGTAGAGTGGAGAGTGGGATATTACTTTCTCACATACTCTGGTGCCTCACCTTTGACCATGTCCCCTGGAGGGGGAGACCTGATGGCACTCAGAGGAAGGACAGCAGGTTACCAAGAAGAGACTTGATACCCTATGAACATATAGAGGGGGAGGTAATCCCCCTCAGGAACAGTCATAGGGGAGGGGAGTAAGGGGAAAATGGGAGGGAGGGAAGAACGGGAGGATACAAGGGAAGGGATAACCATTGAGATGTAACAAGAATAAATTAATAAAAAAATTAAAAAAAAAAAAGAAAACATTAAAAAAAAAAAAAGCTGGTAAGAGAGTCCATGTCAGAGATGGCTATTGCTCCCATTACTAGAGGACACACATGGAGTATGAGCTTCCTGTTCACTGTATCTGTGTGGGGGCTAGCTCAAGTCCATGCATAACTGACATTATCTAGGCATTAAACCATTGATAGTTTCAAATTAGTCAGGAGTTAGCTCCTCATACCATCTGCATTCAAAATGGACTTCAAGTGAGCAGCTGCAGTTGTGAGGACCAGAGTCAGCTCTAGATTAACTAAGCCTCTGCCAGATCGTTTTAATCAGTCTATCAGACACAACCAGGCAAAACACAACCACCAATCCCTGCAGACCATTCAGCTATCACAGAGCATAGAGACCCAGCCACTTTCAAACAGGTCACCAGAAACTATCACAAACACTGTGAGCTATTTAGACTTTTTGTCAACCTGACATAAGCCAGGTTCATGTGGGAAAAGGGAATTTCAACTGAGTAAGATGCTGCCATCAGATTGGCCTGCAGGTATGTCTTTAGGGGATGGACACACACACACACACACACACACACACACACACACACACACACACACACACACACACACACCAGTGCCAATCCTGGGCGAGTTGTTCTGGATCATATGAGACAGCAGGGTGAGCTGGCTGTGGAGAGTAAGCAACAGGCAGTGCTCCTCCCTGGCCTCTGCTTCATGCCCTTCCTCCAGGTTTGAGCCCTGAGTCCCTGCCCTGGTTCCCCTTCGTGCTGAACTATAAGATGTTGCTTCGGGCCATGGGTTTTATCACAGCAATAGAGAGCAAACTGAGACTGGATATTGTTAAAACACTGCAACTAAGGCCATTGGGTGAATGGGTCATAAAGATGCAAGGAGACAATGGGGTCAGGCTGTTTTCAAGTCTGAAGAGAGCAAGGAAGACTCTGGAAGATGTAAATCCACAAAGCCAAGCATGGGTATTTTCAAAGAAAAGAGAAAGAAATGTGATGAAGAAATGAAACAGAACCCAGGCTCAGCTCCCGGCACCCATACAGTGGCCAACTGTCAGTAACTCCAGTTCCAGAGGATCAGATATATTCTGGTCTCCATGCACATTGCACACACATAGTACAGACATTCACACAGGCAAAACCTCCAAACAATTTAAAAAAAAAATAAGTCCACGTTGATTAAAAAAGATTCTCCATGTTGGCTTCCAGAGTCAATAACCCCAGGCTCCAGTCACACTAGAGCTTGCATGGCACTGTTTCTCTAAAATCATACACCAACATGTTGAGGACCAGCTTGGACACCACATTATAAACTGAGGGGGCCGCAGGTCCAGCAGCTGGTTAGGTCACCCAACAGACTTTTTCTTGGGGCAACTTTCCAGGCTGGAACTGATTGCAATGAGTATATGTAAGAAAAACATGTGTCTCAATACCTTCACATGATCAAATGTTTTACATATTATAGGTGAGAAACAAATACAAAAAATCAATTATTCCCAAGAACCCATAAACATTTTTAACTAAGCAATTAACAAAGTGTGAAAAAGCAAGGTAACTTCTCAGCCAGTTTTTCTTTACCGCCAGGCTGCAATTTGCAGTTACAAAGAAAGAACCAATGATCTTAAAAAGTAATCTTACAAAAAAATCTTGAAAGGCTCACAAATCTAAACTTCAATATAAAAATAATCAGACTTTTCTACTTTAAATCCTAAAGGTGCTCATCTACTCATTACTATTTTCTTATAATTTATTCATTAATATTTTATAAATCACATCAGGAAGCTGAGGGCAATAGTAAGATAAAGAAATCAAACATCAAAAACATCTTTACCTAACCTTGCTAAACAATCTATTTTTCCAAAATCTTGCCAAGGGTAGTGTCGCTGCTAACAATCTACATCTGTAGGTTCTTTTCAAGGGTGGTGGCTGAATCATTAATCTGCTCCACCAGCAATGCCTGAAAGAGATCAAGCAATATTATTGTGAGATCCAGTGATAGAACCCAGTGAGGGGCTGGAAGCCCCCTTATAGCACTCACACAATGCACATACTAGGGAGATTATGAGGACCGCAAGGGTAACCAGCTAACCAGCTAACCAGCACAGCTGTGCTCCATAACAGCAGGAAGTCTCCAGGACACTTAGTTCTTGGGGTTCTTTCTTGCCAAGCCACACCCATCATGGATATGCTAACCAGTGCGCCACATTCCAGGTATTATAGAGCTGTTTGCTGTTCCTCTTGCACCAACTTAACAGGCTACAGAGTACTGTTTGAAACAAAGTCCACAGAGATGTAAATGTCAAGAACATGCCTTCTGTAGGCAGTGGAAAGAATATAAACTCATTTTCTTGGAATAATTAGTTATCTTTTTTAACATGTTCAGTCCTGTGGAAGAACTTGCTTTCATAAGGAGTCACATGGAAATTTTAGAGGCTGCACCTCTCACAATCAGACAAGGTACTTCTCCAAAAGAGCTGGGTCAGCCAGCCAGAGGATCTACCTAGCAAATACACGTGCCACAACTTTAGAAAATACTTAAGTATGAACACAGATCAGGGACAGGTTTCCAGAAAGTACTTACAACCCCACAGACAATATTAAGTATCTGAACTGCACCCAACTCTCCCTGAAATGCTTGGGAGCTAAGACTGGGTGGGTCAATGTGAAGGTCAGCAGTGTTGGCATTATAAAGCATCTGAAAGCTCCTCACCACAGAAGCCATGCAAGTCTGGGAATTATCTATAGGTACCCATTTCTCCTGAGTTTTGACAGAAAACAGGAGAAATGTGTAAACAACAACAACAAAAAATCCCCTCCTATTTTATTTCTTGCCTAAAAAGTTAAGTGTATTTTCTTGGTACTGTTGCCCTCAGTGTTGATACCTGGGTAGGAATTTACGAGGTATTGAATAGACTATTTATGTATCAAGTATTTATCTACAAATTAATAAATAGTAGGCTGTAAGAGGGTTTTTAAATAAATACGGGAAATGAGTGGGTTGAGTATTTTACTTTTCTTTGTTGTGTTTCAGCCTGAGCTACTCAGTGCTACATCATGTTGCAGTGACAGCCTGAGCTGTCCACTGCGTTCACTTTGCCGAGCTGGAGGTGGTCCTCCTGAGTTGTTAGCTACTGGCTGCTCTGACTAAGGCTCTGTTCTCCCACCTTAGCAAAGGCAGAAAGACTCTAACAATCTGTGCTTCTCTACACGAGAGGACATCAGTGGGCGAGCCAATCTTAGCAGAATGTCTTAGAAATAAATATTGGAACAATGAGATATCAGTGGGTGAGCCAATCTTAACAGAACACCTTAGAAATAAATGGGAATACATTTCTTTTCATCATGCAGAGAATATTAGAATTATGCTTCCTGATCTCAGTGCAGAGCCTGCTTGACCTTAGCCAAACTGATTTTGTCCTGACTGGCCAATTCAAGAGCTTGAAGAATTCTATATGAACCATGCCAGAGTTCTACACTCTTCACTAAGAGTGTTCTCAGGGCTGAAGAGATGACTCAGAGGTTAAGAGCACTGTCTGTTCTTCCAAAGGTCCTGAGTTCAATTCCCAGGAACCACATGGCGGCTCACAACCATCTACAGTGAGATCTGGTGTCCTCTTCTGGTGTGCAGACACACATGCGGGCAGAATGTGTATAAATAATAATTAAATAAATCTTTTAAAAAAGAGTTTTCTCAAAATTTGTTGATCTTCATTTGCAAATCCTGTTTCTGTGTTCATCTCAGACATAAAGATGCTGTGTGCCAGCTGGCCCTAGTGCATACTGCTGTAAGTCACAAACTCAGCTCTGACCTCCACAGTCATGCCACAGAGAAAATTTGTTTAGCTATGACAATAGGCTTCATATTGTACAATTTTTTAGTTTTATTTCTAAACAGTTTTAAAAATAAAATATATTGAAGTTAAGACTATTGTATTTAAACCTAATGGCATGTGGAATAGACATTATCAGTACTTTTTTTTTTTTTTAAGAAAAATAATTTCAGTGCTGGAGAGATGACTTAGTGGTTAAGATAGTGAGCTTCTCATACAGAGGATTGGAGTTCAGTTCCAGGACCCAATTTAGAGGCTCACAGCCACACAGAACTCCGGCTCTTACACAGGCATGTGTACAAACACATAATTTATAATAATGATAATGATAATAATAATAATAATAATAATAATAATAATAATAATAATAAAGATATATATTTAAAACAAAAGCAGTGTCAACTGCTGATATGTTGATATATTTGTGACTTTTTAATAAATACCAACATAACTGCTGTCATCTTGTGGACATTATCAAAGGTAAACTGTATAAATAATAATATAATTCATATGGAAAATCAGATTTCACATGTTGAAATGATTAACTCTGGTTTCCTGAGATGGCTCAGAGGGTAAAAATTCTTGCTACAAAAGCCTAATAACTAGAGTATAATCCTCAGGATCCACATGGTGAAGTAAAAGAATAGAATCCTGACTCCTTCAAGTTGTCTTCTGGCATGCACACACACACACACACACACACACACACACACACACACACACACACACACACCCAGAGAGAGAGAGAGAGAAACAGAGAGAGAGAGAGAGACAGACAGACAGACAGACAGACAGAGAGAGACAGACAGACAGACAGACAGACAGAGACACAGAGACAGAGACAGAGAGAAAGACAGAGAGATCAATAAGTACAATAAAATAAATTCTAAAAAAAACCTTAACTCTAAAGAGTAATTTATCCTTGTCACATTTGTATTTTCTCAGTTTTTAATGTCTTAAGGCCAATAAAAGTTCTTTGATGTTTATGAAGAAAATAACGCAAAACCTAGCACTGGCTTTTGGATACAATGTGGGACAAAAGATGCAAGAAATGTAGGAGTGCAATATGTGGCAAGACTGAAGCTTGACAGACAGGACGTAAAGGAAATTATATCACACGGAGAAGCTTCTGGCCAACAGAGGGAATCAACCAAGGTAACACCCTACTGGCTTAAGAACCACAAAAGAGTATCTTACACAGAGATCATAACAAATAATTGGGAATCAATAACAGTGATAATAAATATAATAATAGTAAAAAATAGCAAATGATTTTAATAGGCCTTATTCAAAATATGATATCCCAATGATATACAAGACTGCCTTTGACATGAACTCTGGTGCCCCACTTTTGATCATTTCCTCTTGGTGGGGAGGCCCAGTGGGCGCTCAGAGGAAAGGGATACAGGCTAACTGAATGAGACCTGATATGATGTGTTCATATTGGGGGTGAGGGGTCTCCTTCTGTCAGAGGTCTAGGGGAAGGGAAGAGGGAGAGGGAGAATGTGAAGATACAAGTGAGGGAATAACAATCTGGAACTAATCTAAATAAATTTAAAAAATAAATTCTCATATATATGTGTGTGTGTGTGTGCGTGCGTGCGTGCGTGTGTGTGTGTGTGTGTGTGTGTGTGTGTGTGCTTTTCTTGTGCAGTTCTTTACTCCTAGAGGGTTTTTTTTTTCTATAACATGGTTTGAGTATAGGCATTTTCCTGATTTTGTCTGCCTGATGCTTTCAAGTGAAATTCACAACTCAAGCAAGAGATGGAGAGCGATAGCAATGCAGATAATGCAGAAAACAGATCACCCTGCATGGAGACAGCGTAACTAACCAGGTGAAGAGGGACAGATAGTCCATCAGACTGTCAGTCTTGAAAACCTTGATGCTGAAATGGACTGTTGCTGAGAGACAGATGATCGGGACTGCAATTGTGGAGGATTGTCCGCATCAGTGGCTGACTGGATCTTCATAAGGACATTCATACTGTTAAGACTGTGGAACTTGGAATTATTTCTATTGTAAAATTTAACTGTGTACAATTTTTAGCTTAAACAGAAAGGGGAAAGGTACAGAGGAATATTAATTCATAACATGGCTGTTCTGGCAAGAGATCGCATCCAAAGATGTGTGATCCAGCTGAAATATAAATTCAGAGAGAGGAGGCAGTTTTTACCAGGACAGTAATAGAGAGAAGAGTTGCAGAGACAGAACTCAGGTGAAGATGGAACAGGCCAGAAAATGAGAGAAGACAGACAATTAGAGCAGATTATTGAGTTAGTTTGACGCCAAGCAGAGCAATTCCAGCAGAGAGAGAAGCCAGGTTGAATAAATCAGCTGGGAAAAGAGTTTTAACCAGAACAGCTGAGTTGAACCAGCCAGCCCACAGCTCAGAAATAGCAAGTAGGACTGAGCTTATTAAAAAGTAAATCTCAGAGGCTGAAAACATTCTAGGTCTAGTTAGATTGTAGAGGCTAGAAGTTTCCAGGACTAGGCCTAGGTTAGCAGAAGGAGGCAGTGAGTCTCACAGACAACAATTGAGCCAGGTGAATAAAATTTGCTTTTGCACTAGAAGCCTCCCAAATTTGATGCCATCACTTTTTCTAAATTTTAAAACTCTTATGCTATAATTTTATTGTATATCATTTATGTATGTAGCCTAAATTGATTCCCCTGCTACTCTTATGATTATAAAATTTTAATTTTTGTGTCCCACAGATTCAAATTATGCTGTTCATAGTTTCTTATCATTTAAAAATTCAGTATGACTAGCTTTTCTTCCTTTTTATTATTAATATGTTGTTTGCTCTTTAGAATTTTCATATATCTATATCTTATCTTGATTATATATACCTTTACTCTCCTCTTTCAGTTTCCTTTGTGTCTGCAACATATCTTGCTCCTAACTTCACATGCTGTCTTTCAAAAAATATTGCTTCATTAATTTTACTTTAATTATGGAATATTCTAATTCATCTCTATTTTTTACTTTATTTGATGGGATTCATATGTTTATATTTTCAGTTTAATTTTTGGCACTTTTATGATTTTTTGTATTTATGCATATGTGTCTTTGTGAATGTACACTGTGTGGGGATGCCCATGAGATGCATAATAAAGTGTCATATCTCAGGCAACAAAATTAGAAGGATTATAAACTGCACAACTTGAATGCTTGGAATTGAGCTCAGGTACCAGAAAGACATTAATTGCTCTTACTTCCAGTATGTTTTATCTCTTTATTGCATTGTTTTTTCATATCCTGTATTGACTTCCTTATTTCAATGACCTGTTTACTTATATTCTCTTTAAATCCATATGGAAGTTCATTTGTGTTTTCTTTAATTTAATTAAACATTTTTATATCTGCTCTTTTGAATTCTTTGTCATTTCATTTCCTTAACTCTAACTACAATCCATTACTGTGAAATAGATATCTTTAGTATCCATACTGCCTTAATTTTCTTTTTTTCTTGTATTTTTGCATTGGCACTTGCAAATCTTTGGTTATTTTCTTGCTAGATTTTTATATTCACCTATATTATGTCATATGTAGTGTTTGCAATGTTCAATTGGGACTAAATTGTCGTGGGATTAAGATATTCTTTCTAATCATAGTACTGAGAGTTCAGTAGTTAATCCTTCACTTCTCACTTCATGTGTTTAGGGCGCTGCACACAGTCCCAGGGTAGCATATTAACTGAATGAGCAACCGCAGCACATGAATGGATCTATTGTTTAAATCATAGTAGTCAGTCTTCAAAAAAAAATCTCACTCTAATTTTAATAAATACTGGGGAATAGAGGAAGGAGAATCACAGAGCATACACTAAAACACTAGTTACTAAGGTTAAGAATTGAAGGTCAGCTGAGAAATGATGAGGGATGGGTTAATTCAACTTAGGAAAAAACTAAAGAGAAAAGTAGATGGAAGATAAAACTGCAGTGCTTCTAGTACTCACAATGATTAAAAGTTATTACTGTGTTGTCAAGATTTGGTTAAGACATAAATATAAGAGGATGTGGGGGATTGGGAAAATGAGGTAGAAATGAGAGGGCAAATATATGGATTGTGTATAAGAATATACAACAAAATAGATACAGACACACAGAGAACAGTCATGAAACCTATATGAATAATGTAAAAACTGAAGCAAGACCATTAAGGCATATTATGCAGGAGTCAATATTTTAAAAGGTAAAAATAAAAGAGAAAGTTAATTAATATTTCTGGTTTGGTAGAATGGATTTTAATTCACTCCCTCCCTGTGCTATTTTAAATATCAAACTGTACCTATTGAGAAGATACAACTTAGCTCTAGCTTAATGCTAAAAAAACAAAACAAACAAAAAAAACCACAAAAAACCCAGAGTTTTGAGTATGCAGTGGCACAGTGAGTTCTGTCTTTGGTTTGAGTTTCTGTTCAGTAAAATAAGGTGTCTTCCCATCCTTTTCGCTAGACCTTAGCATAAAGTGTTGCTTTGGGAAAAATTTCATACATTACATTTTTAAATGTGGGGAATGACCATGCCTCCCCTGCTTGGGCTTCTAAACCCAAAGAAAGGATGTGACTTCATACATGCTATTTATCTTTTTGGCTGGAAATGTCCATCTTATCACAGTGAGAGCGATGTCAGCATCCACTGCTGTGGTCCCCACAGACCAGGTGAGCGTGTATGTGGCAGTGACATAGTTCAGGCATGACGGCACTGTGGTCAGCAGTGTGCTTCAAATTTTGCATTGTTGTTCCTTCCCATGGTATTTCCTTCAGAAGCCAAGAAAGGTCACAACTTCAGACTGCACATTGCACTTCAGTCTCATCCCCTCATCTTGCATCTCCCCGCCCACTGTGCTCCCAGTTCCTGTCATGTCTCCACTGCCTGTTCCATCTCTCCATCTTCTGGTTCCTGCGGCTTTTGTATACGTCTGAGGCAGGTGGGGTGGAGAGGAAAAGGAGAGAGAGAGAGAGAAGCTGAAGCACCTCTTGATCGTTTTCATAGATATTAACCCAAGATGCATGGTGCAGCTGGCCACGGTTCATTAACATTCCCGACACATTCTTTGCAAAGATTCTTATTCCCTCATCTCAGTGATTATATCCTGTAGGGATTAAAAACTATTGTTCATAACCCTATCTTATTTTATGGATCACAATTTGGGCTTTCTAATCTGCCATCGTACCCAGATGTCTTGCACTTTGTTTTGTTTGTTTTCACATTCCCCCACATTCACTGCTCCCCCCCCCCCCAGTGATGCCGTCCCTTCTCCCACACAGTCCCTACATATGCTTTCATAAAACACAGATTTCATGGCTTCTCTTTTCCTCCTTCCCTGCTTCTAGACTGTTTCTTCCTCTCATGTAGTCCCCTCCTTCCTTTAGTGTCAAATGCATAATTCTGACTTTGCTAAGCAGCCTCTGGCTGTGTAGCTCATTCCCATTTGTTCTGCTCCCCAACCTTTCCTGTTACTCACTTACCAGGTTGTGGCAGCTTCTGATTGGTGTGCTCCACACATATAGTCACATGATGTGGAACCCTGGTATCAATAGTCTTCGTTGTCTCCTAGTATTGGAGCTTGATCTTGTGTGTTTCTTGCTCTTCCATTTGTCACCATGAAGCTCCTGGCATTCCTTGTGTTGCTTGGTGTCTCCACTATCCTGGTATCTTGCCGTAAGTCAAACTTGTACTTTAACTTAAAATAGGAATCACAATATATAAGGATACTTACTCTGTGAGACATGATTTTATGGATGCCTGCATGTGGCTATTTCTTGTCCTCCTGTCTACTATGTGGTTCTGTTTTTAATTTTTAAACTTAAACACTTTTTATTTTTATCATCATCATCATCATTATTATTATTATTATTATTATTAAAAAAGTATGTGTGTGTGTGTATGTGAGACAGCATGTGTGTGTGTGTGTGTGTGTGTGTGTGTGTGTGTGTGTGTTCCATATGGTGTCAGGGCCTCAAACATATTGTGGTGCAGGCGAGGAGATTAGAGACAGGAATCAGTTCTCTCCTTCAACTATGGACTTCAGTTCATGTCACCCAGCTGGTAAGAGAAGGGCTTTTACACACAGAGCCATCTTGCTGATGCTAATCTCCATTTTGAAGCATCATTATAGGTAAGTTGACTCCACCAGGATTCCTAATTCAGTGCAGTTTTTCTTCTATTCTAAACATCACATACAAGGGTATTGTTGGTGTCACATGTGTTTGTATCTTCCACTATTGATATCTCTGGGCCAGGCTAAAAACATCCTCGATTTGATTTCCTCCAACTATTTACCCTGACAACTCTCTCTCCCTCATCTCTAACTTTTATCTTTTAGCAAACAAATGGTAGTCATGACCAGCATCAAAAAGCTCTTGTTTTTTATGTATGAACTGATGATGATTTTCTATTGTTTAGGCAATTCACTGGAGATGCAAACTACTCTCTGATGCTTCCTTGAGCTCTTTCTCATAATTGGACTGTCTACAGTTTTATCTGAAAGATTCTTTTATGTTATTTAAATAAGACATAAATATTAGGCATATTACTAGAGGCCTGAGCTTTTCTATATTAATATACTGACCAGACACTTCCTTGGTTTAAGTGTTCAGTATCTTTCCATCAAATTCTTCTGGATTATTATTCTTTACCTGCAGTGATTTAGAGGTGACAGAGATGAAATAAACTCCTGAATCTGCTACTTACCTGACACAGGCAATGGTGCTTTGAAGTTCTTAGGTCTGAACTTATTATCAAGGTAGTGAATGAATTCTGGGGCTTGAACAAACTCATAAAACACTAGTATCAGATGGGATCACTTACAGACAGTGAGTAAATGAGACAAAATGACAAGATCCTTTACAGTTTTGTTTCGAACACCTAACAAGTTTAATGCATGACAATTAGCATCTCCCTCCCTCTTCACCCCCGCCCCCCGCCACCTCAGCTAATGAGTGAACACTTTTACATCACCAATTACAGGCTTTGTTTCTGTTTTTAGAAAAGATTCATTAAAATTCCAGATATTAGCATTTTATTCTCTCCCAAGGCATCAAATCCACAGAAACGTCCTGTTTCCATGATAATTTCCCTTTTCCTGACTCAAGAACAAATGCTTTGTTAACATTTTCTCAAAGGCAGCTTCCATTCCCTGAAAATTTTACTAGTGTGCTGTTTCCATGACTAAATAAAGTGATAAAGTTTCCCAGATTTTCAATTATAACTGTACTCTTGGCGGTTCCCATAGCAAGTTTTGGAACAAAATACATAATTAGGATGGATGTTTTATGTGACTATACCTTAGTGCCTTATTTGTTTCACTGACTTGACTAGAATCATATTCATCATTTGTCACATGTATGCAGGTAGTAGTCTAGGTGATTACTCAGCTCATTCCATGATACAGACATAGAACTGAAAGCCTGGGAAGGACAGAATACACAGACACAGAAAAAGAAAATGTAACAGATTTATTGTCAACAGCCTCCATCTGGATAGGAGTGGCAACAGAGCAAATTTCTTAGCTCCCCCTTTCTCCCATTGGTCCTGCTTTGATATCTTTCCCCAACTCTTCTTTCTCTTCACAGTGTCTTCTGGGAGTAAGATGCCAAAATCATAGAGAGCCAGCCTTAACTTTCCTTGTCTACCATGTCCCTTTACCTTCCTGCCAATTGAGTCTCTGGACCTGTTTTCCAAAGCCCTATGTCAGGAACCTTGAAGGCTTTGTATCTACTTTTGTCTTTCTGATCCAAATGTATTGATTTGTCAGTTTGCTTAGCTACATTCAGTTGATGCTCCCTTAGGAGACATTTGTTTGTTAGAACCATGACTATCGAGGCTGGAGAGATGGCACTTGCTGCTGGATTTGGTTTCCATGATCCTTACAGTGGTCCACAAACATCTGTAACTCTAGTTACAGTATCCTTTTCTGGCCTCTGAAGACACATCTTATACATTTAGGATACACATATATTTGCAGATAAACACTCATACATATAAAACAAAAATAATCCTTTAGAGGAGAGCATGTTGTGTACTCTACTGGGTTACAGATTAGGTGAAATTGAAGTTATATGGATTTTCTCCTGATTAAGGAAAGAGCAAGAATCCACAAGTCTACCAGCAAAGAAAAGGCCAGGACCAAGTAAACTTGCTGCTGAATTTCACCAAATCTTTAAAGAACTGGTGGTAATGCTACTTAAATTATTCTAAAGTTTAACAGGAGTTAGCCTCTCAAAATTCATTCTAGAATATCAGAATAGGTTACCCCTATTACCCAAACCAGATAAGAAAATTAAAGCAACAATGAAAATGAAAACAGTAACTCTTAATGAACATCAATACAAAAGTGCATAGCAAAATAAAGTACATCAAACAGATCATTCATGATGATACAATTGACTTTATTCCAGGGATACAAGTTATACCCAGAATAGTTCAACCTATGTAAAATCAATTAATAGAGCACACTATGAACACAATCGAAGCTGTCTGGTCATTTCAGTATATGATGAAAAATAATGCAATAAAATTTAATATCCCTTCATGATAAAGCTCTGAGCAGATTAGATCTAAAAGGCAGGTATCTCCACTCAAATTCCATTACTATTATTCAATATATTGCCAGAAGTTTTATCTAGAGGATTTAGGTAAGAAAAAGAAATGACACGGATATAAAAATGAGGACAGTTCCCATCAGAATATCAATAACGTTCTTCAGAGGAATAGAAAGTTAATATCAAAGGACACTGAATAGCTCAAGCTGTCTTGAGACAAACAATCAAAGCCAGAAGCAGGAAGCTACATGATCTCAAGATACACTACAGAAACACAGTAACCTAACACTGTAGAAACATACATACAGGTTAGTAACCCAGAGTTCTCAGAATTAAACCAACCCATTGACAGCCATTGCTTACTTTTAAGGTAGCAAGGCAAACAAAGAAACAAACAAACACGACTTTGCAGAAAAGATCAGTTCAGTAACTTGGAAACCTAGATGTGCACATACAAAAGCAAAGTCCAGCCTAGTCTACATAGCACAGTGAAATCTTGTCTCAAAAAAACCTAATTATATAAATTGATAAATGATAGATAGATAGATACCTGTGGGGAGCCAAGACCATAGCCGGCAAGCATCTCGGACTTTGACATAATACATCGAGTGGACCTGGGGCAGGCTGCCTTGTGACCTCTTTCCCTCTTTGCCTCAGGGTACATTCCAGAAGGCTGCCTTGCTACCTCTTCCCCTCCCTTAAGGTACTCTCCAGCTGTTCTCAGTATTCCCGGAATTACAGAGGCCTTCAGAGGACAAGTGACGAGCAAAACAAAGTTTATAGATAATATCTTGTGGTTCCAGATGCCTAACAATTCCACCCAGCCCCAGAACCACGGGGGAGGGGCCCTCGCCCTGCCAAACTTCCTGACCTCCTGATATCTTGCGAAAACCACCCACCCGGATCACCCCACTCAGCCTCCTGCTTCAATGGTATATAGTTGCCTGTGGAAAAAAAAATTTGGTCAGCTTGATCAGACTCCTTGACTTGCTGTCCGTTCTTCGCGTCTCCTGTCCCCTATTCTCTCCCTAGGGGTCCGAGGGTCCCAGTTGATTGTCCGGCGGGTCTGGACAGATACCTATTTCCAATCACTGGGCCAAGCCCTATCAGCTCAATATTTGTACTAAAACTTCTTAGTGCCTTTCAGACATCCTCACCTACCTATGTCTTCTACAGCCTTAGTTAGCCCCAAACACCTGGTAAGTCTCCCTATGTACAATCTCCAGTTGTTCTATCCCCAGTGCCTAGGCCGTGTCCAGGTTGTACATCATATGCATCCTTAACATCCCCAACTTCTGTTCATGCATCTTTTTTCACTGGCTTAGCATGCTGAGTCCCCAGGACACTCAAATGCTTACTCAACCCTTAATCCCCAGGCCTAAGCTCAGACACACATACTGTGCACTTGAGCTACCTGGTAATTCACCTGCTTGCAACATCCCTAACCTCCACTTAGAAACAATTCTAATAGCACAAGAAATTGGCCAAGAACTGACAAATGGGATTTTGAGAAATTAAAGTTACAATAAAGGAAACAATAACCAGGAAGCAAATAGTCAATATACAGAACATTAAAATTTTTTCAACTACACATCAGACAAGGGACTATTATATAAAATCATCAGACCAGGCACTACTATATAAAATATATATAACTGCAAAAGTTAAACATCAAAGAAATAAATGATCCAACCAATAAATGGGCCAAAACCAGGTGGTTCTCAAAGAAAAGGGTCAACATCATTAGCTGTCAAGGAAAAACAAGTTAAATCTTCTTTAAGATCTCATCTTATTTTTGTCAGGATGGCTACCATCAAAAGCACAAATAATAAATGCCGGCAAGGATGTAGGGGAAAAAGAACCTTCATCAACAATTCTCAACGTGGGGGTCACAAGCCCATTGGGGTTTGCTTATCAAAAATCATGCCTATCAGATATTTACATTGCAATTCATAACAGGAGCAAAATTAAAGTTATTAAGTAGCAATGAAATAATTTTGTGGTTGAGGGTCACCATAAGACCTGTGTTAAAGGGCTGAAGCACTAAGAAGGTTGAGAACCACCGCCTCATATACTGCTGGTAGGAATGTAAACTGCTATAGTCACTATGGAATCAGTATAAATCTCTCAAAAAGTGGAAAAAGAACTACCATATGACCCAGCTATACCACTCCTAGGTATATAGGCAATGGTTATTGCTGCACAATTGTCTACAGCTGAGAAATAGAACAAGAGAAGACAGCATCAACAAATGAATGCATTTTTAAAATTTGGTCCATAAAAACAATGGTAGTTTTTCAACCATAAGGAAAAGTGACATTGTGATCTTTGCAGAAAAATGCATGCTGAGATGCTGACATCCTGTATCTTTCTTGTTCCAGCTCCAAGTGCTTTGGTTGCTGTTCCTCATCAGAAAAAGACAGCTTCAAAGAAGGCTCCTGATCCAAATTGGTCCAGCATTTCAGACTGTCCCACAAAGGACTAATATTAAGCCTGGAATGTCTCAACATTTAGAGACTGGACCACAAATACTATTCCTAGCTTGTTTAACCATTTTTTCTCATTTGTATTTGGGGCTCTACATAGGTATTCTCTGCCTCAAATCAGCTTGAAGAAACTTTAAGAGAAAAACACCCCGTTTCCCTTAAGGGCCGTTGGGTAGGATTTTGGTTGCTTTCTTGGGCTATATATATATATTGTCATTAAATGCTATGGAGATACGTGTTGTAAAGAAAGAAAGGGGAATATAGAGATATGTAGAGATCATGGGACAAAAAGTAGATTATTAAATCTACTCCTTAACTTAAGGCCTTAATATTTACTCACAAATAAAGTTAATTTGATTCATTGATATAAAAATTTTATATAATGATAAATTAACAAAATAAAATAAGATAAACAAAATAAGTTTAATTTTGATACATTAAAATATAATTCAAATTTGATATTCTACACACATTATATTTCTACTCTAATATGAGGTATTGTAGATATACACCTCAATTAAATACATGGTTTATTTCAATACTATGATAGCGCTATGCAGGAATATCAACTGCCAAGCTTTGCAATGATGAGGTAGTCACATCCTTCATATCACCTACATCACAGTAAAGTCTGTCAGATATTTTTAGCCAGAAGGCTAAAGATGAGGCTCCTATTTTATGGAGATATCTTTGGCAACTCTCCAGGTGGCCAGCACTATCTATTATTTCTATAATTTTGGAAAATGCTTGCTCTGTACTTCCTGATTATTCCGATAATATTTAGCCTTCTTAGGTCACTTATAGGGTGGAAGTCTACATAGTTATAATCTTACAATTAAACTTAGATGTTTATCATTTAACAAGATATTTTATGTCTAAAGATTTTTTTGATTGTTAATGCAAGTTTTGATGCAAAATGATTTAGGTATAGAACTTTGGACTCAACAAGATAGGAAAGATTGTAGAACACTTTCTGCAAGGTTTTTAATCACTAATGAACTAGAAATTATCAATGCATTTTACCAAATAATACATAATTTATTGATATTAGAGAAAGCTTCTTTTATTTAGACCAAGAGGGGGGAATGTTGCAGGATATTTGATCCCATTGTGATTCCTGAGATTGTGAACTGCAAACACCTGTATTTTTTTAAATCATGCTTGAACAATAACATAGATCTTTAATCCAAGAACTTTCTGTTTGTGGTAAAGTGGTGATCAAGGTTTGGTGCAGTCAGCCATAGCACACACCTTTAATCCAAGAGCTTTCTGTACAGGGATTTAATAAAGGTAACCATAGGTCAAGAGATGGAGCAAGAAACCAGCTGACTGGGATTAAAGTGTAGGAGGGGGTTTTTAGTTGAGGGGTATTTAAGAGAGTGTTTATAAATAGAAGGAACTCTGGCTTTTTAGCTCTGTAGCTCTTTAGATTTTAGCACTTTAGCTCTTCAGCTTTTTGGCATTTGACTTTTTTTTGGGCTTTTTTTGACTTTTTGGGCTTTTTGAGCCTTTGTTTGGCCTTGGGTTTTTTGGCCTTTTCCTCCTGGACTGACAACTGACCTAGTAAGACTTTTGGACCATTTTTCTATGGATGTGATCTGAGCAGGATTGTCAGCTGGGTGATTTCTTTGCCTCTCTGTGATAGCAGGTTTCACCCAAGCATCTGGCTCCTGAGCTTTTATTGGTTAAATTGAATGTTGTCAATTTTTATTTAAAACAACTTCCAACTTGAATGTGTGGCCACACCATAGGAAAGGGTCAACCCCTGACACTATTAATGACATTCTGTTATGTGTGCAGATGGAAGACTCACATAGATGGCTTCTGAGAGTGCCCACCATGCAATGGATCAAAACAGATGCTGACACTCTCCAACAAAAATTAAGTGGAGCATAGGGAGCCTTGTGGAAAAGTGACAGGAAGGGCAGAGGACCTGGAAGGAACAAAAGTTCTACAAGAAGACCAAGAGATCTAACTAACCTCAGGCCCGGGGTGATTGTGGAGACTGAAAAATCAAAAAAGAAAATGGGACTCCTACTCATGAATACCCCATGGACTGCTTTGTGTTCATGATGGTCTCCCAGTAAGGAAAGCTGGGGTTGTCTCTTACAAGGACTGTTTTGCATGCTTTTCTACCAATGCCAATGGCAGGGATGCCTTTCCAGGCCTCCATGGTAGATGATGCACTCAGTCCTGCTAGTACTTGATGTACAAGGAAGGGTAGATTTGGAGAGGATCTCCTTTTCTGAAAGACATGTGGAGGGAGATACAAGGGAGAAGGAAGGATGGTGGTGCCAGAGGACAGGAAGGAGGAGTCTAAGTGATGTAAACTGAAATAAATAAATAATGAAAAATAAAAAGGAAAATGACAAAGATGAGTCACTTAGTTAGATTTCCCAATATTGAGGAGTACAGACTTTTGAAGTAAGATCAAATGACTCTTTGGATTTCCTCCATGACTCATGATATGCCCCCCTTTTCATTTCAGATTTTCATAATTTGGGTATTGTCTCTCTGCCTTTTAGTTACTTTCCTTTTTGTTGTTTGTTTATTTTTATTTATTGGTTTTTCTTTTAAAAAATTTTATTTTATTACACATGTATGAGACAAACCACATACAGCAGGGAGAACCATGTGACAATCATGAAAATAATGAGTTCTATACATCTTACATTCATAGTGACTTGGCCATCTGCATTCATCTTGTTTGAAGCAAGTGTTTTTCCTGTCTTGCTTCAGGAAATTTCCAATGAGATTCAATATTTATCCTATCTCAACTCTAATAGCTTAACTTCTTTATCTTGATCTAAAACAATCTTGTCCCCTAACCAACTAAGCTTGGTTGTAAAACTATACTATCTTGTCTTCAATACCCCTCAGAAACTTGAGAAGCAATAAAACTTAAATTCCTGAGTGAACCAGCAGTGTGGGTTAGCAGCTTCCAAAATGTACAAATTGACTTAAGACAGTTTACTGCCTGACCAGTCACCCAATACACTTTATAGCATTGGAGCCTCATCTTCAGCTTTCTGGCCCAATATCTCTGCCAGACTTGTTCACATGGCAGGAACTATTGAGGACTTGCTTACCCTGACTTGGCAGAGTGTGGCCGTCGACTCTGCCTGCATCTAAGTAGCCCATTTTTAGGCAGATTATGTTTGTGGCAGGAATGAGGACATTTTGCCCAGTGGTTATTTTGCCACCTTTGAAGCCATGTCCCTAAGGAGGCTCTTTGATGCTCATCATCTTCTTTGAGGTCGGCTGGGTGTTGTCAGGAGATAACTTGTCTTGCTGTAGAAGAAATCTAGGATTGTAAGAACAACTTTAAATGTCATATTCTGTGTGTCTCTGAGGCTTTTGAAGACCTTATTCAACTATTTTACCTCATATATTGATAGAGTCATATCTATCTGTTAGACTTATGCTATATATCCTTGTGTTAAAATCTGCCAAGTATTTTACATGCCTATGTTTTGTACCAATATACTAAATTCTATAGCCATGATTTAGATATAACCTCCATTGTAAGTAACAATTAAAGCCTTGAGTTAAGGAGTAGGTTCAATCTTTTTGTTCTGTCCTTCCTCTATGTTCCTAAATTTCCCTTTCTTTCTTTTTAGCTCCCCTCTCCTTGCCTACATATATAAGATAAAGGCAGAGAGAAATGTTCCTGCCTTTCCCCTAATTTTTTCTCTGTATAAGACCAATAATGACTTATGAACACCTCTCGATGAAATAAGCATTTGTAGATCAAGTGAGCAAACAGCAACCTATACACAACCCCCTCTTTGAGGGAATGGGGCATCATTCTCTTAAGGTTTCTTCAGGTTCAATTGGAGTACATAATACCTTAGAATGGGCCCCCCAAAGTTGGAGGGAATGGTTAAGCCATCTAGTGATTGCATTCGTGGTTCTGTTTCTAAATGTTGAGAGATTCCAGGCTTAGTAGGAGATTGAAATGGTGGTCCAAATTGGATCAGAAATTTTCTACAATGTTTTCCAGGAAGCTATCCAACTCTGATGAGTAAAAGCAACAGAATCATCCGGGGCTGGAACTAGGAGGATGCAGGATGTCAGTGTCCATCATTCTGGGAAGAATGATTCCTGTCAGTTCTCATCCAGCTGGTTAATTTGTTCTGAAAACATAATTTCTCAGTAGTATTATTCAGTTGTAACATTATAATTGTATGAGGTATACGGGATGCACAGAACCATTAAAACTAGTTTTCTGGTCATTGTATGGGTCGACATAAGGCTTTTGCAAACTTTCCTTCTTGCCTTACTGGTAGAGGCCTCTAATAGTAAGTCACAGAGAATCTGTGGTCCACATGAGGCCTCTCTAAGCCTTTACATTTATATCTCTGCCAGTCTCAGAACTATTCCCATATAGTGAGATTAGGAATATAAATTATCTGCTTGTTCTGTAATTTGAGTTCTTTACATCTCAATTGTAGCCCCATCTGTCATCCCCTCCCGATCCCACCCCCTCCCTCATCTACCTCCATCCCATCCCTTCTCTCATCCCCTTTCTCTCCCTCCCCTAGTCCTTAGATAGGGGAGCTCTCCTCCCCTACCATCTGACCTTAGTTTATCTAATATCCCCTGTACTATATATGACCTCTTCCTGTGTGGCCTGACTGGGCCACTCTACACACTCGAGACTCTGTCCAGTGTCCAGTGTTAAGTCTCTGTAAATGTCCCTATGTCCTGCTGGGTGAAGTCTCTCCTAGGATGTCTATGTTGGTTTAAAATCCACATATGAGTGAGTATATACATGCGTGTCTTTTTGGGTCTGGGTTATCTCCCTTAGTATGATCCTTTCTAATTCCATCCACTTGCCAGCAAAACTCAAGATTTCCTTGTTCTTAATAGCTGAATAGTACTTCATTGTGTAGATGTACCACAGTTTTTTAATCCGTTCTTCAATTGAGGAACATCTGAGTTGTTTCCAGGTCCTGGCTATTACAAATAAGGCTGCTATGAACATAGTTGCATGGTGGGGCATCTTTCAGTTATATGCCCAGGAATGGTATAGCTGGGTTTTGGGCTAGAGCTATTCTCAATTTCTGAGAAAGCGCCATATTTCTTTCCAGAGTGGTTGAACAAGTTTTCACTCCCACCAGCAGCGGAGAAGTGTTCCCCTTTTGCCACATCCTCTCCAGCATGTGTTGCCATTTGAGTTATTTATCTTTGCTAATCAGATAGGTGTAAGATGGAATCTCAGGGTCGTTTTGATTTGCATTTCCCTGATGAGTAGGGATGTTGAGCATTTCTTTAAGTGTTTCTCAGCCATTTGATATTCCTCTTTTGAGAATTCTCTGTTTAGTTCTGTACCCTATTTTTTAATTGGGTTGTTTGGTTTGGTTTGGTAGTGTTTAATTTCTTGAGTTCTTTATATACTTTAGATATCAGCCCTTTGTCAGATGTGGGGTTGGCAAAGATTTTTTCCCAATCTGTGGGCTGTCGCTTTGTTCTGCTGACAGTGTCTTCTGCCTTGCAGAAGCTTCCCAGCCTCATAAGGTCTCATTTTTTAATTGTTTATCTTAGAGCCTGAGTTGTTGGTGTTCTGTTTAGAAATTTGTCTCCTGTGCCAATGAGTTCTAGGGTCTTACCCACTTTTTCTTCTAACAGATTTAGTGTGTCTGGTTTTATGTTGAGGTTTTTAATCCACTTGGACTTTAGTTTTGTGCAAGGTGACAAATATGGATCTATTTGCATTTTTTTACATGTAGACATCCAGTTGGATCAGCACCATTTGTTGAAGATGCTTTGTTTAGGGACTAACATTAGTAATGTTTTATTATAAGTATTATTGTGATTGTAAATATAGGCTACCTCTGACATATACTCTGGTACTCACTGGTTGATTACTTCCTCTTGGTGGGGTGGCCTTGCTAGGCCATAGAAGAAGAGGAAGAGGATACAAGGAGTACAGATGAGACTTGATAGGCTGAGGTCAGATGTTAGGGGAGGAGGGAATCCTCCGTTCTGAGAACTAAGGAGTGGGTAGGGAAAACGAAGGAGGAAGGGTGGGAGTAGGAAGAGACAAGGGAGGGGCCTACAATCAGGATGTAAATGAATAAATTAATGTTTTTTCTGCTGAAAAATGGTAAGCTTATTTCATTTATCATTATCAAGAGAGGGAAAGGAAGCTAGAAGGAAAGAGGAAATGATGTTGTAGAAAATAAAGTAACTTCCTCATGAATGTGACCAGGGTTTTCAATCCATATACAAAATCAGATTTCTTAACCAACCCTGCAATTCAAGATAAAAAGGACATTTAATCTTAAAGAAGTAATGCCTGTGATTTGGTTTCATGTTATATATTAATAGGAAGTTATTATTACTGTTTAAATATTGATTTCTATCATCCCTATGTATTTCTATATTCCCATGTCTTTCTTTTCAAGCCCTATCTCCAAACCTAAGAAAAAAAGATAAAGGAAAAGAGAGACTTCCTTGAGTCTAACCTTGTTTTCTCTCTGAATAAGACCAATAACAATTTATAACTAACTCCTATAGCCCCAAAAAAAACAACCAAAAGCCTACCCATCACCCCTTAAAGGAAATGGGACGTCATTCTCTTAATCTTTCTTCTGCCTGATTTAGGATGAGTAATACTTTTGTGAGGGCCCAAGTAAAATTGGGAAAAATGGTTAAACAAGCTAGGAATAGTGTTTGTGGTCCTGTTTCTAAATGTTGAGAAATTCCTGGCTTAATAAGAGTCCTGTGTGGGACAATCTGAAATACTAGATTAATTGGGATTGGAAGCTTTCTTTGAAGCTGTCCTAATGAGGAACAGCAACTGAAGCACTTGGTGCTAGAACATGAAGGAAACAGGATGTCACTGTCCAGCATGTTGAGAGGAATGAATCCTGTCAGGTCTGATCCAATGTCAGTGTCCAGTTCTTTTGTTCGGAATACATAATTTCTCACAAGCATTATTAAAATCTTAAACCTCAACTTAAGGCCTTAATTGTTACTCACAAGGTTATTTTTAATTCATTGGTATAGAATTTTGTATATTGATGCAAAATGACTTTAATGTTGATACATTGGTATAGAATTCAAATTTAAGATTATTTGGACACATGTTATATGTATTTCTACTCTTATATGAGGTATTATACCCATACAATGCAAGTAGAATACAAGGTTTACTTCCAATACTTTGAAAGTGTCATTGTAAGCTGGTTAGGATAAGTAAGTTACACAAGTTAATTGTCAGTTGATCAAATCATGGTCATGTTGATTACTAGTCTATGTTTTAAGAATATGCATCCTAAGGTTTAATAGATAGACATGATTCTATAGATAGATAAGGTAAAATAGTTGGATAAGGTTTTCAAAACTCTCAGAGACCTACAGAATATGGCATTTTAAAATGTTTTTATTACTTTAAAAATTGACAATAAGACAAGTTAACTCCTGGCAATACCCAGCCTACCTCAAAGAGGATGATGAGCATCAGAGAACCTCCTTATGGAGATGGCTTCAAATGTGGCAAACAAGCCACTGGGCAAAGTGTCCTCATTTTTGCCACAAACAGAATTCTGCCTAAAAATGGGCAAATTTGGATGCAGGCAGAGTTGATGGCCAAACTCTGCCAAGACAGGGTAAGCAAGTCCTAAGTGGTTCTTGCCTCGCAAAAACAGCTGTCAGATATATTGGGCCAGAAGGCTGAAGATGATGCTCCAATGTTCTAGAGAGTTTTAAGTGACTGTTCAAGCAGCAAACTGTCTCTGTCATTTTTTTTTTCAAATTAGAAGCTACTAATCTGTACTTTCTGTTTACTCAGGTAATTAATTTTATTCATTCTCAAGTCTGTGATGGGGTTGAAGACCAGATAGTTTAGTTTTAACAATTAAGGTTAGTTCTTTAGGCGTTAAGACTTCTTAGGTCTAGATGGATGTTTTAGGTTGATAAAGATGAAATATGATAGATAGTGACTTACATTAAGAAATTTAGACTCACCAAGATAGGAAAGATGCTTACTTTAAGGTTGCCAAATACAAATAGCCAGAACACTATGAATGTAACATTTATATAATTCCGAATTGTTCCACAGTTCTTCTTGCTGTATATAGTTTATTATATGTGTGTGTGTAATAATATAAATTTATATGTAAAAATAATTAATTTAAAATATTAAAAATATTGATTTCTAATATTACCCAGTCGCTTTTCATTTTGCACTTGTTACGGTTGTTAAACTTTGACTATTGTTTTCAATAGTGCTTTGCTGCAATCACATCATATGTCTCACAATGAAAGTCTGCTTTTGAGAGATTTAGTGGTAGACACTTCACAGTACTCAAACAATATGTAGGTACCAGAATTATTTTTCACCATCCTAGAAGGTAAACAAATGGAGTAATATAGAATTACTAATGTCTTTCACTTATTAAAGATTATGCTAAATTTAGTAACTTTGACAAATTTCTTTCCCTAAGTATTACAGAAAAACTATCAATTGATTTTTAATATTAATAATTTGTAAAATTAAATTTACCACTCTTAGTCTACAAAATAATAATTAAAAATACCCATTTCTTTGCATACAAATGTTCTTATATGTGGACATATGTAAAGGAGAGATAAACATGCTTTTTTGTTTAGATCACAAGTGTAGGATGAGAAAAAGAGTTGTGAGAGAGCAGGTGATGTTTATCCCCTTAGAAGTTGAACCATCATGTGGAGGAGATTGGTTGTTAACCAGATGAAAAACATCCTTGAACAAATTCTGAGAGGAAATATAAATGTGAGCCAAAAACAAGAGGCGGGGTCTTTGAAGACTTGGGATAGTTTTGGATGTCATCATGTCACTTTGAGATGCTCCTAGAGAGAATGGCTCAAGGGAAGGCTTCGGGGCTCTGGGCTCTAGCTGAGGTTCCAGGTTCTGGTTACTCCAGGTTCCAGCAAAAGAAATCCTGCTGATTATGCCTGGAGAATCGTTCCTCAGAACTGATATCCTTATGGTTTTGTTATTGTATTCTTTAATCTCCTTTTCCTATTGTTTAGCTTTGTTGGGTTATAAGTGAGGTACTCTCAGCTAATAAGTTCATAATAAAATATAATTGTTAAGAAAATTATGCTTACACATGTGTAGGAACACATGTATGCTAGTGCCTGTGCATGTTTGTTTGTGTGCATGTTGTGACCTGAGGTTGATTAACTTCAGAAGATTTTTTTCAATTTCTCCCTCCTTATTCTCCATTGTACTCTCAGCTTTCTAATACTGGTAGTCTAGTTAGCCTGCTTTCTCTCAATATCTTCCCACCTATGCCGTCTGAGTGCTAAATTGGCATTTACTTGGATTCTGGGAATTTGATTCTGATCCTCAAGCTTGCTGCTTAGAAGGAAAATGCATTAACTACTGAGCATCTTCATAGCTCCTCCCAATCTTATAAAATGTTTTGCATTGTGTTTTGTTTTTATTCCCATTCAGACTTTTTCCTAGATTTATTTTGGTATAAGTGTCCAAAATTTTATTGACTAGAGTATATTATATGAGTTGATTGAAAAGCACTGTGAAATGATTACCCAAATAAAGCTAGATCACCTACCTATAATTTTATATAGTATAAATTCAAATAATATGCATGTATAACATTCTCAAAGAAACACAAGAATACACTGAATAAATAAAAACAAATACTTGATTTTAAATATAATACTTAAATTCATTTTTTGAGAATTTTGTGCATTCATACATATATGTCGTCTTACCCAACCTTCATTGCCAACTTCAACTACTACCAGATCACCACCAAATTCTCTAACTTCATGTCTGTAAGTGAAGGTGCAGTAAAACCACAAAACTACATCACACCTTGGGTTGAAAGAAAAGTTATTTGGGGGAATAAAACTGCTGTGCTCTCCCTTGGCAGGAATTTGGGCGATAGCAAACAGAGTCTGGAAGGAAAATACTTGTTAGTTTTATGGGGCCAGTAAGAGGCAGGAAGAGGGCTGTAGGACAGAACAGCAAGATTGAGAGTTACTGCAGGTTGCTGGGTTAGTCAGAAATTAGATGCCATTTTGCCAGAGGTAATTGACCATTGGGGGTGGATAAGGAAATTTATGGCATTTCCTGACAAACAGAAACTTATTTCGCAAGATTTCTGAGGAATGCTGAATTATGTTTTTGTTTGCCCAATGGCAATCCTTTTGCTTGAGTTCAGACTGGGAAAAGATCTTCTTCAACCCTACATTTGACAAAGGGCTAATATCCAAAGTATACATAGAACTCAAGAAATTAAACACCACCAAACCAAATAATCCAATTAAAAAAATAGGGTACAGAGTCAAACAGACAGTTCTCAACAGAGGAGTATCAAATGTCCAAGAAACAGTTAAAGAAATGGTCAATGTCCTTAGTCATTAGAGAAATGCAAATCAAAATGACTCTGAGATTCCATTTTACACCTGTGAGAATAGCTAAAATGAAAAATCTCAAGTGACAGCACATGCTGGGAAGGATGTGGAGAAAGGATGGTGGGAGCGCAAACCACTTTGGAAATAAATCTTGGACTTTCTCAGAAAATTGGGAATAGTTCTACCTCTAGACCCAGCTATAGCACTCCTAGGCATATACCCGAAAGATACCCCTCCACACAACAAGGACACTTGCTCATCTATGTTCAAAGCAGCTTTTTTTGTAATAGCCAGAATCTGAAAACAAGCTAGATGTCCTTCAACCAAAAAAATGGGTAAAGAAATTTGAAGGCAAATGGATGGAAATAGAAAAAAATCTTCCTGAGTGAGGTAACCCAGACCCAGAAATGCATGCATGGTATGTCTTCTCTTCTAAGTGGATATTAGCCCAACATAGATGTCCTCTGAGAGACTCTAGCCAGTAGGGAATTGGGACTGATGCTGGGAGTAGCGGGTGGACTCTGGGTGGTGCACTGAGAATTGTATGGAAGAGTCGGGGGATGGAAGGATCTGGAGGGGCCTAGAATTCCAAAGGGAGACCATTAGGTCTGGTATATCTGGACCCAAGGGGTCTTGCACAAACTGATGCACCAACAAAAGACAATGCATGCAGAGTACCTAGACCCCCTGGTCAGATGTAGCTGATGGACAACTCATTCTCCATGTTGGGAGAGAGGGCAGGGATTGCCTCTGACATGAACTCTGGTGCCCCAGATTTGATCCACTTTTCCTTGGTGGGATGGCCTGTGGGCACACAGAGGAAGGGAATGCAGGATATTCTGATGAGAACTGACAGGCTGTGGTCAGATAGTAGGGGAGGCACCTCCTCTGCCCCATGCCAGAGGTCTTGGGAGGGTAATAGGGCAGAAGAGGAAGTGAGGGTATGAATAGGAAGATATGAGGGGACAGCAGTCAGGGTGAAATGTGACAAAATTATAATAATAATACATTTTAAAGGGGAAAAAGAAAAATATAGATTTTTAATATATTTAAATATAAAATTTATAAACCTACATTAAATTTCCTTATTTACTTCTTTATCTATTCTCATTTAGTTGATATAGAATGTCATATAGAACAGGCTGGCCTTAAAACTCATGTGGATGAAGATGACCTTAAACTTGTAATTTCCTGCCAGTGTGGAAATACAGACATGCACTACCATGCCCATTCCTATAACCCTATTCATGAAGATGTTTCTACTTATTTCTATGAATTTAGCTTAACTCAGTGTTTAGTTAAATTCATCTGCTTTGTGAAATGATTCTCCAATTCTTCAGTTATTTACCTTCATTAGTCAAGGCATTAAACTATTTTCTTCAAGTTTTGTCTCAGTTTTGTCTCCTCCAATTGCCTGTATCTAGAATGATCTTTTATAAGGCTCACTTTAGTTTCCTTCCTAGTGTTACTCTGGTTTTTAAATGTAGAATATTGGTAAAGTTTTCTTTTTCATGACCTATAAAATAGCAATTCTCTAGTTCTGTAATTTTGTGTACAGTATGTATTCTACTTTAAAATGTTTACTAATAGGATGTCCTCATGAGGGAAGCATGGGAGAATAGTAAAGTAGAAGGATCCAGAGGGTCCTAGAAACCGACAAGTAGAACATTATGATAGGCAGATTTGGGCCCAGGGGTCCCCCTCAAACTAAGGCACCAGCCAAGGACAATACAGGCCGTAAACTTTAAACCCCTACCCAGATCTACCCAATGGACAGAACATTCTCCACAGTTGAGTGGAGAGTGGGGTTTGACTTTCTCACATACTCTGGTGCCTCATATTTGACCATGTCCCCTGGAGGGGGAGACCTGGTGGCACTCAGAGGAAGGACAGCAGGTTACCAAGAAGAAACTGGATACCCTATGAGCATATACAGGTGGAGGTAATCCCCCTCAGGAACAGTCATAGGGGAGGGGAATAAGGGGAAAATGGGAGGGAGGGAAGAATGGGAGGATACAAGGGATGGGATAAACATTGAGATGTAACAAGAATAAATTAATAATAAAAAATTAAAAAAAATAAAATGTTTACCAACTTTCATTGCAAGTAGAGTTCATGAGAGCAGAGACACTGCTTGGCATCTTCACCGAGTCATTGATAGATCCTAAAACAAGACTTGTCCTATATAATAAGTCAAGTAAGGCACAGTAGTGACAACGCTCAGTAGGAGGAGAGCAATAAAGTCTCTCAAATGTTAGCTGATTGAAATAATAAATAAAATACTTTCAGTGCTTTTAAGCAGTACTGACAGCTTGATTTAGATACACATTATGTTTCCTAAGTAGTATTCACAAGTGAGATAACAGTGCTGAGCACTGACAGCTTGAAGTGCTTCTGTGTTTCTAACTTTCCCAGTTTCTAGAACTCTCTTCAAATATTGATAATTTCTGAATATGTCTAGTTTGTAAGAGATTGTCAGTGTGCAAACACCATGCGCTCTCAGAATTAAACAAATCCTCTCTTCTCATTCCTCATCTTCTAAACCCAGACATGTTGACATTTTGTTTCTCTCTTAGTGCTTCTAACAACGCTTTAGTCTGTCCCAGGGTGAGCCATGTTGGAATGTCCTGCACATTTTGCCTCAGTCTTTTAGCCACTGACAATTTCTTTATTGACATAAGAATATCATCCATGATTTTTGACATATAGCAAATGAAGACATATTTTTGTATGCATGATGGTTCATCCTTATGGAAAACTAAAAATAAATATAATTTCTGGAGATTCAATACATCATATTTTCTGTATTTTCTGTTTTCTTTTCGGAGAGGGTACTTGAGATCGATTTGAGGGCCAAAGTACTGTGAAGTAAGATTTCTACCAATGATTGATTGTGTGCTCATTTAGATATCATTACATTACCTCTAACTAGATGCTATTGATTTGCATGTTCATTTGTGTAAATTGTGTATTTTCTTAGTCACCCAGTGTCCAGGATGAGTATTATCTCTGTTTCCTGCTTTTGAGTCAGTTATTCTTTCAATATTTGATCATTTGGTACTTTGTATCTTATTTCTCAAGTATTCATTATTTTCTATTCCTAGAATTACATCTCTGATCAAACTCCTTGCTTTTTAAGTTAAAATGAACACATTCAATTCAGACATCCCATCTTGCTCCTTGTCTTTTTGGAACCTCCCTGCGCTTCTGCTCACCCCTCATTTGCCAGGAGGGCTAAATCATGCATTCTCACCATCCCCTTTCTACCACCTTTCTAATAGCCATTTCAACAGTGAACATTGATTAATTATAAAAAAAAAATCACTACACTGCTCAATGGCTCTTAAATCATAGCATGAAATCAATGTAGCTCTCTATCACTGTCCACTATTGGATCAATCATAAGCTTTTCTAAACAATACTGGCTATGCTAGCACTACTTGCCTCAATAATAGTAAGGCCTCTGAGAGAAAAAGGAAAAGTAAAATAAGATTATTTCCATAAAAAGATAAATCTATCCAAACCCCAGTGCCTAACTGTATGAATTCTCCCATGCTAGATAACTACTTAAACCTCAGATTCTTCTTTATCAAAGAAAAAAATTAGCTATATGCACTTTCTTATATCCTGCAAATTGAAAAAGTAATGCTGTTTTATTCAGAGTTCTCTAAAGGAACAGAATTAATGGAATGAATATATTCAGGTGAAAATAATTGTAATATGCTTATATGTAAACAAATAATATATATTATTCTTTACATATTTAGTAATTTTGTCATTTCTATCTTATTTCTCAAATGTTCATTCATTCAAATCCAAGTATGACATACCTAGGGATATGAGATTCACTAGATTGTGTTAAAGATTGTGTTCCTTGTAGTTTTAAATGTTTTTCTTACACCAGAGGGGCAAGAAATTAAGTAGTTTTTCACACTACAGGTTTGAATGTCTCCAAAACCCTAATCTGGCATTGAAACCTTGGAGGATAGCTTCAGTCAACATTGACATTCTGACAAAGATGTTTGTAATAATCTTTAATAAATGCTTCAACAGAAAGATGGATGAACTTGTCAGTGTGAGTGGGATCACACAGGCAAAAATTAAAGTTTATTATTTCATATATGTTTATTTAGGTGTCATCTATATTTAGGATGGATCTTGCTTCAAATAATCTGATTAAGCAAACCCCTTATAGGAGTACCCAGAAGTTTATGTTTTAGTTGATTCCAGATATAGTCCAGTTATCAACCAAGATCAGTCATTATATATGACAACAATACCAATAAAACCTTAAATCCATGTTATTTCATTTTGGGCAGTTTTTTAAATTTCCTTTTTTCCAAAATGTTTAATTAGTATTTATTTAATATGCACTGATAAAATAAATAAAAATTTAAGTATTTTCCCATTTTTGGTTTTTTCAACTTCATCTATGATTCAATAACTATTTCCATTCTTCTCTTTTGGAAGTGCTAGTTTACTCAACATTAGTTAATATCCTTTTAATGTATTTTAATTTGTTTATTCATATTACATCTCGATTGTTATCCCATCCTTTGTATCCTCCCTCCCTCTCACTTTCACGTTATTCGGGAGGGGAATAAATTTATTTTTTAATTATTTTATTTTTGTACATATACTTTTATATTATTACATATATACACAATAGACTACCTGTGTCAAGAAGAGCAATGACACAATCAGGAATTATATAAATGTTACATTCTTAGTGTTTTGGTTATTTGTATTTGACAGCCTTGAAAAAGACATCTTTCCTATCTTGGTGAGTCTAAAATTCTCAATGTAAATCAATCTCCATCACATCTTGTCATTATCAACTTAGAACACCTATCTAGACCAAAAAATATCTTAACCCCTAAACAATTAAGCTTCATTGTAAAACTAAGCTACCTGTTCTAATGGAAACAATAAAGCCTGGTGTTTCAAATGTTCTTTTAAGGCATCAGAGTCTCATTGTACTCACTCAGAGTAACCTGAAACTCACAAGTGCCTCTGCTTCCCAAGTGCTGGGATTAAAGGCATATGCCACCATGCCAAAACTTTCAGTCCTTTTTTTCTTTTTTTTTTTTTTCAGGTGTGACAACTGGGATTGCTTGTATTTCATTGAAAGCATTTTTCAATACCATTACCACATTCATCACTAGCCCTTAGGCCCACATCCACAAAAGATGCTTTATTGCTACAAAAATGGTAATGACTGGTAGTTCAAGAAGGAAAGAATGATCTATTTGTTTCATGTATAGTATTATTTAGCAGATTACAGGAAGTGTATAAATAAATGGACACTTTAAAAAAAAATACCATGGCATTCGATGCAGGTAAATGAAATAGTCTTTTTGACACACCTAAGCCCAAGTGGAGATGTAGAAAATTAAAGGAAACAAAAGTGCACAGAACTTGGAGCAAAACTCGGATAATACTGCAAGACATACTTTGTATCATGTCGAGCAGAGGGCTGCAGGATAAAAATTTCCTTTTCAATCAGTAGAGGGTAAAAACGGACCCTCAGACATACTTTTTGGCAAATTCATGCATTAGCTTAAATAGCTCCATGTGTTTCATCTTCCAGGGCAATAAATTATTTTCATATGTGGAAATGAGCTAGATATTAGTTTCTCAAAGTATGTGTTTTGTACACACAAGCAAAAGAGTCTGGGATAATTTTTATGATTGTGATAATAATTAAATTCATCACATTTCTTTCCAAGCAGAAATCTCAGTATGTTGTGAGCCCTTGTGTTTGGCTCCCAACATCACAAGGAAATTATTATTATGACTTTTAATGATCTGCATATTTGTGTAAATCTCAACTAACATTTGTTCTAAACCTGTAGCCTACAATCTTCCTACATGCACTTGAAGAAGCATTTCATGCATGCTTACACTTTCCATTAGGCAGGCTACACCTTAGAACCAATCAATTCTCTCCTCAAGACAGCTTACATTTGGAGGAAATGTGTGAAATGTAAATGATGTATCTTGACATAATGGATAGCCACTAGCCATTTATTGTTTAAATTGGTCAGTTACCCCATTCAACTGAAGAGTAGTAAAAGTCTGCAATGAATACCATATGAGCCTGTGTTATTTCTCTGTCTACAATGTTTTGTCATTTATAGTGCTGGGATTTTATGTGTGAGCTGCCAAGTCTGGCTTGATCATTCATTTCCTTCCTAGAATTGTTTGTTTTCTCTATCTTCTCTTTCCATTTTCACATCTATGAGAAAGAAATCAGTTCTCCACTTGCTCATCTTTCAGTGGAACATTCCAGAAGGTTCTTTCCTCAACTCATGACAGAGAGAAGGCATTCATGAGAAGACAATATGATATACTCGGAAAGGGAACTAAATTAAATTTGTAAGAAGTAACCCTCAGATTTGTACATTTGATCAACACCAGGGATTGAATTCAGAGCTTCTCACATACAAACCACACATTCTAATCTTCAAATCATTATCTTCAACCACCAACACTAGATCTCATGTAGCCCAGGTTGGCCTTAAACTCTCTTTATAGCTGAGGCTGGTTTTGAACACCTGGTCCTTTTACTTCTATGCCCCAAGAGCTGGGATTACAGGTATGTATCACAGTGTCAGTTTTAGAAATTTTTAATATTTTTATTGTTTTAAATTGTGTGCATGTTTGAGTGTGTGCATGTGTGTGCCTGTCTGTGCATAGTTCTGTGCACATGCATGCAGATATTCATGAGGGACAGAAGAGAGTGTCAAAAATTCTGAGGCTGGAGTTACAGGGTTGTAAGCTACTAGATGTGGGTGCTAGGAATCAAACGCAAGACTTTTCTGCAAGCACAGCGAGTGCTCTTAACCACTAAGTCATTTCCAGAGCCCAACCTTCCTTTTTAAGACAGGGTTTGGACTGGGTTGGTATTCAGTGAATATGCTAGGTTGGCTGGCCACTAAGCCTCAGCGATCTGCCTGTCTCTGTCTCCCTAGTGCTGGGAATGTACCACACCCAGATATCTCTCCAGTACCTCTTTAAACCATTTCTGTTGTTGTTGTTGTTTCTCAAGACAGGTTTTCTTTGTGTAGCAGAGCCCTGACTGCCCTAGAACTCACTCTGTAGACCAGGTTGGCCTTGACCTCACAAAAACCCACCCGATTCTGCCTCCTGAGTGCTGGGATTAAAGGTGAGCACCACCACCACCCAGCATCAAACCGATTTTTAAATGGCTCAGTGTAATATGGTTCAGTCCCAAGTGCTTACAAAAATGAATAAATTGATAGAACAAACAAACATGTAAGTTTTCATAATTTTAAAATTAATATGATCATATTATAATGCATATAAAGTGTCAATATATTAACTCACTCTACTTATGTTTCTTGCAAGTCATGAATAGTGGTGTATACCTATGATTACAGTACTGCAAAAGCTGTGTTCAAGGACAGGTGGCCTTGGCTCCATAGAGGAAGGAGAAAGGAGCCGAAGCAAAGGCTGTGGAGGTGTTCCACTTGCTGACTTGCTGCCCATAGCCTGCTAGGCCTACTTTCGTTTTCTTTCTTATTTTTAAAACAGTTTTTATTTATTATAATTTATTCACATTACATCCCGATTGTCATCCCCTTGCTCCTCTCTTCCTGTTCCCACCCTGTGTCCAGATTCTGCCCTATTCCCCTCCCCTAGAGCTCTGACAGGGGGCTCCTCCCCTACCATCTGATCTCAGCCTATCAAGTCTCATCAGGATATCAGCCTACTTTTCTTTATAGCACCCAGGAGCATAAGCCCAATGGTGGCATTACTCCCTATAGGAAGAGACCAACAGCATCTGTCATCAGTCAACAAAATGCACCACAGGCTTGCTCACAGGCCAATCTGATGGGGGCATTTTTTCTTGCAAAAATGATGTTAGCTTGTGTCTTGGTGACATAAAACTAACCAGCATGGAAGCCATTGTTAAATAAGATATGCTTCTGTTAGTTATGGATAATATAACACTTTCTCAGACTTTAGTACTTCATTTGTGGTATTTTTAGAAGATTTATTATTTATTATACATATAATCTTCTGCCTGCATCTTTGACTACCCACTAGCAGAGGTCACCTGATTTCATTATAGAAGGTTGTGAGCCACCATGTGGTTGCTGGGAATTGAACTCAGGACCTCTGGAAGAGCAGTCAGTGCTCTTAACCTCTGAGCCATCTCTCCAACCCCATTTGGGGTGCCATTTTCTTCAACAGATTGGAAAATAACACCTAAATCAGCTGTATCAAATATTTATAATTTGGGGGTTATTTTTTCTTCTGTGGGGAGATAGGATCACATTCTCTTAATTCCAGCACTTGGGGTGGGGGGCTAGTAAAAGCAGGCCTGGTCGACAGAGTAAATTCCAGGATAGTCAGGGTTACACAGGAAAGCTTTTCTCAAAAAACTAAAAATAAATAAATAAATAAAATAATTTTATAATCACTCTCAGAAAAAAATGCTTATATTTTCTGGTTTAGATTAAACACTGTTTTCCAGGGCTAAAAGAAGAAATCAGTCATAAAGCCTGTTCTTAAAATATTGAAGACCATGTGTTCAATCCTCAGCATCTACAGAAACCAGGCAAATAAATATATTCAGATCCTGGAGAGATGGTTCAGTGCAGGGAAGCACTTATTGCTCTTGCAGAAGACCTGAGTTCACTTCCCAAGACACACTTGGTAATTTTCCGTCATGACTAGCGACAGTTTCAGGGGATCTAATGCCCTCTTCTGACCTTGAAGGACACAAGGAATATGGTTAGCATAGATACATATATTCAGGCAAAACACTCATGCAAATAAGTAAATAGGTGACAGATGATAGATAGATAGATAGATAGATCTTAAAACACTTACTCCTTTTTAAAGTTTCTGAGTTTTGTTTCCAGAATCCATATCAGGAGGCTCACAACCACCTAAAACTCTTGCTCTAGGACATCTGACATTCTGTCAGCTTCTGAGGGCACTACACATGTGTAACATACATATATTAACCTCTATCTGCGTATATGCATAATAACTAGTAACAGTAAATCTTAAAAAACATTGCTCTCATGCTTGGGTTGTATAATAAAGTTTAATTGTTGAGAAACAGAGCCAACAGTCCTGTAGTTTGTTTTAATGTACAGTATTGAAATGGTAGATTCAATTGACAGTGTCTTTCCAACTGTCTCCCACCCCTGAAAAGACATTTCCTTCCAAAATTTTCTCCTTACAGCATTTTTCACCAGAAACATCCCCTGGTGGTATCAAACTGGTAATACTGTTGCAGGCTTTCTTTCCTGAGTAAACTCCCAAAATGCTCTAACCTAAAATAGTACTTTTAATAAAGAAATGCTTCATTGTAACCCTAGAGCAGTAAACGAGGATACTGAAAGTGCTGTGCCAGATGCTACCTAAACCCTAATCTTATATTCTGTACATAATTATGCCTCCTGGTTTCAGTCATATGCTGTCAGATAAATTAATTTATGTAATCTTTTATACTCCCTATATAACCAATATGTTCAAACAAGCCTACATTAGATGTGTGAAAAGACATCTAATCCAAAAGTCTGTCCAAGCATCCCCAGGTCCCGCCTAATGGCCCAAGGCATTCCCATATGCACCTAAATGCCTGAGGCTCCTTCTTGGGCAGAATTAGGGTCCTCTGACATGGTCCTATGCCCCCTGTACAAAAAGTAGGTTCAAAGAGGCACTCTCAGTACCAGGAAATTTTAGTAAATTTCCATCAGATCCTTCTCTCTTCCCCTCCCCCCCCTCATGTGAACTGACATGTGTAAATCCACATGTGACCTGAGGGGGAGGGGGTCTCGGTATCAGCACCATCAGGTCACATGTGACACACAGAGCTACCACGGGTGGTGAGGCACATGATGGAAGCATAATGATGTGTGTGTCTCAGTTTCCATTTTATTTACATAGAAGCCGGAATGGGCCCACATATAAGTAATACTGATATTGGCAGAACCTGGCAACCTTCCTTCATGCCCTGTGGATATAGGAGTGGACATGGGAAACCTCGGAGTTTGGGAAGTCAGAGCAAGGAACACATGTGTCCCAGGGCGACCCAGTGATGTGGCGGGACCCTGCGGGTGTGTGACCCCACGTGTTTGACCCTGTATGACCTTGGCGGGTTCCTTGGGCGGGAGCAGCCTGCATGCAGTCATCAGAGCTGCAGCCATGGCTTCCATATGAGGTTAGCCAAGGAGAGCTGGTTGGGCACCTCTGGGGACACAGAGTGTAGATGATGGGTGGTGGCGTCCTGCATGGTGGCCAGGATGGCATGGAAGCGCGGCTCCTCCCTCAGGGTCACAGGGTGGCGCTCGCCTGGGTCACGTGTGACATCGAACAGCAGTGGTGGGTCATGGTGTGTGATACCAGTACCGTAGCAGGGGCACACATGTTCACTGGGGCAGCCGTTGGCGTCAGCAGGGCTGAAGTCGGGCGTGAAGAAGAAGGCCTTCCACACCGATGTGCCTGTGGGAGAAGGGGGAGTGGGACAATACATGTAACATATGACATATGGGTAAAGGGTGTACATGAGGAGTGCATGACATGCGGCACACGTATAACTGTGTAACGTGCAACATGTGCCCTGTGTATACACGCCATGCACCCGCCACTCACCATTGGGCGGCCGCCAGCGAACCGCGTTCATGTATGCATTGCAGTAGTGGAACAAGAAATCATGTTCCGAGTGCATCCTCTGACCTCGCAGCAAAGGCATCAGGTCTCGGCCATCGATGACTCTGTGGGGTCGTTCATGCATGTCACGTGTCATTCACACACTCCTATAACAAACCACCTACATCTACTAATAACCCCTGTACACAATGCCATAATAACCCACACGTAAACATATCACGCAAATGCATGTCACACGCATGAACACATATCACGCCCACATCACACACCTGTCCCTTGGCAGCTCCGCACCCGCCAGCCTGACCACCGTGGGGAACACGTCCATGTTGCTTGTGGGCTCATCGATCTCCACGCCAGCTGGGAGCACGCCTGGCCAGCGCACCAGGCCTGGCACACGGATGCCGCCCTCCCAGTTGTTGCCCTTGCCGCCTACGCATGGGCGTGGAGGAGATGGTATACATCATGGGGACATGTCACCGGGAGGAGAAGAAAACATGCAAGGATGGATATAGCCTCCATGGGGCACACATGTCACATGTACAATCCCCCCCCCCCCCCAGTCCTTACCTCTGTAGGCACCATTGCTTCCACCGTGGGCCTCGCCCCGGGCCCCGACCTCCTCCACGTGTGCACCATGGTCTGACGAGAAGTACACGAGCGTGTTGTTCGTCAGCCCCAGTTCGTCCAGGGTATCCAGCACGCGCCCTGTATGTCAGGAGGATCATGACGTGCTAATCACACATGCTCCAGCCTGCCAGGTGTCCTGGCAGGGGCCCCACTGTGGTAATGACATGCTAATGACATGCTAATGAGATGGTAAAGGACCCAGCCTCACCTGTTCTCTGCCCTTCATCCCTAGGACAGTATGCTAATGAGATGGTAATCGCCCAGGCCCCCTATGTTAATGACTCAGTGATCGCCCATCCATCTCCTTAAGACTCCCAGCATGATGAAATGCTAACAATATGTTAATGAGATGCAAAACACCCACTCCCCACTCATCTCTCCCCTATCATGCTGACAGCAACATGTTAATCACCTCAATGCTGTGAGGTCACACTGATGACTTCACACCAGCACCACTCACCAACGCTCCAGTCCATCTCCTCAACTGCATCCCCATAGACCCCGTGTCGGCTCCGCCCCACGAAACTGGGACCGGCGAAGTGGGCTGTGTGCACATGCAGGAAGGACAGGAAGAGCAGGAAGGGGCCATGGGAGTGCCTGGGGCGGGGGAGGAGGGGAAGGCAAGAAGTGGCATCACAGACAGGAAACAGTGGAGTCAGGGACAGGAAGTAGTTTTGTAACATACAGGATTCAGCTTTGTCAGAGAAGGAAATACTCATCATATCACACACAGGAAGTGGTCATGTCACACAAACAGCCATTTCACAGACAGGAAGTCCTGATGTCACCAATAGAAAGTGCCTGTTTCACAGACAGGAAGTGGTGATGTAACATACAGGAAGTAAAGATGTCAGACAAAGGAAATAGTCATGTTTCAGGTCTCAGATAGAAAGGAGCCATATCAAAATACCAGAAATAGTGATGATGTAACGTATAGGAAATGTTTATGTTAGAGACAAGAAGTAGCTATGTCAGAGACAGGAATCAGTTGTGTCTCAGACAGGAAGTGGTCTTCTTGTCACAGACAGGAAGTAAGCACATCAGAGAGAGGAAGTGGTTATCTCCAACACAGGAAGCGCCCTCCCAAGGACCAGAAGTGACCTCACCCCATACACCAGAACCCACCTGCGCAGGAACCCCACTGCCTCCTCCGTGAGCCTCCCTGCCAGTCCCGCATAGTCCATGGGCCTCTGCATGACCTCGAAGCCGCGCATGAGGAAGCAGTTGGTTGGGCGGAAATAGTGCTGGAAGGCAAGGTAGGCTGCAGCTAGGGTGCCCACTGCAAGGGCGAGCACGAGGAAGGCAGAGAACGGCACCGCCAGGATCCCCAGAGCACGCAGCGCTGCCAGTCCCAGTGCTGTCGTGCACAGCACCTGCAGGGGCACCCACAGCAGCATGTGGTAGGCGGGGCCAAACACCGACCCAGCCCCCACTCGGCAATCTCGCAAGTTCGTGGTTGGGGCCCCGTGGAAGAACTCGAACCCATGGCGCATCGGGTGGTGGCAGAAGTCGTGGGCTGCTTGGCAGCTCAGGCCCAGGTGCCACTTCCCTGTATAGGGACGAGAACAGAAGAACCGTCACGGGGACTGGGCCGGAAGTTACACTAGGCAACGCCCCCTCTTCTGACCTTTGACCTCTTGGTGATGATGACCCTGCCCTCCTGTTACCTCTGCTGACCCCACAGGACCATGTCACTCACCCACGAGCCCAGTGCTGTACCCCTGCTCCCTCAGCAGCTGCGCAAACGTGACCTCACTAGAGGGGAGACCTCCCGAGGACGCAGTGAATAGGAAGACACCCACAGTGTTCCAGGATGCCATGCCTGCAGGGGGTGATATCATACATGAGCACACCAGAGCATCATGGGAAACCTGTGACATACCCCAGGGTATCATGGGAGTGACATCACATAAGTAAGCAAGAGGAGTGGAGATGTCAGGGGAGTCATAGGCCATGGGGCATCACGGGAGTGACATCACCTGCAAACCTGAGCACAAGTTCATGATGGGAATGGTCTCACACGCCCACCTGCACCTAGGCCCCATAGCATCATGGGGAATATGCCCACTGAGCTCCAGGAGTCATGGGAGTCCAAGAAGCTCTGGACCTAACCCCACCCCCAGGCGCCTGACAGGAGTAATGTCACCCTGGGCCCCAGAGCGTCATGGGAAAACCCCCACGACACCTGCCCTGGTTGCCAGCTGGGATGACATCATGCATCATGGGAAGCACAGAGCTGACAGACTCCTCCCCCCCAACACACACCCCTTACCCGAAACTAACTGGAGTGACTTCACCCACCCAGCCCGCCCCAGAGCACCACCTCACACGCACGCACCAGACCGCACTGGGTACCGCCCTGTCAGGAAGGCTGCTCGGCTCGGTGTGCACAGGGGAGAGGCTGCTAGGTGCTGTGTCAGTTTCACGCCCTCGCGGGCCAGGCGGTCAATGTTGGGCGTCCTGCGGGGATGGTAGGGGGAGACAGGGTGCATGTGACATCCTGTGACCTTGGTGAGGGGACAACCCCAGGGTCGGGGTGGGCGTGGCCCACGAGCGCCAATTTCACCCACCTGAGCGTGGTGTTGCCGTAGCATCCAGGGTCCCCAATGCCTAAGTCGTCAGCCATGATGAGCAGGAAGTTGGGGCCACCGCCTGCAGAGGCCCCGACCATCAGGAGGAAGAGGATGTGGAAGGGAAGGGGTGACATCATTGTCTTCTGGGCAGGGTCACGTGGGTGGGGGTTGGGTAAAGTGGGTGGTGAGTGCCTGCAAGGTACATACATGTGTGTAAGTGCATGCACAAGCAGTGTCTGGGGTTAATGTACAGAAAGTGGAAATCCTAGATCTTAATGTACAGAACCCGGAAGTGCCCACAGTCAGTGCAAGGACAAGACAGGAAGCACCCCTGCTCTATGTACAGAGACTGGAAGTGATTGTTACTCAGGTGTAGAATCACGGAAGTGCCCAGGGCACACAGAAGAGACTGGCAATGTCCTGTACAGAACCTGGAAGTGCCCTAGCTCCAACCTCCCAGACACCTGGGTGACCCCTCTGTGGTAATCCTGACCCCCACCTCCAACAGGCCCTGTGTGACCCGAAGGGACTCACCCTTCTGTCTGTGCAGCTTCACGTGACCCTGTGACGTAGGCGTGACCCCTGTGTGACCCCAGAAGTGATGATCCAGGCCCTGGTGGTGGCAGTGGTGGCAGTGGTGGCAGCAGGCTCAGAGAAGTTCCAGCTCCGCAGGGCTCAGGGTGTTTTTATCCCTGAGGCGGGAGGGCGGGGTCACAGTTGGGTCACGGGGTCAGTAGCAGCACCAACAGGAGACCGAACAGTCCGGACTGGTTCTGTGTGGTTCCAGTGACTCAGTGGGGAAGCCCGGTCTCAATGTATAGGCTGATGTGTCAGGGTATGCGCAGCTTGTTTACATCCTGGGGTGGTGCTACATCACTGGGGTGACACTCAACACTGGGAGTCAAGGAGGGAAAACTGAGGCAGGCAGTGGTGAAGAGTCCTCAGTGTATTGGTTGAGGGGGTGGGTCATGTAGGGGAAACTGAGGCACAGGTGTGGCCAGATGTCTTTCTCCAGGTGGTGCTGAGGAAAGGGTGGGCTGCTGCTATATGTATACACTGCCTTTTGGCTTATTCATGTAGAGGTCGGAAGTGACATCACGCGGGTCATGGGTCACAGAGGTCTAACCTTGTCCAATGAGCTGTTCTTTTATGTTGCAGTGGGTGGATGGAGGGGTCCGTGAAGTCATGCGGAGACACATAGAGGAGAAACCGAGGCAGACTGCAAGGCTAAACATTCCCCCTACTCCCTCCTGGTACAAATCAAAGATTAAAGTGTAGTTTAACCCATGACTTAACCTGACCTCCCTCTGGGTTCATATAGGATGGGGAAGACAAAGTGGGTCAAAGGTGAATCCATAGACTAAGGTGAGCTTTGTTTACATGGCAGGCAGGGGAGGGGTGGAAGTGATATCCTGCGGGGATGGGCGGGGTCATGCCTCAGGCCCTGGGCAGTACTGCAGGTGGCTTGTGAGGTTGGCACACCCAGTGAGTGACGTCATCGAAGCCTTGCTGCCAGGGTTGTGTGACGCCCACCCCAACTCCCACCCTATCAGAAAGCGCTGATGTTGTCATCGCGGTCGCTTCCCTCCCCTCAGTCCCGAGGCCCTGCGCGGTCTGTCGGTCAAATAAAAACAAGCGCGGTGATGTCATCGCGGTCCCCTCCCGCCTCCGCCTGGCCCCCTCCTCCCTGTCAGTCAGAAAAACACAAATGGGAAAGACTAACGGAATCCCGGAGGTCGGGACTTGAACCCCAGGTCTCTAGCGCTGTGATTGACAGGGAAGGACTGGAAGGGGAGAGGATTGTCCCCGCTGCGGGTGACTGCTGAGGAAAGACAGAAAGGGGAGGCGCTTGTCCCTTGGGCCACTGGCGCCTAGTGTACCAGGCTGCGGAGCTGTGACTGACAGGTAATGTAGCCAAGGGGCGGGGCCAGATCAGGCGGGCTGTGCCATGAACCACAGGGAAGGACTGAAGGGGACTGTGGGTCCCCTGAGGTGAAGGGACTGTGATTGACAGAGAAGAATGGGAAGGGCGGGGCCTGCCTCCAGGGCCAGCAGCACCCTGAGTGACAGGAAGGGGTCTGTCCCGCTGCTCCCACACCGGAAGTGACAGTTTCCGCGGAAAAGGTGGAGCGGCAGGGAGAGGGGGCGGGACTTTTACCCCCTGGAAATCTCCCCTGATTTATTGACAGGCAGGAGGCCTTGGCGCTATGGACCGGCTGCTGCTGTGTGTGGAGGGCGGGGAAACTGGATGTGGCAGGGAGACAGCAGGGCCAGTGGGCTCCTGGCCCCTACCCACCTCGGTGCTACATCATGCGGAGTTCCCCTCTGCCTGCTTCCGCCCGCGCTCTCATGCTTGCCTAGCCTCAGTTTACCCGCCACACTTTCACCCCTACATCGTACCTCTGGGTCCTTGGGGAGGGGGCCTCTCCGCTGCTGCTCGCATCAGTCTGTATGGTCCTTCCGGCGGAATGGAGGAGGGGGGATCTGACCAGGAACGGAGTCCAGGGTTGCGCAAGGTTGACCCAAGAGGGAACTGCTGCTGTCATATGACGCAGATGGGCAGGCAGGCGGCGGCGATGCTGTCCCCCGACCTCCTCCTTCCATACCCAACCCTCACTGTGTGCTCTGTGGGAGGAAGTGACCCTCATGGGGTCATCGGATGCATGGAGAATAGATCTTTAGGGACCATTTGTGTGTGCATATGTGGGCAGTTCCTGTGTATGTATTCGTGTGTAACATGTATGTCTTCTCTGTGTCTGTGAGTGTGTGTGCATAAATCCTACATGGATGTAAGTGCATGCATGTATATATGTACATATGTGCATGTCCATGCTTCCGCTTGAGCATCTGCAGATGTGACGTATATGACGTGTATTGTATGTTCGCAGCTGTGTGTGTTTATCTGTGTATGTAGGTTTGATGTGTTTGTGTGTAAATGTGTGTGTACGTGGGTCCTATGTATGTATGTGTCTGTGTGTGTGCACATGTGTGTCGCTATAATACACAGGACACATTGCATATGTAGCACATATACTGCACACGCGTGTCCTGTGTCCTATAATAAGCCTACACATCCCACAGTAACCCTACATATCCCATAATAACCATGCACATCCCACAGTAACCCTACCTATCCCATAATAACCATGCGCATCCCACAATAACCATGCACATCCTATAATAACCCTGCACACCCCACAATAACTATGCACATCCCCATAATAACCGTACACATACCGTAATAACCATGCACATCCCACAGTAACCATACACATTCCATAATAACCCTGCACATCCCCATAATAACCGTACATATACTGTAATAACCATACACATCCCATAATAACCCTGCACATCCTGTAATCATACACATCCCATAATAACCATTATTGACAAGGGGGCAGGGCCTGATTGATTGACGTGGGTATAGGGACTAGACATGGACAATGGAAATGCATGTGTGATTGACAGGTCAGGTGGACGGGACTTCTGAGCTGAAGGATGGTTGATGGGCATGTAGAGTGGGCAGGAATAGCTGAAGAACCAAAGAGAACAGGAAATACCTCAGATCCCCAAGGATATCTCATGATGCTCATGGACCCCTCAGGATACATTACCACCTCCCATGATGCCGCGGGACCCCAAGGACTGGGCAGGAAATTCCAGAAAACATTGAATTTTCATTTTCACTGTAATTTTAAAAAACGTAAACAAGAATTTAAATTTACGTGGAAGGGGCGGACCTACCAGACCTAGAAGGGACCCCCTCATCCTAGAAAGGGGCTGATTCGCCCGATCCGGAAGTGAATCAGGGGCTGGTACTTTTCTCCCTCTTACCACGAACAGAACAAGGAAGCCAAGAAAGAAAAATTTAACGAGAGAGATACAGAGAGAGAGACAGAGACAGAGAGACAGAGACAGAGAGAGACAGAGAGACAGAGAGACAGACAGAGACAGAGAGACAGAGAAAGACAGAGAAGGAGAGAGAGAGAGAGAGAGAGAGAGAGAGAGAGAGAGAGAGAGAGAGAGAGAGAAGTATTTCCGGGTCTTTTGTGTCTTTAAGAAAAAATTTGTAAAAATAAAACTAATTTTAATTAATTAAGAAATGAAAAATATAAATAAAATAACAATATGACGCACTGGAGTTTAAAAAAAGGGGGAGGAACACATACATAGATGTAGATGCGGATGTGTACACACACACACACACACACACACACACACACACACACACACACACACACAAACACAAGTAACCCCTGATCTCTAACCTCCAGTTCAACCCAAACCCCCTGCCCCATCCTGGGAAGAAAAGAAAAGAAAAGAAAAGGAAAATTTAAAATTTAAAACTAAATTCTATTTTTCTCTTCTTTGGAGTTCTGAGTATTAATTTTTATATTTAAAAAATTTTAATTTGGATTCTTTTTATTTTACAAAGGGGCAGGGCCTGTGTGCCCAATGCCTCCTACTGCAAATGCGACAGAAGAAAAGAAAAAATTTAAAGTAGAAATAAAAGTTACGGGAAACAGCGTGTGGAAAAAGCATGTGAGGAAAGAAAAAGGTGGGTGAGGTTTTAGCAGGGAGTACAGTGTTTATTTCACAGAGGTGTTCCGAGATCCATTTTGGATTAAATTTAAGTTTTATTATTTAAAATTTTATTTTATTTCAATTTTTATTTATTTTAGAGTTTATTTTATTTAAATTTTATTCTATTTTAAACTTTTAAAAATTTCACTTTACTTTAAGTTGTATTATTATTACTACTTTGAAATTTATTTTATTTTTATTTTAATATTATTTTAATTTTTCTTCTAAGCTTTATCTTATTCTAAACTTTATTTTATTTTAAAATTTATCTTATTTTAAATTTTACTTTATTTAAATTTTATTTTATTTTATTTTGAACAAAGCTCCCATGTCTACCCCAGGACCTCAGCCTGGGAGAACCATCTCTGTCAGCACACTGCTGCCCAGAAATGACTCTCAGGAAACCACTCTCAGGAGGTTACCAGTAGGTGCCCAGTTTGATCAGAAAGACCTAAAGGGCAGATTGGAATATATTTGCGTACATTTGCATATGCCCTCTCCTCCATCCTGTGCATGTCTATCTGGATGTATTCATGGACTCACTTGCATACATCTACAAAAGTTCTCTCCACATCCACCTCATAAATATGTATGGTACCAACTGCATGTATTTACATATTTAACAATTGGCCACTAGGTCTTTTAATCTATCACACATGGTCTCACACATACACATAGATTTAGAATAAACTCAGGAGTGGAGCACAGAGCGTTTCTGTAGAATAGCGCAGGTTTTTGTAGAATAGGATTATACTGTTATATATTGCATATTGAATGACATGTATATTATATTTTATAATGTATCACTGTTATAATTATATAAAATATATATTGTTTTAAAATATGATCACATTATTGCATAAGTATATAGTATATGTTATATATGTTATCTAATAATATTAATTGTTATTATATTATAATTATTATATATTATGTAACATTGTTATTTTTATGTTATTATTGTATGAAAATATATTACTTATTATTAAGATTATATTATAATTCTATAATAATATGTATTACCATACAATAATATTATAATTATGACAGTAAATCCCTTTTCTTTCATGACTACAAACCATTCCACACACAGCCTCTTTTTTGTTTATCTGGTTTAAAATACAGCATGAACATGTATGTGTGCAGCAGCATAGGGAATGACTTGTTTGTGTGACATGCTTGAGTGACGTGGCTACAGAATGAATGTGCAAAGTATGTATGGTATGTATGATGTGTGTATGTGATGTGTGTGATGTGGTTGAGCAACATATGTGTATGTGTGGTGTGCATGAGTGACGTGTGCCATATGTATATGATGTGCATGTGTGATGTGTGTGACATGTGTGGATATTACTGCTGAGGGTCTCACCTCTCCCAAGCTTGTCATGGGATGATTATTTCATGGTGTTGTTCCCGGATCCATTTAGAATTTGATTTTGTGATTTTTTTTTCTTTTTTAGTTTTTCGAGACAGGGTGTTTCTGTGTGTCCTTGGCTGTTCTGGACTCACTTTGTCGACCGACCAGGCTGGCCTTGAACTCACAGAGATGCTCCTGCCTCTGCCTCACAAAGTGCTGGGGTTACAGGCATGTGCCACCATACCTGGCTTTGATTTTGTGATTTTAAAATTTTGTTATATTTTAAATTTCATTTTATTGTAAATTTTATTTTACTTTAAATTTTATTTTATGTTAGATTTCATTTTAGATCACATTGTAAATTTTATTTTATATTAACCATTATTTTATTTAGTCCAACTTTTATTTTATTTCAATTTTTATTTTACATTAGATTTTTATTTTAACTGAAAAAATATACAACATTCAAAAATCCCAATTTTTTGTTTTTTGTTTTGTTCACTGCATTCTCTGCTCTCTGCATCCACCCACACACCATGTCTTGTTTATCCACTCTGTACTTTGGGATGACAGTAGCCATTGTGTTTGCATATCACATGCCTTCCCCTCAAACTTCCATCCGATTTCTTTCCTCATTAATTGTTGCTGTATGCACTCATATATATGGATAAGCATGTCAATATATACGTTAAAGAGGAAAAATTGTGAGTTAAAAATATTTTTGAGAGAAAAACAGCCATTGTGCTTATTGGTCAGCCCATCATGTGCTCTTTCTCCACTGTGTGTTCTGTGCGCCCACCTCCTGAACTCTTTCCAGTGCTTATCTGTCATTATGCTCCCTGTTGTTATTATTAAGATGATTGTGATTATGATATTATAACTATTATTCTCTGTTATTATTTTATTATCATTCTCTGTTATAATTCTGTTATTATGCATATCGTTATTATTAATATATGATATTATATTAATATATTAACATTGTATATCATATGATATATATTATATATAATACTACTGTTTTTATTGTGGTATTATTAATTATTAAATATATAATGTATAAAATACATAACACATATTATATATGATCATATATTTATTATATTATATATTACATGTAATTCTGCTGTTTTTATTGTGCTATTATATAATTATCATGTATTATATACATAATACATAGTACTATATTTTTCAGACTATAAAATGTACCTGAACATAAGATGGACCACAAAAACAGCAATCCTCCCTAGGTCCTTCTTGTTACTTAGCTTCTAAAAGTTTGTATAATGTAATTTAGATATCCACGCTACAGCTTAATTTCTTGATATATATTGGATAGTAGATTTTGTCAGATGTAGCGTCAGATTTTGTCAGATCCTACGGAGGATGCTTGATTCTCATTCAGAATGGCAAATAGAATAGACACCAGAAGAAGTTGAAGAGAAGGAACAGGACCAGAGCCTACCATAGAGGTCCTCTGTTAGACTCCACCCAGCAGGGGATCAAAGAAGATGCTGAGACTCATAGCGAAACTTTGGGGGTGGAGTACAGGCAGTCTTATGGAGCAGTTGTGGGATAGAAGGACCTGGAGGTGAAAGGAACTCCACAAGGAGACCAATGGAGCCAAGAAATCTGGGCTCAGGGCAATTGCAGAAAACAGTGAAATGAACCAACCAAGGACCATGCATGGTCATGAACTAGATGCCCTACTCAGATGGAGTTTATAGGCAGCACTAGCCCCTTGTGGGTCCCATTATATTGGGAGTAGGGACTACCTCTGAATATGACATTGGTGCCTACTCTTTATTCACTTTCCTTTGGTGGGCTAGTCTCATTGGAAGAGAGAAAGAGGATACTGGCAGTTCAGATGAGACTTGATAGGCTGGGGTTAGATGATAGAGGAGGAGGGCTCCCCCTTTCTGAGGACTAGGAGAGAGGGGAGTGGTGATGAGGAATGGAAGTTGGGACAGGCAGGGCATGAGAAAAGGGGATACAATCAGGAAGCCAGGAGAATAAAAAATAAAGTAATAATGAGAAAAAATAAGAATAAACCTCAACTGGTTTGATTTGCATTTCAAAAGTGCAGAGGAGTATTTTTTTTGAGATTTTCCTGGGACCTTTATATTCTCTCTCTCTCTCTCTCTCTCTCTCTCTCTCTCTCTCTCTCTCTCTCTCAAAATGTCCACTCCAAGGCCCATTTTAAATAAATAATTTATTTTTCTAACTGTACTGTTGTGGTTCTTTGTGTATTCTGGATATTAATCCTATGTCAGATGTACAGGTGGCAAAGATTCTCTCCTATTCTGTATACTTCCTCTTCACACTATTTATTGTGTATTTAGATATACCAAATTTTACTAACGGGAAGTCCTACCTGTAAACTTTTGGCCTTAATACAGATCTTATATGTTATTCTGCACTGAGCCTTTAAAAGATTTTGCCCAGATGTTGGGAGTTATGCACGAGGAGATTTCTTATTTGATTTTACCCTTCTATTCTGAGGTATAGCTTTTGAATAAGTTTTTTTTTCAGTATGCCGAGACACTGCCTTCTCTCTTGTATTCATTGATAAGATCTGTAAAGCCCCAAAGTTATTTCCCAAACTATCTATATTCCTGATAGCTTAAAAGGTTAGAGTCACATGAGAAAATTAAAAACAAAACAACCCATCTTTGATGAGCTTGTCATTAACTTGTTAGAAGTATGAAAAAAGACTAAACAAAATGCCTTATATATAAGGGAGATTGCAAAAGAACAATTTCATTTGCTCAGTGGACCTTACTGGAATATATATCATGAATATTCTATATTAGCAAATAAGAAAATAATCATATAATCCTGAATAAAGTATACAATATTGAGACATTCTGTGCTATTACCTTTAAGGAAATGGACATGATTCACATAGAGTCCAAGTAATTACTCTTACCACACCCAAAAAAACATATGCTAAGGGTGCTGACAATTTTGATATTTCTGTGCTCTCTAAATTATAAAATTCTTAGTAGAAGTTTGATTAATTTCAGTATTTTGTTCTGTAGCATACTCTTCGCATTTTGTCTCTGATAGTCTTTGCAAGGCTGACTTCCATCTACCAGTGAGTAATAATGAGAGACTCAAATGCTGTCTTATAATGGGATTAAAAATTAGTGGACGAACTCTGGTGCCCCGTATTTGACCACATCCCCTGGATGGGGAGGCATGCTGGCACTCAGAAGAAGGACAGCAGGCTACCAAGAAGAGACTTGATACTCTATGAGCATATACAGGTGGAGGAAGTCCCCCTCAGTCACAGTCATAGGGGAGGGGAGTAGGGGGAAAATGGGAAGGAGGGAGGAATGGGAGGATACAAGGGATGGGATAACAATTGAGATGTAATATGGATAAATTAAGAAAATATATTTTAAAAAATTAGTGGATGTATGTTTATGGTTTTTGACATTTTGAAAGTAAGGGAAGACTCACTACTTGTTCTCAAGGACTAGGCTGATGTATTTCTTGGCATGACACTCAGGCTTAGTACAATCATAAGAGGGCAACTTTAAGATTTCACATTGTGTGATAATAAAATTCCCTTCACCACTTTACTAAATACTAGCCACTCTGTACAGATCATTATAATGACTATGTGATTTCTGATTTGAATATTGTTTTACAATTTTATCATGAAAAAGTTCCTTTATAAATGAGTGTTTCATTTTATTTTTTCATGTGCATTTGTAAAAATCATTTAAACATTAATACTAGATATTTCAATTTTAATTAAAATTTGAGATTCTCTCATGCATTATGAATATGTCTTCTGTTATATACAAAGTTTCCAGATATATGATCAAACTGCATGAATTTCCTTGTTACTATATCTCTCAACATCCAAAATAAATACATTTTTTGTAAAGTTTATTTCTCCATCTCTATTACTCTCCAACCTTCATAGGTATCTTCCCTTAAAACATTTTATCTTTTGACTGACTCAAAGAGGATAAAAATAATGTAATGAATGAAGATAATAATAAAAACTGAATCATCAGAAAATAATATATGTTCTTGAAAGTAAAATGATATGACTGTAGTTCTCTGTTACATTTGAAAGAGAACTTCAACTCAAGTGTTTATACTAAATTATGTCCTTTCCATATCAGGTATACTTTAATGCACATTTTATGTTTTTAATTGATGTGGAAATGTATCACTTCCTTCTCCCAGATCATGCAAGCTACATTCCTTCCAACTCTTCTAATAGACCCACTCACTCTCAAGATTATAACCTCTATTTCTTAGGTTATTTTTCATCACATGCATAACACATCTATGTGTGTGTGTGTTTGTATAAGTGTCTGTAAGAATTCATACATAGAATTCAAGTAAATTTTGGTTGTTGTATACATGATTTAAAGGTTGATATTTCTGTGTTGAACAACAAATAGTTGGCTTGTCCTTGGGAAAGGGTGATTCATCTTCTAGCCATAGTTTATAAATGGAAGTGAGAAACTGCAAATTTTTCCATTGCCCATTTAAACATTTCCATTTATATCGCCATGGCTCCACTCTTTAGTACACAGCTATTCCTTGGAAACACTGTTTCACAGCAGATGTCCTTATTTTCTGGCTCTTATAATTTTTCTGCTCAGCTCTTCTGTTATGGTTCCTGAGCTGTGGTTCTCCTCTTCCCTCGAGAGCTGATGGCCACCAGCCCACCAAGGCACGAGGAACAGAAGAGGAGACACAGGGCCTGGAAGGCAAGAAGCACAATGGAGATCAAACATGCTGGGAACCACTTCAGGAGCTAGTTCAAATGTTCTCAAGGAGAACAAAGACTATGTAGCCCTTGAGGCATTGGTTGTGGCCTTCCAGGATATGGGTTCATGATTGGTGGAAACCAGGAACATTAAGGATGCTTATTTTACCTTTGGCAGGACAAACCTATCCTATGGACTGGAACACAGCACCTAATCATCCTATAGGTGCAGTGAGGGGAGAGCTAGCAGGGAGCTGTGTCAAGGGCCATTGATCAAATGTGCCTAGGGACATTTATGCCTAAAGACACTCTCTAGATGGAGTCAGGCAGAGAGCCAGAGGCCCTGCCTAGGAGAGGGAGTCCTGTACCTAATGCTGCTGAGCTCAGAATGCTATATGGACAAGGAGGACAGCCACCTCAAAGAGCAAGGTCTTTCCACCACTGAGCCAATGGTGCAGGCACTGTGATGTAGTTGCCACCATTATTGCTAGACAAGGACTGCAATAGTGTTACTTGTAATAGGTGATACCCAAACTCTATATTCAATTTATACATCCTGATTGTAGATAGGAAATCATCCCTGTTGGTTTAAACATAGCCAGCCAGACAGCAACTCCTGGCTTGAAGGGTGTTTTTCATAGACAATGTTGAAGAACCTACTATTCTACTTTTCCTACATTGGTAAAAATTTCACTGTATTCTGAATGGTAATTTCTTAATCAACACTTGCAGGAGAGGCTGAAATAGCATGGTAATTTGGCAGTATTCACAGACTGTCCTGCATTGCTAAAGTGTTTCAATAAAAAAAATCTTGAATCTAATTATCTTAGCGAAGGAAGATAAATCATGTGAAATTTTGATTTATCAATGACATTGAATTGTATACAAGGACAACTGAATATATTATCTGTTCTATTGCTAAGACCTACACATATTTTTAAAATTATCTTCAGCGTTGCGCTTAAGTGGAAGGCATGTCGAGGGCATTGTTTATCCTTCAGTGTTCCTTCTCAGGCGTCAACCAGCTGTTTCTTCACACATATTCTTGTTTTATACTGAGGCTTCTGAATGATTTTTGTTTAGTATGTTATCTGGGCCCAAGCATCCTTCTATTTTGATTCTGTACCAAAGAACTGACAAGTATATAGCCTACATCCATCATATTATATAGGAGAAATCAGGTTTACATACTTGCCCTGAAAGCACATTATTGAATTAGATATCTCTCATGAACCTAAAATTATATAAATATTGAAACAGGATCAGTACATACTAGACAGATTTGTGGGGGTCTCTGTAATCACCACAGCCAGCAAAGTAATAAAACCCATCAGAGGTTAGAAGGTAGTTGGTTTCAATTTGACTAAATAGTTTTATTTCAAACTTTAGGAGTCTGGCTCCCAGTAATTTATTGAAAGCATATTTCAGCATCACACAATTTAGTTAAAGCCTTCCTTTTGTTAACTCAATCCAATGAACACAATAAACCAAAAGGTCATCTAATTAGAAGATCAGATGTGAATACACAAAACTCTGGTACATGTGACACCTTTCACAAAGATGGGTTCACTAGATTGATTACATGTGACACCTTCCATAAAGATAGATTTCGTGCATTGAATGAGGAAAACAAGCTCACAATAAAGGTCTGTGAAGGCTTTATTGTGGTCTCTGCCATAGAGACACAGAAAAGGTCAGGCAGCTACAAAATTTCTAGGCAGATATCAGGTTATGCCTTCCTTCTTTTAAAGCAAAAATCCAGTGTGATTAACAATCCAGGTTCACTAGTATTTACCTTTGAACACAAAGACTTCAGTTTTGCTTACACTGTGTGACCTTAAAGTCATAAACCCCCAACTGCCAATTCCCACATTCTAGGATTAGACAAGTTAAGCACCCATAGAAATTTTTTCATGCTTAATACAAATAACATATTTAAAAGTACTAAACTATAATACAATATGTTGTATGTAATTTCACTTTCTATAATGTTTAAATTCTCAGTACTTTAAGATAGTATAGATAATAGTAAAAATAAAACATATAGTTCACTATAAAAATATAAACTTTACTACATTAAACAAAATTTATTTATTACTGTTCACAAGGAAAAATTTGAAGAAATATTTATGATTTGTGTTCAAGAGATTAGGTGTGGCCCGGCCTGCTGGGGTTCAACAAAAGCTCGGGAGGAGAATCAACCTGTATAAAAAAGAGAACACAAGACACCAAGAAATGGGGACAAGTCTGGATTCTGATTAAACCCCCTTTATTGAAAAATTTCACAGAGTTTTTATAGGCACGGGGGCATGGGTATTTGCATAAGCGAGGGTTGCTATGGATACCTAACTCTGGAATACTCCAGCAGGTGTCTATCTTTACAGCTGCTATAATCACAGAAGAGGGAGAAATTCCAGAGAGAAAGGAAAGTTGTAAAAGATCTGGTTAGTCAGGAAAAAGTTCTAGGAACTGCTGCTCGTGGGCAGCTGGCCTTTAATCTGATTTTACCAGTAGTCTTACTGGAAAGCTAGTTTATAGCCAGAAAGGAGTAGCTCTTATTATGAGCTCAGGGGTCTTAGAATGACCGTCCCCCACAATAAACCACAATAGGTGTCTAACTGCCGAACCATGACAGAGTCAGCTGGTTTCTGGTAAATGGCAGACTGCTGGAGAAATAGGAGCCTAAAGGTATAGGCTCTGACAAGATGGCTGAACAATGGCCATATGGCCTACTGTCCCCAACATAGGTCAGCAGGCTAGGCCAATAAGCAGCTGGTGGGCAGAGAGAGATCCAATGCAGGCAGAGTCAAAGGCCAAACTCTGCCAAGACAGGGAAAGCTAGTCCTCAATAGTTCCTGCCTCACAAATATATCTGTTAAATATTTTGGGACAGAAGGTTAAAGATGTTGCTCCAAAATCATAGAATCTCAGATGACTGTTCAGGCAGCAAACTGTTCCTGTTATCTTCTCATTTGGGAAGCTGCTAACCTGTACTCCCTGTTTATGCAAGGAAATCAATTTTATTCTTTCTCAAGTCTCTGATGGGGTTAAAGACCAGATAGTTCAGTTTCACAATTAAGCTTAGTTGTTTGGGGGTTGATATTTTTCAGTGTAGATAGAAGTTTTTAGTTCATAAATATAAGGTCTGATAGATATTGATTTACATTCAGAATTTTAGACACACCACGATAAGAAAGTTGTTTTCTTCAAGGTTTCCAAATACAAATAGCCAAAACACTTGGAATGCAACATTTGTATAAGTCCCGAATTTCTCCTGATATTTCTTGCTGTAGGTATTTTATTGTATATATAATATAAATGTATATGTAAAAGAGACAAATAATAAAAAACAAAACAAAACAAAACAAAAAAAGAGATTAGGTCATTCCTACCAAACTGAACTAAGTCCTTCATTCATTAATTCTTTTGTGTCTATGTTTCACAAAACAATGATAGCAATTCTCTAGAGATTCCCAAATTCTGAATCTGTTATTTAAAAAATAGAAATCTAATTTACTTAAAGTTTTCAAATTTCCTCCAATTTTTATTTTATTTTATACAATTCTTTTTTATTAATTAAACATTTATTTATTTATTTTAAAATTTAAATTGTATTTTTATTATGTTTATTTTTTAACATATATTTAGATTATTACACATGAATAAAGTAAACTACATACAACAGGAAGAATCATGAGACAATCAGGAAGTATATAAATGTTACACTCATAGTGATTTGTCTATTTGTATTTGGCTAACTTGTAGTAAACATTTTTCCTAACTTGTTGGGTCTAAATTTCTAAATGAACTTCAATATCTATCATATTTCATTCATCTCTATTAACTTAAAGCATCTATCTTGATCTAAAAGCATCTTAACCCCTAACCTATTAAGTTTATTGAAAGACTAAACTATCTGGTCTTCAACCCCATCAGAGATTTGAGAAGGGATAAAAATTGATTACTTGAGTGTGCCAGGAGTGCAGGTTAGTAGCTTTCCAAAAGAGAAGATGACAGAGACAGTTTTCTACCTGAGTAGTCACCCAAAACTCTCCATAATGTTGTAGCATCTTATTCAACTTTCATTCCTAATATATCTGACAGATATATTTGTGAGGCAGGAGCTATTGAGGACTTGCTTACCCTGTCTTGGCAGAGTTTGGCCAGTGACTCTGGCTGCATCCAAGTTTGCCCTTTTTTAAAGGCAGAATTCTGTCTGTGGTAGAAATGAGGACATTTTTCCCAGTGGCTTGTTTGCCACACTTGAAGCCATCTCCATAAGGAGGTTCTTTGATACTCATCATCCTCTTTGAGGGAGGCTCGGTATTGCCAGGAGTTAACCTGTTTCATTGTGAGTGAATCTTTAAAATGACAAAACATTTTAAACACCATATTCCGCATGCCTCTAAGGTTTTTTTTTACTTGTAATGAGTTATCTTTATCAAAGGATTTTATAAATCTGAATTTTAATTCCCCAAATAGCAGAGCTTCATCATTATAAGATGCCAAAAATTAAAACACCACCAGAGGAAAATGTAAGCATATCTCTCCCAGTATGCGATAGGACAGGGTTTAAAAATCATTAAAGAAAGAAATGATTTTGAGTACAACAAATTTCATTTTCTTCTCTACTTTATTAGGTCCATTTTTCTTCCCAGTTTTTTTGTGTGATAACTCTCCAGCTCATTAATCCACAGCTTGTGTGTGACATTTTTAACTCTGAGGTTTTTGAAGACATTATCTAACTATCCTACCTTATCTTTCTATAGAATCATATCTATCTGCTGCACCTAAGATGTATATTCTTGTGATAAAAGTAGGCTAGTAATTGACATGACTATGATTTGATCAAGTAACAATTAACTTGTATAACTTATTTATCCTAAACAGCCTGCAATACCACTTTCAAAGTATTGGGAGTAAAACTTGTATTATATTGAGTTTTTTGGGTATAATAACTCATATTAGAGCAGAATTATATATAATGTGTGTGAAGAACAATCTTACATTTGGATTCTATACTACTGTATCTAGAATTAAGCTTCTTTTGCATCTATATACAAATTTTTATACCAGTGAATTGAAAATAACCTTGTGAGTAACAATTGAGGCATTACATTGAGGAGTAGATTCACTAATCTTCCTTTGTTCTATCTTTGATATATATTTCTATATTCTCCCCTTCTTTCTTTTCAACCCCTATCTCCAATCCTAAGAATGTAAGATAAAGGAAAAGAGAGACATAGCTGAGTATAACCTTGTTTTGTCTCTAAATAAGACCATTAATAACTTGTAACCAACTTCCATTGATAATAATAACCCTATATAGCCCACGAAGCAACCAAAAACCTACCTGACCCCCCTTAAAGGAAATGGGGTATCGTTCTCTTAAGGTTTCTTCGAGCTGATTTGGGACAAATAATACCTTTGTAGGGACCCAAATAAAATTGGGGAAATGGTTAAACAAGCTAAGAATACCATTTTTGGTCCAGTTTCTAAATGTTGAGAAATTCCAGGCTTAATTGGAGTTCTGTGTGGGACAGTCTGAAATGCCGAATCAATAGAGATTGGAAGATTTCTTTGATAGTGTCCTGGGAGCTGTCTTATTCTGATGAGGAACAGCAATTGAAGCACTTGGTGCTGGAACATGAAGGATATGGGATGTCAGTGTCCAGCATGCTGAGAAGAATGAATCCTGTCAGGTCTGATCCAATGTGAATGTCTGGTTCTTTTTATTTAAATTCATATTTTTAAATTTTTTTAACTTTATATCCTGGTTGTAGCCCCTCCCTTATCTCCTCCCAGTCCCTACATTCTACCTCTCTCTTTCCTCTCTATGACAGGCCCCTGGTTCTCAGAGAGGGGAGACTTCTACTTCTACCAACTGAAGCCAACCATTCAAGTCTCATCATCTTCTGTGGCTTGATAAGGCCCCTCACTGGAGGGAGGTCATCAAGGAACAGGCCATAGACTCCATAGCAGAGACAGCCCCTGCTCCTCTTTCTAGGGGACCCTTAAGGAGACTGAGATGCCTAGGTTCTCTCTATGCATGGTCATTTAATAGTATTCTCAACAGCAGGGAATATTAAGGGAATATCTTGATCTTGTTTGCAGCATTCAACTAAAAAGTAACTATGAATTCCAAGTTCAGTGAGTAAAATAATCCCAGACTATTGACACTGAAGATTTTTATCTAAGGATATATTGTATCCACAGAACCTCTTTTCATGCTGTTTGCTGACCTTAGACAAAAGCTCAGATAGATTAATATTTTGGTAACACCTTCCAAGGGAAAAGCAAAACTACTGTCTTTTTTTTTAATGTTTTCTGTTAGGATTCTACTTTTCCATATTTCATTCAATGTACCTCTCCAAATTTACTTCTTTTCTACTTGTATCTGTAGTTTTCTCTTTTTCCTCATTAATTTACTGATTTATTCACTTTAAATCCCAACTGTAGTGTCATTCCAACCTCTCCTGTTTCATCGTGAGCCTTTAGGAGACAGGATGTAACAGCACTCTCTAGCATCCTATCTTTTCCAGGCTGCAAGCCCTCAAGGAAGTCTTCACATCTTACTTTTCTAATTTAATAGCAAACTAAAGAATCATTGCCATACACGTAGAAATTTTACCTGAATAGTCACCCAAAACTCTCTATAACGTTGGAGCATCTTCCTCAGCCTTCTGGCCTGATATATCTGACAGATATATTTGTGAAGCAGGAACTATTGAGGACTTGCTTACCCTGTCTTGGCAGAATTTGGACGTCGACTCTGCCTGCATTCAAGCTTGCCCCTTCTTTTCCAGCAGAATTCTGTCTGTGGTAGAAATGAGGACCTCTTGCCCAGTGGCTGGTTTGCCACATTTAAAGCCATCTCCATAAGGAGGTTCTTTGATGCTCATCATCCTCTTTGAGGTAGGCTGGGTGTTGTTCGGAGTTAACCTGTCTCATTGTCAATGAATCTTTAAAGTAATAAAAAACATTTAAAAATGCCATATTCTGCACGTTTCTGGGGTTTTTGAAGATCTTGTCTTTCTATAGAGTCATATCTATCTGCTGTACCTAAGATGTATATTCTTGTGATAACAGTAGACTAGCAATTGGCATGACCATGATTTAATGTACTAACATTTAATTTGTATAACTTATTTCTCCCAAAAAGCTTGATAGCACTTTCAAAGCATTGAAAGTAAATCTTGTATTGTAATTGAGTTATAAGGGTATAATTACTCCTATTAGAGTATATATATACATATATATATATTCTATGTGAAGAATAATCTTACATTTGAATTCTATACCACTGTATCTAGAACTTATTTTGCATTTATATACAAAATTCTATATCAGTGGATTAAAATATCTTGTGAGTGACAATTGAAGCATTAAGTTGAGGAATTTACTAATCTACTTTTTGTTCTGTCTTTCCTGTACATTGCTATATTCCCCTTTCTTTTCAACCACTTTCTCCAAACAGGATGTCAATGTCCAGTATGCTACAAGGAATGCATCCTGTCAGGTCTGATCCAGTGTCAGTGTCTGGCTGTTTTGTTCTGAAAGCATATAATTTCTCACAAGCATTACACAGTCCTAAATTGTAAGTATATAAAAGGTGTGCATGATACTAGATGAAAAATTAATGCTTTAAAATAAAATAACTCTAATTTGGGCATGGTGATCAAGGCTTATACTAATTGTAATTAGGAGGCTAAAGCAGGAGGATTTCCAGTTCAGGCTAGTCTAAGATATATAAAGCATCGAATAGCCTGGGCTATATAATGAGACCTTGTCTCAAAAAGCAAAGAGTAACATTAAACAAATAAAAATTACCCTATTTTTCCTCTTTACAAAGCCTCATGATTGCCTATCATTCATAAATACATAAGCCTAGACCTTTTTATATCATAGAAATAAATTTATATTTGTCTTAGTGAGTTTCCATTGTTAGCTAACTTCATTCAGGTTGATGCCTGTTGGCACATTCCACATATCACTTGTCTTTTTCCATTCTTATTGGTGATGGTCATCGAAGAAATAGGCAGCAAAAGCTCTAGCAATTCTGGGTGAGATAAGAGGGCCTGAAGGGTGTGTTGTGTGAGTGCACTCTTTTATGAGTGAGAATTCTTGACATGAGCACGGCCATGTCAGGGACCCCAGTGCCTCAGACCCACGGAATAGCAAGGCCTTCCCTGGATCAGGACCAGGGGAACGACAAGGCCTTCCCCTAGAGGGAATATGGATGTTGATGGTGTATGCAGAAAAAAAAATCAACAACAACTAGCTCCTCCTGGGTGACTACACCACAGACTGCTCCCTATAAAGACCCATCTTATGACTATTCGTTAACCAGAGTCATAGTTCAGCTGTGTATAATAGCCTGCCTAGTTCAGCAGTATAAAATAAATGTGCTGAGTTTTGCTGCTGCTTGTACATATCCTTCAGAGTCCATGGCTGACCAGATCCCAGGCTTTCTCTATGAATGTCTGTGTTTCTGTCCTTTCTTCATTCCCTAACAGCTCCAATCAAGTCATGCCCAAAACCATGCCAGCCACAGCACTGGAGGACTCTGTCTATACTCTCTTTTAGTTAAAGTGGCCTGGAGAACCTACCTGATCTGAGGTGTTAATGCTTTCTTACAGAGTAATCCACAAGATGTTAACAAGTTAATCTCTTACAAGGCCATTGCTGTAGTGTCTCAGGAAATTTGTGAGGATTGTGTATCATGCAAACTACTCAATCATCATTAAAGACCATTTGAAATAGATTCTACTTTAAATGAATTTAACATCAGGGCAGGGACTTGAAATAATTTGTATTTTCTCTCTGACTCTGTCTCTATCTCTTTATCTCTCTCACTTTCTCCTACATGCGTGTGCATGTGTTTGTTGGTGGGTGTGCATGCGTGTATGTTTGTGTTTGTGTGTATTCACATGAAAGCTATATCATGTGTTCCTTATTTTAAAAAAAAAGTACTTTATACAAATGGTTCAAAAGCCAAAGGAACCCAATATATTTTGTAATACTCTGTCTACAACCTTAGCAGGTTTAAATTTTGCTTTATACACCAATTTAGAAATAGTTAGATTCAAGCATCCTCAGTTGGAGTATATTAGAAATATCAATTTACTCTGTCTAGGCCTTCAAAACTCTCACTCATTTTCTAAATCAGACTAAAGTTCACTTCATTTAAATTAAAAAGCCAGAGAACTAGCACATCCCATTAATAGTCAATAAATTTGTGAGTTATAAAGCAACTCTAACGTAAGGTTACTTTACAAGCTTTCCAGAAAAAATACAAAGGAGTCCTAATAAAGTAGAGTTCTAAACAGACAACCTTTTCTAACATTTTACCTTTTATAGATGCATCACCAATGTGTACACAGTGACAACCACTGAGAATCCTAGGTGAGAGCTGCTGTGTGCCCAGGTGGCCAGTAGAAATCAAGAAGGTGGAAATAATAGAATAGGTATGTAATAAGAGAGGTTGGAAAATGATTCCACTGTTCATTGTTGCAGTTTAAAGATAGTAGTCCCAATAAAGAGGAAAATATTTCTATGATTACAGCCAGCTCCAGTAGGAATGCTTGTGGTTCTCTGCCTATAAAAACTACAGAAATCACAGAATGATATGGTTGCCTTGGTTACAGAAGATTCTTGGGTATCTCATGATTTGAAAAAAAAAAAAGATGTAGTCAAACCTCAGTGTGAAAAGGTAGAAATCTGACCTGGCACAATAAGGACCAGTATATGAAAGTTAAAGGATCCTCCAACTTCCACATAATAAATTCATTTTTAAATTCAGTAAATATTTCTCTGTCTGAATGTGGTATATGAATATGTTCTAAGTTGTGTAAGATACTTTGAAGTGCATAATTTCCTGCTTATTTTGTTGATAAGTTTACTTTATGAGACTGAATTTTATGATGATAAAGTTAACTTTTAAGCTCATTTAAAATTCTGAAAAAATGTAGTTACATACTACTGAATTTTAAATAGGTTCTGGTAATACGCATATAACAGTATTCTTTTTAATTATCTACTATACATTTTCTTTTAGTAAGATGTATGATATGAAGTGTTCTGTAATGAATATGAGTTTCATTGTTTAATTTTTCTACAAAATGTAGCATAATTTTACCAACAGCATCTAATAATTATAAATGGTATTTTAGTGCAGTGGTAAATGTTAAATGGACAGAAATCAACAGGGCACGAAGCTATAAAGGAGGCTTCTTGGCACTGGAACAGAGTCTGAAGAGACATGAAATCCAGAATCCTCAAATTAAAATTGAAGCAGTGAAGTCCTAGACAGAACATGGATTAAATTTAGCAGTTGATTGGCAAGCCATCTCCTGGTGATCCTCACCTCCTGGTGTCCCTATCCTTCTGAAGTTTCATCTCACATTGAATAAGGAGTTGACACCATGAAGCCAATAGTGTTAAGGGGAGCCCACCAGGGATGACCCCTTAGGCACAGTGTATAGCCAATTGAAAGTCTTTATTTTAGGCAGCTGGGACTATGCTCAGAGGTAGTCCAGGACCCTTGAAGTCCCCAGTGTGGAGAGCACGGTGTTTCTGAAGTCAAACAAACAACCATGTCCTGGCATCTCTTTGGTCAGTTGCAGGGAGTCTTCATAGAAGCAAAAAGTTTAACAGAAGCTAAGATAAGCAGTTAGCTGTGAAGGGCTCCACACACATACAGGCAGTTTAACAGAAGCTAAGGTAAATCAGCTAGGGCATACTGGCCTTGAGTTCCTAGAATAGAGTTGGGTTTTTCTCCCATGGGATTCTCTATCAAGGAGATCAGATTCTAGTTAGACTTGAAATAGCCTCAACAAAAATACAAGATGGAGAAATACCTCTGCATTGTCTTGTCCTGTCACAGTAGGATGTGGTGGAGGTGACACTTTAGAACTCAACATCTCAGACTATGTCTTAATAAGCCTTGGATTTTATTTGATACCCTTGGAACTCTCAGTTTGAGAAACCTTCCATCAAGATCCAATTGGCAAGTTGTGAGTTCAGTCCACATGGATTTCATAAAGGTGATCTTGTAACAGATCCATTTACATTCCCTGTTAGTCACCCAACACACTTGTTGATTTTCTGAGTGCAACCTGGTACACATTCCTCCTAATACAAGTCTCTCAAATACCACTAGATACCTCTGACACTGACCACATGTGTTTCCTAGTGGGACGTAACTAGCCAAGGTGACAAAAACACAGTGAAGGACTAAAATATATTATTGTCTTGAGCCGCTAAGATTGAAGATAATTTTTTGGTTTTATTTTTTCTTTATTAATTTCCAGTTTCTCATCATATTATGCCCACCCCTTTCTTTTTTTTAGTTATTTTTTATTAATTTATTCACATTACATCTCAATTGTTAGCCCATCCCTTGTATCCTCCCATTCCTCCCTCCCTCCTGCTTCCCCCCTACTCCCCTCCCCTATGTCTGTGACTGAGGGGGGCCTCCCCCCATATATGCTCTTAGAGTAGAAGATAATTTTTTTTTTTACATAAGAAAACATGTAGAATTCTGTTCCTTCACTCAGATCAGCAACACATTTACTTATTCAAGGGAAATGTTTCCTCTCTTAACTTAAGTCTACTTGACTCTGACCTTCAAATGTACTCCTAGCTCTGTTGCTCTCTTCTAACTTCTCTAATCTTGCACTTTCTTACAGGTTGATTGTGCCAAGAACATCAGATGGCATGAATGTTTTCATTGCTAATTCTTGTTAGTAATTGTTATAGAACTTCTCTGAAATTTGTTCTGTTACTGTCCCCATTTATTGGTGAAGAAACTGAGAAAAATAGTTAAAAATTTACATTCTATTGTTCTGCTTTTAAGTAGTAGAATCAGAATCCACATCTGGCAGTCCATACAGAGTCTCGCTCTTTACCATTTTACTGCTCTTATCACCTTAAGTGTAACTTGTATACTCTGCCCAGAAGAGAGAAATCTCACAAAGGGAGGGAACAACATTTCTTTAGTCTTCTTGGAGTTCTCAACACTTTATTTCTACCACATAGTGAGTTTCTTGTAAATATGTTCTTCATATGTTACATATTAAAATATTTTATGTTACTTCATTGTATGTTAATTACTTTACCAGTAGCACTTAAAGGCATTTTGGCTGAGAAAATTTATCAGGATAAAAATTATACTGTAATTTGTTTTATTTTATTTTATTATTTATGCGTATGTGAGCAGTGAGTAAGTGCACATGAATTTAGGTGCCCATGGGAGCCAGAAGAGGTGTTAGATGTCCTGGAGCTGGAGCTCCAGGCAGTTGAGCTGCCTGATGACGATGCAATGAACTGAAGTTCTCTGCTAGAAGAAAGTCAGCCCTCCAGTCCCAGGATCAAAATGTTAAATACACAACATTTTAAAATAATAAATTACCTTTCTTCCACTCTTAGCTATTCATTGTAGACCATTCTGTGGACCTTTAATATCTATCTGAATTGTTTTTCTCTTTACATGTATTTACACTGATGTAGAAAATGAATGAACTCAATTGAATATAGAGCCAAGAAAACAGAATGTTCCCAACTTGAAGAAAATTTTGTGGCTATGCAATGTCATAAAAATTATTTACACATTCTAAGATATTTGAAATTTTGCTGGCCTCACATCCAGAGCTTATAATACACCTTATTTAGGGTCCCTTAAGACTTAAGAATGACATCCTACTATGGACTCAGCCTGTTTAGCCCTGTAAGAGAACACTGTAATGGCCAACCTTACTTGCCTAAGATTTTTGTAGTCTTAAGTTATACACTCTTCCATGCTTCTCACTCAGAATAATGCATGCACATCAGATGCTGAGGGCAGCAAATACAGTGGCTGAAAGCAATTTTCTAAAGTGAATATTTACTATAAATATTGGATACAACCAAAAATATTGGTTAGTAAACAGTGATGTTTGTAGTGTTGTTTGTTTTCTGGGTCAGTTGGAGTTACTGACTTAATCCATTGTAAAGCTGATAAAAGTTTCTCTAAAGTATCCAATTCCTTCCCATTGTGATGCTTTCGATAGTATTCAATAAATGTAGAGCAAATCCCATTTTAAGGGATAGGCCCACATAGTCCCACAGCAGACCAGTATACACTTACACCCAGAGACACACAAATCAGTCACACACACAGGGACAGTGTCTTTTAGTCCTTGTTCTACTGCTGTGAAGAGATACCATGACCACGATGACTCTTATAGAGGAAAACATTTAAGCAGAGGTTTACTCCAAGGTCATCGTGGCAGGGAGCATGGTGGCATGCAGGCCAACATGGTGCTGGAGAAGGAGCTGAGAGTTCTACACCTGGATCTGTATACAGCAGAAAGAGACAAGAGAGTCACTGGACCTGGATAAAGCTTCTAACCACAAAGCACACCCCCAGTGAAACTTCCTCCAGCAAGGCCAAACCTACTTCTACAGGGACAGGACTTACCTCCTAATAGTGGCACTCTATTAGCCTATGGGGGCCATTATCTTTCAAACCACCACTATCACTCTCAAGGCTATAAGGCCTGGCTTGCTTCCTCAAAGGCAGTGCATTTACATTTTACCCTTATGTGGGAGAGTGGTTAAAGGCTCTCTCTCAGGTATCTTCTTTTAAGGACACTGATCACATGGATATGGGATCAGGGCTTGTGGTCTAATCATATCCCAAAGACCCTACCTAAGATCATTTATAGATCCAACATATATACTTTGAGAAGACATGAATATTCCAACCATATTAACAATTGATGAAGACTATCCATAGGCCACTGAAACTAGGATCAGAATCTTCTCTCTAGACTATCCATTCAGCCTTTTGCTGAGGAAGTGGTGGAAAAAAGCCCATTTAGATTGCTTTTGCCAGGGCTGGAGGGATGGCTCAGAGTTTGACAGCACTGTCTGCTCTTCCAGAGGTCCACTTCAATTCCCAACAACGACATTGTGGCTCACAACCATCTATAATGAGAACTGATTTCTGATATGTGGTCATAACATGCAGGCAGAGCATTGTATATATAATAAATAAATCTTTTTTTAAAAAACTGCTTTTGCCATTATTATTACTTATTTTATGCTAAAATACAAGTCGATATAGCATTCAATTTTCCTTGTTCATCAGAACATTCTAAATATTCAAAATTGTGAGAAAAATATACACTCTTATCACTGGGATTTTCCCTCAATGACTTTCTACTGGGTTTGCATGTTTATCACACAAATACTGTGCCTTCTGTATTTAAATGTCTTAACTTCTCTAGTTACATTTTCTGGTATAAGCTGTTATAGGGTTTTCTTTTTTCAATCAACTTGTGTAGTATTACCTATCCCTTACCCAACTGTGGAAGTTCCAAAGTTTAACTGCTGTACCTGACTCTTACAGTGTCACTCTGTCAGGTCTGCAGATTTTTTCAGATGCTATTTAATTTTGTAATACACTCAAGTTAGTATTATGTAACCAACACTTTTTACAGAGTTATCATGATTTCTGAACACCAATTCTCGGTTCCAAGCAAGTACTCATGCAACAGACATATCCCATTATTGGTTTCAGTTATTTGGTCAGTACAACAGTGTTGAAAAAAAAAAACCGGTCATAGTTGTACATGCCTGTAAGTCCCAAGATGTGAGAAGTAGTAGCAGGAATTCAAGGTCATGTTCAACTACAAATAAGTTCCATGCCAACCAGTCTGTCTTAGGTTAGTGTTCTTTAGAGGAGCTGTGTTGATAGAATGAATATATATTAAGGAGCTTTACTAGAGTGGCTTACACCTTGGTCTGGCTAGTCCAACAATGGCTGTGTACTAACAGAAAGGCCGAGAATCTGGTAATCTTTCAGTCCATAAGGCTTGATGTTAATGCTAGTCTTCAGTCTGCATTGGAATCCTGAAGAAATAGGCTTAAATACCAATGAAGTAATGCCTCTGCAACAGGAAAGATGAACTTGTCAGAGAGAGAGAGGATAAGCAGTCCAAAAGATAATGCTTCCTTCTTGTATGTCCTATTATGTAGGCTGCCACAAAGTGTGGTCCAAAATTCAGCTTGGCCTTCTGACTGAAAATAATCTACCAAAACAAATTCTTCACAGGTGTGCCCACTACTTGAGTTTTAGTTGTTTCCAGATGTATTCAAGTTGATAGCCAAGATTAGCCATCACACTGGCTAAGAAGAAAGTCTTAAAACCCAACAATACTGGGTGGAGTGATATGTTACAAAGCATCATTTACTCTAACTCTTTATATCGTCAGTCACTCAGAGGAAATGCTGAGACTGTGCCACTTCCATCCCTGGACCCTTGATGTCATTTTGCACTATTCAAGAAGACTAGAACTGAGAGATAAAAAAGGCTAAGAGAAAACATAACTTTATAATAGACTAAAAGTAGTGTTACTGTTTTTATAACTCCCCCTTAAGAACCAAGCTTTACATCTTTATTCATAATAGCCAGACTCTGGAAACAACCTAGATGTCCCTCAACTGAGGAATAGATAAAGAATCTGTGGTACATTTACACAATGGAACATACTCAGGTATTAAAAACAAGAAAATCTTGAAATTTGCAGGCAAATGGATGGAACTAGAAACAATCATCCTGAGTGAGTTAACCTAGACCCAGAAAGACATGCATGGTATATTCTCACTTACAAGCAGATATTAGCCACATAACACAGGGTAACCATACTACAATGCACAGACCTAAAGAAGCCAAATAACAAGGAAGACACTAGGGAGGATGCTTAATTCTCATTCAGAAGGACAAATAGACACTGGAAGCATTTGACAAGAAGGAACAGGACTGGAGCCTATCAGAGGTCCTCTGAAAGTCTTCACCCAGCAGGGAATTGAAGCAAATGCTGAGAATCACAGCCAAACTTTGGGGTGGAGCACAGGGAGTCTTATGGAAGAGTTAGGGGATAGAATGACCTGGAAGGGACAGGAGCTCCACAAAGATACCAATGGAGCCAACAAATCTGGGTGGCTTGGGGGTGGGCAGTACTTTAGAGACTGATGCACCAAGCAAGCACCATGCATGTGAGGACCTAAACACCCTGCTCAGATGTGGTCGACAGGCAGCACAGTCTCCTTGTCAGTCCATAATATGGGAAGTAGGGGCTACCTCAGACATGGACTCTGGTGCCCACTTGTTTATCCCTTCCCCCTGATGGGGTGGCCTTGCCAGGCCACAGAGGAAGAGAATACAGGCAGCCCAGACAAGACTTGTTAGGCTGAGGTCAGATGTTAAGGAAGTAGAGCTCCCCCTTTCAGAGAACTAGGTAAGGGGGAAGGGGGATAAAGGAGGGAGGGTAGGACCAGGAGGGGACCAGGGAGGTGGCTGCAATATGGATGTAAAGTGAATTTTTTAAAAATATTAAAAAATAAAGATTAAAGTTCAGGGAAAAATAAAAGAACCAACCTTTAGGGGTTGGGGGTTTAACTCAGTAGGAGACTGCTTGACTAGCAAGATCAACACCCTGGGTTTGGTGCTCAGCTCCAGGGGGGAAAAGGAACCATTTACAAAAAGTTGGGTTACACAAAAGTAGTACAACAGTATCTCCTTGGTAAAATGTGTAATAAATATCTTGCATATCTGTTCATAGGTATTAAATGAAGCTATGTAGTACTATGGTACACAAAAATCTAAAGCAGTTATGCTGGCACATCAAAGCACATTTTCAAATACAAAGTAGACAGTGTGTTTATCATTTACAAAACAGAAATACCAAGTTAAAAATTGTGTGTGTGTGTGTGTGTGTGTGTGTGTGTGTGTGTGTGTGTGTGTGTGTATGTGTGTGTCAGAGTAAAGCTGGTGGATGGTATCAGGACAGACTAGTGAAGCAGGCAAAAGACAGTTTTATAGGCACTACAAAAAGATAACTGGATGGGTGTGGTCATGCAGCACTTGGGAGGCAGAAGCAGGCTGATCTCTGTGAGTTCAAGGCCAGCCTTATCTATAAAGCAAGTCCAAGATAGCCAAAGCTACATATAACAACAACAACAAAAAAAAAAAAAAAAAAAAAAAAGAAAAGAAAAGAAAAGAAAAGAAACCAAATCCACAAGACATGACTCCCAAAGTTAAAATACAAGTCTCAGATGAAAGTCCAAGAGGGCATCATAGATGTGTTCTAGTGACCAGTAATTGTGTTCACATAGGGAGATACCAGTGTATGGATATGAGGAAGTCTTCTGGGGTGCTGCACATATTTTGATACTATGAGATTCAGGTTTGCTGTAACCAAGGTAAAAGATTTTTTTCTAAAATTTAAATATATACTTAGAATTTATACTTCAAACATTTTCCAAAATATAAATGATTTAACATTTTATAGCAGAAGGACCAAATCGCTTCCTCAATACTATTGGCATTAGCTTTTGCTACTGACAGTTAGCTACACATGGGGGAATGTGATGTGGTCACAGTGTTTTAATCATGTTATCTTTAATGGCAAAAGCAAGTTATCTTAAGCAAAAATGCCAGCTTTTTTTCAACATCTGTAGACATCAACCACTCTTCTCATAAGTTAAAAAAACTACATAATAGCAAGGATCTCATTACAGTCACAGGAAGCAGGTGTTTACATTTCTTTTGGTCATTAAAAAGTAGTATAGAAAGTTTTTTTGTCAAGGAAATTGTTAATAACTTGGAAACATTGATGAACAGAAACAAATAAGAGATTAGAGCAGTGATACATAAAGAAACTGCAATTTAAGTAGAAATACCAACAATTAACATTTTAAAAAGATAAATATATCTGAAAAAGTGGATAAGTATACTGACTTTGTAAAAATGGAAAGCAAGGTCATTTCCCTGGAGAGCAGCAGACTGGGCTCAAGGTTACCTGAGTCAACATAGGTTGTCTCAGAATAATTTATCTAAAAGACAGAAGATGTAGCTGTCCTTGAATTAATAAACCTTACAAGGTAGAAATCACTGTACACACAAATAAAAGATTCATGGCATTAATTAGATACTGTTTGACCTTGAGTTTTAAAAGTAAGCATTTGAGTCATGTAGTAAACCATCCATTGCCATGTCAGGATTTGCATGTGAAAAAGTAGTATAGAAATTTTTTAATGCTGAGGAAACTGAAGATTTCACTAGATTATTTCTGATTTCTATACAGTGATATTCTACAAATTAATAAGAAATAATGCAACAATTTTACCTACTTAAAAGTAAGTAACTAATAAGAGTTTATGTAGTATTTTTACCACTTAATCAAATGATTAATATATGACAGAAAAATAATCTCTTGGGTTTAAAAATACCTTTATTTAGCATACCAAAAACAGAAACATAAGATTGTATCTAGTATAAACATAAAAAGTTAAATACCATAATTTAATGTAAACCCAGCTTTTGAAAATGTGAAGTACTGTAAGAGAACACATGCTATTTACACAGAACTAAGTAAAAGCCACCTTGGTAGTTACTGGATGAGATCATTGATCTGGAAAAGTTACCTAGCAATCAACAAACAGAACATCTCCTTGTTAATTGGTCAACAGGAAAAGAAGCAATCATCTTATTTATTTAAAACATATATAATTTATTGTGACATTTAGAGTAGGAAAAGTAAAAAGTGCCATTTCAAGGATTCCAGACATAAGCATTGTAGGTGGAGGTTTGAAAAATCATTCTACGGGAGGAACCTTGAGCAGTTTCTTTTATTTAAATATAAACTGTTTAATTCTATTTACTTACCGCTTAGAAAGGTATTAAGTATATTCTTCAAAAATAAATCTTTATTAAAAACGATCAAAGGCAGTATCAATCAGGTAGGAAAGGCAAAGCATAAAAATATCTTTTATTTCAGATAAGGCCCTTAATTATAATAAATGTTAAGAAACTAAGTTTATAAAACCAGAAGGGCTAGCAAAGGGGCTTTGTGAAGTATGAAACCTAAACCGCACTCAAGTACAACAACAACAACAAAAAACTATAAAATAAAATTTCATGAAGAAAATAGTATTTTGTTATCATAGAAAAGCTGCCATGAAATTTATGGTTACTGCAGCTATTACTATGAAGTAATTTTCTCTGACCAATAATCTAAACCGCTGTCGTTACTGATCAATTTAAACATTTAGCTTATTTCAAGAAACATCATTCATTCTTTTATTTCAGTTCAGGAAGTGTTAAACTCAATATTCAGACTTCAAAATGTAAAATAATGTTACAAGAACAAAAACCTAACTTAGTGACATGATTTTTTTTTTTTTGTCTAATTCTGTAGTTCTTAAAATTTTGGTTTCTGGATCCCCATTCACACTGTTGGGGGAATATAGATTCCAAAGAACTTTCGTCTTTGAGATTTACATCTATCAATATTTAACATGTTAGAAGTGAACTGAAAAAAATTAAAGTACTAAGTCATCTAAAAATTAAAAATATATGCAAATACAAATGACTTTATGAAAAATAGCTACATTTTCATTTATAAAAGATGTATGGGATGACTGTATTAATTTTCACCATTCAATTCTATTTTGAAAGAATTAGAATAATGGGACAAATAATGTCTTCAGATAGGATGAAAATATTTTGATTTTACAGATTCCAGGGCTGTCAGAGAACTCCTGGGGTCTATGGGCCACAATTTGAAAATTGTTGGTGTCACCGAAAGCCTAATATTACATACACACAGACACACAAAAAATTCCCCACAAAATAATATTGAATTTTCAGTTACAAACAACCTATAGCTCCTCTTGTACATTGTATCAAACATCTCCAACTTCAGATTTAATTACAAAGTAAAATCATCATACAGTTGAGAAAAAAATCAAATCAATAATATCAAACTGAGACTGTTATCAAGACACAATACTTTAAAAAAATCTATCAGACCTATTAACTAATTCAGGTATATTAGTGTAATTTCCAGCATTCCTTCCTTCATTCTATGCAGCACTGGCAAATATACTTAAATTGGCACAGCTTTATTACAGTCCAGAATATGTGTGAAGGTAAGTTACAGTCCATACACTGAGAGTAGGACAATATTAGCTCTTTGTGAAGTAGCCTGCTCTATTTCTTGTTATGTAAAAGCTCTGATCAAAGCTAGGGAAACAGGGAGAAATGTCCCCCTAGAGCCCAATAATAACATTAGGATCTTACATTTGAATAGTTCTTCATACCATAAAAATTATGTGTGCACATGCCATCTCATTTGTCCTGTAAATTTTTCTGAAGTAGTTTATTTTGGAAGTTCATTCACAACCTGTTCCCTCTACTCCAAGGGAAAGAAGTAAAACTGCAGATAAAAATGAATAGACTATAAAACAGCAAAAATAATGAGATCTATCTGGGACTAAACTCGATTTTGTCTGAATCTACTCAACAGCAACACAAAAGTCACAGCTTATAACTGAATGGAAAATTGTGTATTAATAATTTTAGCAATTAGATTTCTGCCTGTACAAAACATTAAACAATTAAAAAATTGGTTTTAAATTCTTGAGTATATGAAGAGTTTATAGTAGCAACGAGAAAATAACAATTAGTATAAAAATATTGCCCACCACACAATGAGCAATGGAGTAGTGAGTACCTACTCCCTGTCATCAACACAAACATTATTCCACTACCTAGAAATACTTGCAAAGAAAATATTAATATGAGTGGCATGAAACATTCAAAGATGCTAGGCAAATTTTAAAGGGACACTATGTGGTAATCAGCCAGGAAGAAAAACCCTAGCACAAAAAAAGGCTGAATGCCTTAATGATAAGTGGTTTCCTTGTTACATACTACGATCAAGTGCATCTTGTGAACACTATTTGCTCTCTCTGTCTCCCTGTGAGATATCTCTAAAAACTGAAGATGGATCCATGCATATTCTTTCTTTCATGAAAGAAGAAACAGGATATTAACCAACATCTATAATTAGAAAACATGCATGTTGCTGACTATCACATAAACTGTTTGTGCCCCCTACTTTTCAATTTTGGTAAGTAATGCTGTCTTTTATGGGTAGTGTGGTAGAAGTTAGTTATACAAAAACTGGATGGTGCACATATGTATGTGTGTATATACACACATACATATTTGTACACACATGTATATGTCATCACAGCTCATAAAGACTATCACTGGTATGTCTTTCCTTCATGTTTCCTCTTGTACAAATGAACAGAGATAATGATTTTTATAATAAGAAACAAAAGTAAAGGTAAAGCAAACCAGTAAATGTGAAGCGGTATGCTGTTAGAGTCTAATAAGTCAATGCACATTTATGTAGTGGTAAAGTGCGCCAGAAAGTTCTTCCATTAGTATTTTAGAAATGATTAGAGTAAAATCAAGTTTGCAGCTTCATTTGATGGTGGTGACCACAGGCCTCATAGCAATGGCACTAGCTGAACTGGAGTTGACTATGTCCTCATATTCTGGTGGTGGGTCTAGATGAGGTTCTGTTTCACTCCTTCTCAGGGTCACCTGGCCAGTGGCTTCCTCATAGGTTGGTGGGGGATCACAGTTGGAAAGACGAGTGGAGACTGAATCGGAGCGCCCAACAACGTATTCCAAAAAGCCTGGAGACAATCCACTGCTATCAAAGACTTCATCTGATGGAGGAGGTGGAGTAATAATGTTAAGATGTGGAGGGAAGGGAAGGTGGCTTTCAGTCACTCTCTGTCTCCGGGTTTTGTTTCTTAGAAAGCATCTCCAGATTAAGAAGATGATAAGGAGAATAATGAAGAGGCCAAAGATTAATGGAAAAGTAAGATAAAACTGGAACCAGTCACTTCCTCTGTTGGTCTCTCCTTGTTGTGCTTTTGTGTAGGTGCTCCAAAACTCTCTCTATAAATAAAAAAAATCATAATGGTCAAAACATGGTAAGTATGATCAAATACTTGTGTTAAGATATTAACAAAAATCAGAATCAGATGTGTTAGTTCAAGTGACATAACCTTATTTTTGATACAGTAAATAACAAATATTGAAGCTCCTCATTACAATGGAGGTAATCTCAAAGAAACTGATTGTCAAGTGAAAACACCATTAATTTGCTACATTTAATAAACCTAAGTATCAAGTATCATAGCCTATGTCTCAGTACACTGCAGTTTCAGGTCTCTTGTGGTTTCACAGCTGCCGTTCTTTGGTGCTCACCACCCTCCATAAAAAGTGATTTACTATGCAGTGTTAGACAAGGAAAAGCTAAAATTCAAAAACTAAAATACATCACTGTAAAGTTGGAAAATTCTAAGTGAAACCATCGTTAGTCAGAAATTATGGATAGATCATCACATTCATTCATTGAGTGCTGCCTACAAAAGTCATAATTCAAAGCTCTTTAAGACTTAGAGCTAGGCTGGGCATGGTGGCACACACCTTTAATCACAGCACTCAGGGAGACAGAGGCAGGTAATCTCTGAGTTTGAGGCTACCATAGTCTACAGAGTGAGTTCAAAGACAGCCAGGCTACACAGAGAAACCCTGTCTGAAACAAACAAAAACTTAGTTATTTATAATTTTAGCTATGACATTTTAAAAGTATGATTTATACACTCAGAAGAGAATCAAAGTATAGCTATGGGGTTTTAGAGGGAAAATTAGAGGAGAAAGAAGATGTTTCAGTAGATAAAGTGCTTGTCATGCAAGCATGAGGACCTGGGTTCAATCCCTAGCACACCTCTACACAAAGAATTTGTACACACACACACACACACACACACACACACACACACACACACACACACACACGTACAAAATAAAAGACAAAAACTGAGTTTTCAGGCAGGTGGATCTCTGTGTGTTCAAGATCAGCCTGGTCTACAGAGCTCCAGAACAGCCAGGGCTGTTACACAGGGAAACCCTGTCTCCTAAAAACAAAAATAATCAATGAAACTAACAAAAGAACTGAGTTTTTATCTTTTAAAGATAATATCAAATTATTTGCCTTTACAATTATAAGCCAAAGGGTTGGACATGTGTTATAGTACTTGCCATTCAGACATGCATATAAATGTAAGCACATACATACATATGATTATGAATGGTCACTCTGTATATCCAAATCTGAGATTCTCATTATATAGTCCCATAATGATTAATAATAGGTGCTGGTTAAAGCTGCTGCAGGCCTTTGATACCAAACATCCAACAAACACCCCTCCTAAACCCTCTTACCAACTTATAATGCTTTATATCCAGATGTTAACTGTGAAAAAAATACATATTATTCCCACAAGAGGCATCCGGGTGGTAAAGAAAGCATGTCACTGTACTCAGGAACCTAGACTGTAAGTTTCTTTTTTGTTTGTTTTGATTTTCTTATTTTTCCTTTTTTATTTATTATTATAATTTATTCACATTACAACCCAATTGTTATCTCCTCAATCATATCTTCCCATTCCCGCCCTCCCTCCCTCTTCTGCCCTATTTCCCTCCCCTCAGTGGATCTGGATGCAGGGGAGCCTGTACAAACTGATGCACCAAGGATAATGTATACAGAAACCCTAGACCCCTGTTCAGATGTAGCAAATTCTCCACGTGTGTAGGGTATGGGGAGGGACCAGGGACTGCCACTGATATGAACTCTGGTGCCCCCTATTTGATCACTTTCCCTTGGTGGAGTGGCCCTATGGGCACACAGAGCGGGGGTGGGGGGGTGGGGGGGGAAAGCAGGCTATCCTGATAAGACCTGATAGGCAGTGGCCAGAAGGTGGGGGAGGAGCACTCCCCTTTAGACTGTAAATTTCAAGTGAAAAGAGTATCTAGTATTTAAACTTTAATGTTTGTTGGGAAATATTTCTAAGATACAAATGAAACTTGATGTAATTATAAATGATCATATTTCTTCTTGAGCCTTAATTTCTTTACCTGTAAAGTGGGGGTAATAAAAAGTATCTAAACATTAAATGAAATAGCACATATAGTACACTTAGTTAAGATTTTATATATAAACTCTAAATACTAATGGTTATAATTGACTTTATGTCTATTTAAGCCTTTGCTTCAAAATGACTAATATACTCAATAGTTTGATACAGGGACCACCTTTAATAGCATTGACTCCTTCCCTTGTCCTTATCTTCTTCCTTCTTTTTTGTGCTGGTCACTTTTGTGTTGTCATAGAGAAGAAATTCAAAGAAAACTAATTTAAAAGAGGGAGAGGTTTTAGCTGCTTGTTTGGTTGGTTGTTTTTTTTTTTTTTTCCAGGGAGGGGGTGTGGTGGTGGTTTTTGGTTTCCTAGCCTTCAGTCCATTATCACTGGTTCCATTATCTCTGGGCCTGCAGTGAGGCAGTACATTAAAATGACAGGTATGGTGCTACAGAGTTTCTCACTCTATAGCACTGAGAAGCAAATACCCAGCACAAAATATAGCACCCAAGAATATGCTTGCCTGAGAGACCTATGTCCTCCTATAGAGTTCTACCTCCTAAAAGTTCCACCATCTTCCAATAATATGAATGCACCAACAGATCACTGCACTGATTAGGTCAGAAGCCTGATGATCCAGTCATTTCTTTTTTTTTTAAATTTAATTTTTTACGTATACATTTATATTATTACACATATATAAAATAGATTGCCTATAGCAAGAAGAACCATGACACAATCAGGAATTATATAAATGTTACATTCTTAGTGTTTTGGCTATTTGTATTTGACAGCCTTGAAGAAGACATCTTTCCTATCTTGGTGCATCTAAAATTCTGAATGTAAATCAGTCTCCATCACATCTTGTCATTATCAACTTAGAACACCTATCTAGACCTAAAAACATCTTAAACCCTAAACAATTAAGCTTCATTGTAAAACTAAGCTACCTGGTCTTCAATTCCCTCAGAGACTTAAGAAGGAATAAACTTAATTATCTGAGTTTGCTGGGAGTGCAGGTTAGTCGCTTTCCAAATGAAAAGATGACAGAGACAGTTTTCTACCTGAATAGTCACCCAAAACTCTCTATAACGTTGGAGCATCTTCTTCAGCCTCCTGGCCCAATATAGCTGACAGATATGTTTGTGAGGCAGGAACTATTGAAGATTTGCTTACCCTGTCTTGGCAGAGTTTGGCTGTCAACTCTGCCTGTATCCAAGCTTGCCCTTTTTTAAAGGCAGAATTCTGAGGTAGAAATGAGGACCTTTTGCCCAGTGGTTTGTTTGCCACATTTGAAGCTATCTCCATAAGGAGGTTCTTTGATGCTCATCATCCTCTTTGAGGTAGGCTGGTTGTTGCCAGGACTTAACCTGTCACATTGTCAATGAATCTTTAAAGTAATAAAAACATACAGAAATATATAGGGAAGATAGCACAAAAAAGTAGGTTAGTGAATCTACTCCTAAACTTAATGCCTCATTTGTCACTCAGAAGATATTTTTAATTCACTGGTATAGAATTTTATATATAGATGCAAAATAAGTTCTAGATACAGTGGTATAGAATCCAAATATAAGATTATTCCTCTCTCTCTCTCTCTCTCTCTCTCTCTCTCTCTCTCTCTCTCTCTCTCTTTCTCTCTCTCATATGGGTTAGTGTACCCATATAACTCAATTATAATACAAGGTTTACTTCCAATGCTTTAAACGTGATATAGCTAGCTGTTTACGACAAACAAGTTATAAAAATTAAATGTTAGTAGATTAAATCATGGTCATGTCAATTGCTAGTCTACTTTTATCACAAGAATATACATCTTAGGTGCAGCAGATAGATATGACTCTATAGAAATATAAGGTCTTTAAAAACCCCAGTCATTCCTTTTAAAAAATCATTTGTGTTGTGTGTGTGTGTGTGTGTGTGTGTGTGTGTGTGTGTGTGTGTGTGTGTATGCCACAGCATATGTGAAGTCAGAGGACAACCTTTATAGGTCAGTTCTCTCCTTGTATCATGTGAGCCCTGGGGGTGGAATTCATGTCATGATGCTGGGCAGCAAATACCTTTCTCTACTGAGCTATCTTACTGTCCCTTAATCATGTCTTTATGATTGGCTCTACCAGCTGGGGATCAAGCTGATGGATACTTCATATCCAAGTGATATTTTTTTGTTCATTCTATTTTATGCTGGTGACTTTTGAGTTGTCACAGAGAAGAAATTTGAAGAAAAATAATTTAAAAGAAGGAAGAGGGAACTGAAGATGTGTTCTGTTCCCAATACAAGATCTATCTGGGTTTCAAACTCAAATATACCCTGGGTATATTATTATAGCATGTGCATAAAATACCAAATCTTCCAAAGTAGAATTCTGGGCTCTAAAACTAGAGCATCTACAATCTTACACCCATACAGCGCTTAAAGTACTTGTAGACATAACAATTTAAAATGATATCTTCTCTAAGGTGTAGGATTAATGCAAACTTTTGTGATTCTAAGATTAAGTTGGATACACAATGAAGAATATTATATTTCCTGATAAATGTTGTGTAAATACTCATACTAATTTCACTTTAAGAAATCAGGAAGGAGACTGGAAACTCAGCTCAATGGTTAAGAGCATTTGTTGCTCTTACGGGGGACCTGGGCTTAGTTCCTAGTACTCATATGGTGGCTCAAAACCAATGCTGACTCCAGTTTCAGGGTGTCTGATACCTTCTTGTGAACACGGAGAGCACCAGGCATACATATGAAACACACATACACATATAGGGAAAACATTCATACATACAAAATAAATGCATCCAAAACAGTTCTTAATCTGGAGGCTGAAGACATGGCTCTGGAATTAAGAGCACCTGCTGCTCTTTCAGAGGACCTAAATTAAGTTCCTATTAACCCATGGTAGCTCACAATAGTCCATAACTCCAATTCCAGGAGATCCATCACCTTCTACTGGCCTCCTTGGGCACTGCACACAAGTGGTTTCCAAATAGACATGTAGGCAAGTCACTTGAGACACACAAAACAAAGACAGAACAAACAAACAAATAATAGAAAATGAAGAGGGAAGCCCTACGGTTAAAAAAATGATTACAGGGCTAAGTGTGATGGCACATGCCTTTAATCATAGCATTCAGGAGGCAGAGGCAGGCAGATCTCTGTGAGTTCAAGGCCAGCCTGGTGTATAAAGGGAGTCCAAGACAGCCAGAGTCCTGTTATACAGAGAAACTATCTGGGCATGATTGCTGGTGATGCACATCTTTAATCTCAGGACTCCAGGAACAGAGGGAGTAAGATTTTTGTGAGTTTAAGGCCAGCCTGAGTGCCAGGCCAGCCTGGACGACACTGAGACACACACACACTCTTTCTTTTTCCCCTAACCCCGCTCTCTCTCCTCTTCTCTCCCTCCCTCCCCTCCCTCTCTTCCTCTCTCTCAAAAAAGAAATTAAAAAAGAAAAAATATGTTCCAGATATCCAGAAATAGCATTTATTTTAGGATTAGGATGATAAAAGTATTCTAACATTATCAAATGATTCTTACTTCACTTGTATTAATATTATTATAAATCACAAATAAAAACTCATAAAACGTATGGATATAAAGTCTAGGGTTTAGTGTTAGGGCTGGTCCACAGGACCCTAACACATGCTAGGCAAGCTATTGTCTCACATAGAGTTTTAAAAACAAAAACAAACATCCTATGCTTTAAATATTGTACATTATTTGTACAGTTTTATAAGTGCAATTTTTCATTACATAAAATGACATTCAGAATACATATTTTAATTCTATAAAGTGTTGCTACTGCAGAAACAGCTAAAAAGGGAAACAAATCACTTGCAATGTCATGACAGAGACATAAGCATTATTAATATTTTGGTATATACCATTTAAAACATTTTGAATATATTCAGAATAGGTTTTTTATCTTTATGTGAAATGTTACCATCTTCCTAGATTATCACATCCTGTTTCATTTTCACCTTATCGATGAATGTAATATGCAAACATGATTTCAAGGGCTGGAGAGATGGCTCAGAGGTTAAGGGCACTGACGGCTCCTCCTGAGGTCCTGAGTTCAATTCCCAGCAACCACACGGTGACTCACAACCATCTATAATGTGATCTGATGCCCTCTTCTGTCCTGCAGGTGTATGTTCAGGCAGAGCACTGTATACATAATAAATAAATATTTAAAAAATATGATTTCAAGATAAAAAGCAATAAAATGTGTTTTAAATCAAGATCTAAATGACTTTGGAATAATTAAGCATTACCATTGTGCATGAAAATGAGTTGAAGAGATAGCTCAGTGGTAAAGAGCATTTGTTACTCTTACAACAGGTCTGGGTTCTGTTCTCAGCACCTATATAGTGGACCACAACCAGAAGAGTCAGTTTCCTCCTCTGGCTTCCATAAGTGCAAGGTACACACACACAGGGCATGTAGAAAAAAATCCATATACATAAAATACACAAAACTTAAAAGTAAGCAAGAAAGTAAAGACAAAGAAAATGAGTCATTTAAATATATGCAGCCTGTACAATTCAATTTGTTGATTTTTTTTTGATACGATGGGAGCTTAAATATCCATGGGCTAATATTGTTTGAATTAGAAAAGTTACAGAAAAGCAATCAAACTTTTATTTTGAGGGAAAAAAGAACTTTTAGGCAAAAAGTTGATTTTTTAAACATATTTTTCATTTTAAATATAGTAAAAGTATTCCATACAACCAATACTGTAGGTACTATTTCATACCCATATTTCAAGTGAGGAAATGAAGGCCCAGAGTGGATACATAATAATAAACTTTTAACTTGTAAATTTTCAGCCAAGAGGCCTGGAATCTGAGCAAATTAAGAAGCAATCTGAATGAACGTGTAATGTATTATAAACCAATTTGGCCATCTCCTGAAAAATTAAATGTTTCCTTTATGTTTAGTGTATAATAGTAAGCCTGAAGCATTTAATATAATCCTTTCTTGCAAAAGAAGCATGTGTAAGAGGGCTGAGAGATGGCTTAGTACTTTAGAACATTTTCTTCATGCATGGTCACTTAGAAGTAGGACAAATAAATAAAGCAAGTATCTTGAAGAGACATGCTTCTCACGCTCAGTGTAGACTGATTTTGATTTATTGGTTGGAACTGGACATACTGTCACTGCCTCTAAATCAATATTGACTTAGCATGGAAGAAATAAAATGGCTACTTTATAATGCTACAGTTTAAAACCGAACTAATTCCCAATGGCTAATACTTTGAATGTTTGTTGCTTAACTGTTATGGTTTAGATCTTTAGATTAGTCAAGCTTGTTAGATTTAGAATCACTTAGGAGACATACTTTTGGGTGTGCCTGAGGGTATTTTCAGGGACGTTTAATTATGGAAGAAATGCCTATGATGAATACTGAAAGCTCTAATTCACTGGCTAGAGTACCAGACTGAAGAAAAAAGAAAAAGAGGAAGTCAGATGGATATCAGCATCATATATATTTCCCTATCTCCTGGCTATACATGCAATAAAACCAGCTCCTAACATTCCTGCCACCACAGATAGAATCACTGTGGCCACCATGCCTTCTCCACACAAACCGTAAGGTAAAATAAACCATAAGGTAAAATAAACTATTTCTTCCTTAAGTGTGAGCATTATAGTGGAGGCTTTCACATCAGTTTATTACTCCCACCTACTAAGCTGTTCTGTCTGGGATTTAAGGTATGTGCCACTATGCTCAGCTTGTTAGGTTGCAGTAATAAGAAAGTACTAATATACTGGCCAATGATCTGCTGGAACATTTCAGGAAGTGGAGTCTAACTGGGATTCATTAGTCATTGAAGAAACCTTAAGAGAACAATGTCCCATTTCCTCTACAGGTGGTTGGGTAGGTTTCTGTTTGCTCTCTTGGTCTACAGATGCTTATTTTCATTGGGAGGTGGTTATAAGTTATTATTGGTCTCATACTGGGAGAAAACTAGGTTTGACTCAGGGATGTCTCCCTTTTCCTTTATCTTTCTTTCATAGGTAAGGAGATAAAGCTGAAAAGAAAGAAGAGGGGATATAGAGGGAGGATAGAATAAAAGATAGGTGATTGAACCTACTCCTTAACTCAAGGCCTTAACTGTTACTCACAAAGAAGGTTATTTTTTAATTCATTGGAATGTAAGTTTGTATATTGATGCAAATCATGGTCATGTCAAATACTAGTCCAATTTTATCACAAGAATATATATCCTAGGTCTGACAGATATGATTCTATAGATTTATAAGGTAAAACAGTTAAATAAGGTCTTCAAAAGCATCAGAGAGGTACAGAATATGGCATTTAAAGATGTTTTTATTATTTTAAAGATTATTTGACCAGACAAGCTAACTCCTGGTAACACCCAGCTAACCTAAAAGAGGATGATGAGTATCTAAGAACCTCCTTATGGAGATGGCTTCACATGTGACAAACCAGCCACTGGGCAAAATGTCCTCATTTCTGCCACAGATAGAATTCTGCCTAAAAAAGGGCAAGCTTGGATGCAGGCAGAATCAACAGCCAAACTCTGCCAAGACACGGTAAGCAAGTCCTCAAGAGTTCCTGCCTCACAAATATGTCTGTCAGATATGTTGGGTTAGAAGGCCAAAGATGATGCTCCAATGTTATAGAGAGTATTGGGTGACTATTCAGGTAGAAAACTGTCTCAGTCATTTTTTGATTTTGGAAGCTGCTAATCTGCACTTCCGGTTCACTCAGGTATTTAAGTTTTATTCATTCTCAGGTCTCTGATGGTGTTGAAGACCAGATAGTTTAATTTTACAATCAAGTTTAGTTGATTAGGGGATAAGATGTTTTTAGATCAAGATAGATGATTTAAATGAATAGAGATGAGCTATGATAGATATTGATTTTTCATTCAGGAATTTAGACCCAACAAGATAGGAACAATGCTTTCTTCAAGTTTGACAAATGGAAATAGTCAAATCACTATGAATGTAACATTTATATAATTCATGATTGTCTCATGGTTCTTCCTGCTGTATGTAGCTCATTTTATTCATGTGTAATAATATAAATGTATATATTAAGAAAGAAACATAATAAAATAAATTTTAAAAAGAATGAGCCTTTGAAATTTATATCAGGTACTTTTTTCTCCCTTCACTCTCTGCTTCCTGGTGTGCTGTGTTGTAAAAAGCCTCCACTATAATGCCTACTACCAAGTATTTCTTGCCATGACTGACTATAAAACCATAAGCCAAAATGAACTTTCCCCTTTTACACTATTTCTATCTGGTATGTTTTGTCATTTCCATGGAAAATAACTCATATAGGTAAGTAGTCAAGTGTACACCATCCTTTTAAATGGCTGAAAACATGAAATTGAGTGGTAAATGTCCAGAATATACTGCTTTTCTTTCTGCCCGATAATACTTAAGATAGAGAAATCATTAAACAAATAAATGTGAGCACCTCAAAGTCATAAAAAAACAGCTGAACATTTTGAGAATTATTTGGATGTAGATAAATTTATATACTATTACAAGTTACTACAAAATAGTATCAGCAAGGGGTAAAAACATGGCTCAGCAGTTAGCAGCAATTTATGATCTTGCAGAGGACTTGGGTTAGGTTCCCAGCACACTCAAGGCAGTTAACTGTAATTGCAGTTACAGCAGATCTGGCATCCTCTTCCAGCCTCCAGGGGTTTGGCATGTAAGTGATGAACAGATATAAATGCACTACACATAAAGAAAAATACACCTTAAAAAGCCTGTATCAGCAAACATTCCCCATTAATAAAGTCAGTGTTTTAGATTTTGTAGGACATAATGCCTCTGTCTTCGTGACTTTACCTTTGATGTAGAAACACAGAGGGACACATATTTTAACAAATGGCCATGCATCTGATCTTTTGAAATTTATTTGCAAGAACAGATGGGCTGTATTTGGCTTCTAGGTCATATTTTTCCAGCTCAAATTAATGATAAAACAAACAAGTTGCCAAACTGTTTACAAAACAGAATGATGTAAAAGTATGTATATTTTGTGCTTGTATGTGTATGCATAAATGAAAAGTAGATTTTTTTTAGTTTTCTAGGACATTTTCTAATCCAATTGTTATTGAACTACATTTTTAGTGACTGGTCCAGTGTGTACATGAGACCATGACTACATAAATCATTTGAGCACTCCTATTTTTCAGCATTCTATGCTATCTCAAGATATAGCCATGTCTGATGATCAGGGTGCTAAAGAATACTTTATTAACACAAGGTACATACTCATAACTCCAAAGTGATTTGTTAAGATGTAGATTCTAATTCAGGAAGATGGGGCTCTAGAGTTTGCATTGCAAACAAGCTATGAGGCTGGATGGTTGATGCTAGGCCACAGACCATTCTCTGAATCATATGATACAAACCCCAGCTTTCAATGCCTGCCAACCAATGCCGTAGCCCAGACACTAAGACATTCAGTCTGATAGTGACCTAGGCAATGATATTTCCTTAGGTGACTCATATGTACAGAATAGTTAAAAAAGCTCTATGCTGAAGCCTATAGTAAACTATCAATTTTATTTATGATGATGTTAGTAGAGTTTTTCTGGTTTGGGGGAACAGGTCTTTACTTTGAAGCCTTGGCTATCCTGAAACTCACTCTGTAGACCAGGCTGGACTCAAACTCAGAGATCCACCTGCCTCTGCCTGGCTGATATTAGTAACTTTAATGTGGTCCCTTTTGCTCATTTGCTTCTCAACCATGATCATCTAACTCCTGTGTGTTTTAAGTCCAAAAAGACCTGGGTGAACACTGCAACTTTTTGTTCTTCAACTCAAGAAGAGGAAAGGCAGCAATTTTCCTGACAAAGCAACAGCTAAGAATTTCTCCTTTTAAATGTGCAGTGATCATTTTAAAATTAATTAATTCATTTATTTACTTTATATCCTGATTAGTTTTAACACAAGAGAGATCTCCAGTAACAAAATATGGGATTTGTACTCCATTCCTTAAAGCCTGAGTACCAGAAAGCAATCTAAAGTGAATGTAAAATGACATTGGCTGTCATGGTGATGGATAGGTAATACAGGAAGGACTGTGTATTATATACTAGGTATTATGTACTCGATTATGTATTTACACACATAATATTCATAATGAAAAGGGATTAATGCTTTCATTATCCTTGTCTTACATAGGAGGAAAACAGAGGCAGAGATGTCAATGAATTTACTTAAGATTATACTGAAGACAAGCAGGTAAAGTGAGACTTTTCCCCAGCAATCTGTGAATAGACCACAAGAGCAAAATGTTCTTGGAAAATACAGAAACAAAAGGATCCACAATCAACTGATGGTTTTATAATACAAATAGATAATTGTTTTTCCTAATATGTAGGAGAAAGCGGTGTATTGCCATTTGCATATGGAACTGGCCTTGAATTCACAGTGATCCACCTGCCTCTACCTCCCTAAGTGCTGGGATTACAGGTATGTGCCACTGCACCCAGTTAGTTGCCTAAGGTTCTTTTATTTAATCTTTTTTCCATTTCATTTCTTCTTTTTGGATCCCAGAGACAATCTCTCATTTATACTTGTACTAGGCCCAGACAACGAAGCCCCAGGCCATGTACCCAATCACACCCATTCCTCCTTTAGCCTCCACACTCACATCCTTTATAAGAAGGCTAACTTGGCAATGCAGCGGCCACAGAATGCCCCCTCTACTGATTCTTTAAAGATCAAGGCTGTAAGAGGATGAAGGCATGAGTATGTGGAGACTCCTAGATATCTGCACTACGGGTATCTGACCTTATTCATTAAAGGTGAGAATTTTGCATAAATGCGTCAAGTGGACACTCATTTTACTGAAAACAAAAGCAATTATAGAAAGCAGTTGTCAAACTGAAAGGAAAAACTATTGAATTTGCTCTAAGGGCAATATGGGTACTCAGCCTGGTGACCCAGGGACAATAACCACTCAATTACTTGAGCTGTTGTCAGCCAGGGGGAGCTGGCTGAAAAGACAGTCAAAAACATCACCCTTCCTAGTCCCCACCTGGAGCAGGTTGGACACAAGGATGAACATTTCTTGTATGACCCTGAAATGAGGCTGCAGACAGTGGTAGAAAGCTGCAAAGCTGGGCATCACCTCTACTAGAAGCCACCTGGTACAAATCCAGGAAGCTTTCATTGATGCTTATCTCCACATGGAAGGCACATTCCATGGATGCGAGGCCATCAACCCAATCATCAGAGTCTGGTGTTTCAATGTCACTGAAGGAGATGTGGCCTCCACGCTCATTCTGAAGAGTCAGGAACATCTCTGTGAGTGCAGACCATTCATGCGACTTGCTTAGGAAAAGGCGAGTCAAGTGCTTCTGGTTCAAACCTCCACGGTCACAGAAGGCAGCCATGGACAGACAGATGTTGGAGATGTAGAACTGTAAATGGATGTGGATGTTGATGGTGGCCTCGCAGTCGGGATGGTAGTTCTGTTGCACTTGAGAGGATGTGGCAACAGTCAGGGTGGATGGCAAGAGCAGCAGTGGGTAGGCAACACTTGCTCTGGAAGTGCACAGAGGGTGGTGGTGGCGTTAGCGCTGGCAAAGTTGGTGTGGGAATCCAATTTTGGCTGTTGGGATAACCTGAGAATGAGGGCTCCTGGCTTGTCTGAGCCAAGTCTGAGGCAACACTGGAAAGAAGTAATGGTAGCAAGAGGGGAATACTGTCCATTAAAGGATAAGGGTCAAAGGTCTAAGGGTTGTATGAGGAGTCAACTGTCTGTGTTGAGACGGAAGGGTCAGAGGTTAAGGGTGTGAGTGCTAATTTCTGTAGCAATATGGATACAGTATTACAGTATTGGAGCTAGAGAGATGGTTCAGATGATGAAAGTGATGCACATCAAGCTTTATGGTCTGAGTTCACCCACCAGGGCACATATGAAAGGAGAAAAGTGTTTTCTGACTTCCATAAGAGCAGTGGGCCATAGCATACATATACTAACGTATTAATATGTTTAAGTTATTATAAAATACAATGATTTTTAGTAAATCATCTGAAAATACCCCTGGTTTCTTTTTACTTATTAATTTTTATTTATATGCATATTTTGCATACATGTACGTCTGTGAACCACCACATGCATGCAGTACACATTGAGGCCATCCAGTCTCCTGGAATTAAAGTTAGGATGTGTTCTAGCAATCAACCCAAGTCCTTTGGAAACGCAGCCAGTGTTACTAGCTGCTGAGCTATCTCTCCAGCCCCAAAGAACAACTATTTAAATGTATTTAGTACAAGTGTGGATATTACTTGTATGATCATAAGGATTGTTCATATAATACATATGAACGTATATAATTACGTATACATCTGGTACCTGGGAGAGAGTATTTGTCAGATGGTGTGGAACTGGAGTTACAAATGACTGTGAGCCACCTTGTGGATGCTAGGAAGCCAAACCTACAAATGTTACTATGTGCTCTTTGGTTTTTTTTTTTTTTGTTTGTTTGTTTGTTTTTGGTTTTTGGTTTTTGGTTTGTGGTTTTTTGAGACAGGGTTTCTCTGTGTAGCCTTGACTGTCTGCGACTCACTTTGTAGACCAGGTTGGCTTCAAACTCACAGCGATCCACCTGCTTCTGCCTCCTGAGTGCTAGGATTAAAGGCGTGTGCCATCATCGCCTGACTGTTAATATGTGCTTTTAACCACTGACCCGATCCATCTACCTAGCTCACTCAGCCATCTCTTCAGCCTCTTCCCACTTTCTTGAGACAAGATCTTATGTAACGCAGGCTGGACTTGAAACTGTCAGGTAGTCACAATGAACTCCTGATCCTACTGCCTTCATGTTCCAAGTGCTAAGATCACAGACATACGACATTGTGCATAGTTTATGAGATGCTGGGAACTAAACTGGGACTTTCTCCATGCTAGACAAGCTCACTGCCAACTATGCTACACCAGCAATCTTTTTTGTTCTTTTTGTCTTCTTTTCAAGTCATCTGAATACCATCCAAATATAATTATTTTGTTAAATGTAGTAATTTCTGTGATTCCATTAACTTAATATACAGTTTTAATTGAAAGGTAGTTTTTCTCTGTGACTATAATATCTAGTGACATTTCTAAGAGAGAGATCAGGAGTCAGGGGCAGGTGGAGGCAGGCTGTGACTTTACAAAGTTTTGCATTATTAATTTTAACAATTATTATTCAGATAATTAATATTTAATAATTAAAATTACCTTTATTTAATATTTTTATAGTATTTGTATCATCTAAGTACTTTCTTGCCCTTTATTGTTCATTATCATAGACAGTTTTCATATTAACTTTATTGTCTTCCTTATAAGAACATGACATTGAGGGTTTTTAACGTTCCCTTCTATTTTCTGTGTTCTGTCTGTTTTTCTTTCAGTATTAGTTTTTTTGTTGGTTATAATATCTTTTTTCATTTTCAGGTTAATGAGTACAATCCCCCTATACGAAATGTACAAATTCTAATAATGGTATCCTTTCCCGTGTGTGCGGTTTTGTGTATATATGTATTTTCATGTATTTAGCCATAATTCAATTATCATTTTAAACATTTGTAAAAATATGTGTTTTTTTTGTTTCCTGGGGTTTTTTGAATAGGTGATACATGCTTTAAAAGCGACAGGAGTCTCTTCCTGGCAACTACAGGCTGATTATTTGTGTGATCATAAAGAGGTAGAATATGAAAAGAAAGTAATAATATTCAAGTACAGAAGAAATTTTAGCCTACATTCTATAAAAGCATATGCTCAAGTACAAATGGACTGCTTACATAAAGTCCTTGTTTGAGTAACAATTGAGTCTCCAAATGATTAAATAAATACATTCAAAAGGATTAAAATTGTATGATATTAGAAAGGAGAAGATAACATCTCAAAACAGAGAATTAAACTTCTACTGCAAAGAACAAAAAATGAGAAAGGCGATACATATCTAACTCAAGAAAAATAAAAAATAGCTTTTTATAGAGGCAGCATTTAGTGGAATATAAATAGAGAAAATCAATAAAGAGGTTGTTATATTAAAAACAGATAGATCAAGCTTGGCAGTAACAGCATTTATTATACAAGCTTTCTGAGCTCCAATTCTTAGAACTCACATAAAACACCAGATATCGCTGCATGTGATTTGGTGTGTGCCTGTAACCCCAGTATTGTCGAAGGCAGAGGAGGCAGCCTAGCTTTAGATTCAGTAAGAGACCCTGGCTCAAGGGATAAGGCAGAAAATCACAGAGCAAGCCTATTAACATCTCTGCTATTCTCTGGACACATGCACATATATGCACATATACTACACACAGAGGGACACATGATACACACATAAAATAAGATACACATACCAGACAGATTTATGGACAAGCAGGCAGGAAGACCGACAGACAGACAGACAGACCCAGCATTCAGCCTTCAGACAGCATTATTATGAAAAAATGAACACAAATGATCAACATCAGGAATTAGAGAGAAGACCTCAACATAGATAGAAGAAATAATATTCTCTAATCTAGTTGTGATTCATACCACTACTTAGATATGTTTTTCACTTTTACTAATGACGTTCTCTCAGGAAGAAGTGGTGAACTAGGCTTCAGATTACCAGTCAATTTTGTTTGTTCTCTTCATCAGTGACATAGAATTCAGGCAACTGCTTTCTTTTCTCCCCAGAATTGATGTTGATAGGGCAACCAATGATCAAACTGCAGTAAGCACAGATATTCTAATATATGGAAGGAGCACAATAGATGGTAGAATGCAGGCGGCAAAGCTGTAAATGATGGCGAAAGCACCTTTTCCTTCTGGATAGAGATGCGAAGATCTCTTCAAGTTAAGGAGGTGTATTTTGAATACCATTTGTGATAAGTTTACACATTTAAAAATAGAGCCCTTCAAAGTAGAACGGACTAGCTGAAATATAAAAACTAATATATGACGCATGTGCCCAGAGAATAGCAGTAAAGGCGGTTTGTGATAAACAGTGGGTTCCAACCCCCAGAACCACAAATGCTAGGCGTACACTACTAATAATCTATGTTTTAGAGAAATTATAACTTTTATTTGTTAATCTCATTTTATTTATCAGTACACATTTACTTTTGTTTTTCAAGACAGGGTTTCTCTGTGTAGCCCTGGCTGTTCTGAGACTCAGTATTTAGGCCAGGCTGGCCTTTAACTCACAGAGATCTGCCTGCCTCTGCCTCCAAGTGCTGGGATTAAAGATGTGCAGCATCATACCCAGCTTGTATCTTTAAAATGCTACTTACTTTTCAAAGTGAAAAAGGGAATTTCTGTACCTTTAAAGAAGTTCAATAACTAGATAGAAGTGCATCTTTATCATTTATCTATTCCTTTAAACAGTACTCCAGATGTATAAGGAAATCTCATTAATTTACATAATTTAAAGACAGCTCTCTAAAAATTGATTTTACCATCACACCTATTTTAAGTGTCGAAGGTGTCCTCAGGTTGTCACTTCTCAGATAGCAGAGAATCTCAACTTTTGTATTTCTTTTGCATTGGTTTTATTAGGCTTTTTTTGTCTCTCTTCCAGACCTCCTACCTTGTGTTTTGAGTATGTCATGGTATGTTGTGTTTGAGGAGTGGACTGGGAATAAAAAGCCACAAATTTCAATTCCAGGAAAAAAAAAAAAACACTGGTATTGTTAGCATTCACAATACTAGTTTAAAAATGGAAAAATATTAGCTTTCTCTCTCCCAAAAGATGTTCAAAAATATTTTAAAGTAATTAAAAAAAATAAGTCCTTACTAGTCATTGTAGTGGTTTGAAAGGGCAGTGTCTTCACAAGTTCCTGTATTTGAACTCTTGGCCCGCATTTGGTGGCAGTGTTTTGCTGGAGGAAGCATGGAGCTAGAGGCAGATTTTGAGATTATTTATTTTATGCTCTGGGTTAAATCCAATACTATATTATTTATCCCATTGCTCCAAGTGCTCAGCTTTAGCCACTGGGACTCCTTAAAACTAACTGCCAAGTCTCTCGGTCATGTTTCTCTTCTTTTGTTTTTCCTCTTTTGGCATGTCCTTACTTTCTGATACTACACTAAGTACCATTTCTAGGATCAATAATCTCTTCAGAGAGTTAATTTCTTTTCCAGGCTGGGGCTATGTAGTTGCTCAGTGTACTTAATTGCCCTGATTCAATCCTCAGCGCCACAGAGATAAAAAACAAAAAACAAAAAGCATAGAACTAAGTACCAGGTAAGACTGTACAAGATTGATTAGCACATAAACTATTTCTGTATCCTTTGGAGTTTGAGGACAACTATCTTAGTGTCAGGCAAAGTAAGCCTTACATTATTTGTGAAAAAAGTTCTGAAATAATCACTACAATTTTCTTCATAGTAGATGAAGATTAATAATTCTAGCATGCAGATTCTTAATGTCCTGAAAACCTAGGTAGAGGCTAGAGAGATGGTTCAATGGGTAAAAACATTAGCCAGAAGCCTGTAAATCAAGTTTCATCCCTAGGTCCCACCCACATAGAAAGCTATATGTGATGGTACACATCTGTAATCCTAGCATTCCTACTGTGATTTTGGAGACCGAAGATGGGGGTGGTAGCACAGTAACAGAAAAAACAAGGTGAGAACAGAGATATACATATATATTAATTCAGAAAAAAAGAAAGGAGTCTTAAATAAAATAGCTACAATACAGCATCTGCAACTTGAATGAAATAGATTTATTGTAGACTTTGTCTTTTGTAGCCTTTATAAAGAACATACATCTCACACCTAAAAATAATTACCACTATAAAGGAGAAATGTTTACTTGAAAGCACAAGTACTTTCAAGTCAGTAGGTGGCAGAGTTGAGACATCAAATCAGATCTACCTGATTCTCTGAGGTTTGAGAATGACATTAAGAAAATGGTTTCTACTTCTATTTTATTGATGTATAGAAAACAAAAATCTACGTATTTAAGATGTAAATAGAATATGGCTCATTAGAGCATTTTCCTAGCCTGAAGGCACTAAATTTAATCCTTAGCACTACAAACAAACGCAGTGCTGGAAATTTCAGGCTAGCATGTAGTCAGTAGTGTAGTGCTTGCTTGCCTTGCTTCTGAAAGTCTCTGGTTCAGATCTGCAAGGCCTCTCCCCTGCCAAACAAGATGAACTAAATGTTTATATAAAATTTCATGTCTAACTCAGCTACTTCTACCAGACCTCAACCATGATATATGTGTGTGTGTGTGTATATATATATATATATATATATATATATATATATATATATATATATATATTTACATAGATAAAATATAAAACATATATTTTATATGTCTTCTGTTTACTACATAGTAGTTATTGAGCAGGTAACACCTGAATAAGTCTGACCCACTTTCATGCTTAAAATGAGGACCACTAAGCATGTCTTTTCTCTCAATCTATAATTAACCGTGTGCACTAATTTGGGAAAGTGTTACACAAAAATTTCCAGGGAATGCTATGTAACAAATTGTCCACTTTTAAGAATTATGAATGTGTCACAAAATCTGTTTTAAGTAAGAACTTTTAGTACACAAAAATATAAGTGTGGGAGAAAGCAAATCTCAAAAGCTACTCTTCTTATCTCTTACTCTGGAGCCTTCTTAGAATGTAATAAACATTTTGAAAGAGTTACCTTGAAGCAAGGAAGGAAGGCAGGACCACTTCGATCTAAATGCCTTCCAATATATTCTACTAGAAATGCTATCGTTTTAATCATTTACACAAATTTTATGACAGATTTTTAAAACTACTGAGAAGGTAATAAACCAATCAATATTAATTTAAAAATCCATTTTAAAGACAACATCTCTCATCTAACGCATGGACAAAACATAAATCACTTCTTCTGATGTTTTAAATGTATTTTGTAATATTACAATTGCTTCTTTCCTCTTTCAAGTATTTATTTAGCCCACATTATGTGCGAGAACTTTGTAGCTATGGATCAAACAAATGAGAAACAGTGCTGTCATAGGGAAAACAGTCTTGAGTAGAAGAAAGCAAACAACTAACAAATACAACACATCAACTTAAGATGGTTATAAGATGGTTAAAGAATATTTCTTTATTAAGAAAGTGAAACTGCACAATGACCTGACTGCAATCAGCAAACTTAAGACATTCCCATTTGGAAAAGAAAACAACTGCCAAAGCCCTAAGACAGGGCATGTGCTCGTATTATGAGGAAGGAAACAGAACAAATAAGTAAGTGGTGGAGTCAAAGGAGATATGGTGAAGATTCTTCTGTAGGTAAATGAGATTACAGGATGGAAACAATTTTACCTTATAAGTAATTCTGAATTCTTTGATTTTTACTGAGGGAGATTTAAAGCCATCACAGAGAAGAGATGTGTGTTGCTTTGTATTGTTTTTGAGACAGTTCTTACTTATATGTACCAGACTAGCCTGGAACTCACTATATATAGTCTAGGCTTAATTCACTATCTTTCTCACCTCCTGAGTATTATTGCATCTACAGGCATAAACCACCATGCATATTTAAGAAAATGCAAAAAGTCATTCTAGGCTACTATTTTAAAACTACATAAATAACAGTGAGATGACTGAGTAGATAAGCCTGCCACCAAGCTTGATGGATGACCTGAGTTCTAGCCTTAGAACTCACATGATGGCCAGAGAGAACTGACTTGTGCAATTGTTCTCTGACCGACTGGCGTGTGCCCCTCCCTTTTCCCACAAAATAAATAAATAAAGAGGAAGCAGTGGGGTGGGCAGGTAAGGGGAGGTGGATCTTTGAAAAGATGGGGAAGGTAGGGATTATAACTACATTGTACAAAATTCTCAAATAACTAATAAATAAGTAAGTGTAAAGTTTTTAATTATATTGAAAAGGTAAAAAGAGTCTTATGATGGTAGTGGTGACGTATTAATCACACATTTTGTTACTGTGGCAAATACTTGAGAGAAACAATTTAAAAAGGAAGGTGATTAAATTTTGCTTATGGTTTTAGAGATATCAAAGCATTGCTGGTTGGATACATTGCTTTGAGTCTGAGGCCAGGCAGAGTAGCATGGTAAGAGAAGTATGTGGCAGAGACTGTTCACCTCATGGTGGGCAGGCAGCAGAAAGGGGCAGAGAGAAGACACACCACAGTGACCTATTTCATTCACCGAGGCCTTACATGAGCCTGTAGGGTCACCTAGATGGTTTTGATCTAAAGAGACAAGTACATGGGTGAAGTTACTAGTTACCATGGCCAGATTATTTGAGAAGGAGTACAAAATGGAAAATAAAAAAACTCCCAGTAAAATACTGATGAAGTATTTTTCTTATGCTAGACAATTTACTACTAGAAACTACATGAAAAAGGCTCTTTGGTAGTTAAGAACAGTTCACAAATTAGTGTAGAATACCACAGCAAGGAAGAACTAATTCTAATTTATATTAGAACATAAGACATATCATTTGAAAACAAGAGGATAAACTAGAATAGAAAATCCAGACACAGGCAAAGTAAACATGGAAACCAGGTAACTAAAGCGACTATGCTGAAGAGGGGATGTTTGTTAAATGTTGTTTTAACAACTAGACAGCCATGCAAAATAAATCTTACCCATAATTCATTACATATATGACAAAAACTACTACTTATAAAACCAGCAACGCCAATGAAGATTAATTGCTTGTTAATTTATGAACAGATTTTGCTTTTGCTTCGAGCACTAGAATTTAAGGTGGTTGTTTTTCTTTTCTTTTCTTTTTTGTAGGACCTTTCATCTCTAGAGCCTTCTCTACCAAACAAAAGATCAAGTGCTCCTTCTTTAAATTGTGTTTGTACTCACTGTTGCTGAGACATGATGCCCCTCATGATATGTCACTTATTTAGCATACAGTACTTTCTTGATGCACCGGCATGAATGCTTTACACAACAGCTACCTCTGGTGTTGTAAATTTCAACTGTAAAGCAAACCTGTAAAATTTACATCCTTGCTTTTGCTTTCCCAACTGTGCTATCTTTGAATAACCTACGGTCAGAGTAAAGTGAAGCAAAACAGTCTTATGAAATGTGGAAGAAGATTCCAAAAGAATAGAGAACTAAAACCAAGTTTCTCTGGTACTATCGTTGGAAGCTGGGTTCAAGCATGAAAGGGAAGCATCCTAGCACCCAGCCCATGAGAAATAAAATATCAAAACACTAACAATTTCCCTTACTTTCCTCCATCTGCTCCCCCCGCCCCCCACCGCCATTTCTCTCTGATTAAGCGTAGAAAGGTAAAGACGCCACCTACTTTCCAAATCAAAGCCTTGTGTGAACTGGATGTCTTGCTACCATAATAACTGCTAGCTAAGCAGAGCACTGTAGAAACAGCACTCAAGGACAGACCAATACAGAAGAAAGTAAGCCTAGTTCTTTCAAATATAGAACATTATTCATTAGATGTTACATGGAGATTTCTTCAGTAAATTAACTTTTAGTTGAAGCAGTGCATATCTTTTGGGAATGTAGGTTTTAGAAATACGCCAAAAAGCAAGTAATTCTGTGACCATGTTTTACGTTTCTAGCATACTTACAGTTTTTTCATGATTCTCAAAAGCCTCTCTGGCTTCTTCATATGTGCAGACTTCTTCTTTACACTCACGCTCAATGTTGCCCTGTCTTATTTCTTCAAAAAGCCCATTGGCTCTTGGGTAGCGTTTTAATACTGAGTTGGCCTTTTCTCCTGTGAGAAAAACTAAAAAGAGATATAATAATAAGCATAAAAAAGTAATAAGAAACTCATGGAAGAACTCAGTATACAAGAAGGAAATTGCCAGATGCTCCTCAGAAAATACAGACAACATTTTAAACATCTTTCAGTAAATCAGGAGTGAAGTAATGTTTAACTTCAAATAAATCCATTCGATAGCTTCCTTATGATGGGAATATGTCCTTTTAGTCAACATGGTCCTAAGCAGGAGCAGTAACATAATTAATTAGCAAAGTTATATTCTGACTTTAGCACATTCCTGACCATCACAGATGTTTAAAAATAGTAATAATGATATCACTACTTATATTCATTACTGTAAGTGGATACCCAAATGCATTCTGTATCCAAACCAAAAGCCAGTCTCTAGATGATCAGTCTCTGCCTACCTAAAAATAAGTACAAATCCAATTGACCTAATAATATAAACCTAGAGAACCATTCCTTAAAGAGAAGACAACATGGTGAATGGCTCATTACAGCTTGCAAAATAAAAAATTATATTTCAAAGAAATCTCTGAAATCAACGAGATATAGAAGATGAATTTATCTACGTCTCAGCCCAAGAAAACAGTAATAATAATTTTGTTCTAAATATATTTAAATTATATATAGTATAGCTGTACTTCAAGGCATTCAATCTCCTTTCATTGTCCTTAAGGAAAAGTCATTTTCCATAAATTAAAAAGGCATATCGGCATATGTTAGAAACATTCAAAGTGCATTTGTGAAACCTAGTGGAATAAATATGGCACAGCAAGTGCAATACCACCTGGGGCCACACAGTAAGGCCAGTTCTTAGAAGACAAACAGTCGGTTGGGAATATAGCTCAATGGTAGTACACTTGCCTAGTGTGTCTATAGCCCTGGGTTCACGCTCCAGCTCTGCAATAAATAAATGTAGTAAATAAATAAATTCAAGAAAAGCAGACACTGAGTATAGTTATGTTTATCTTTATGGAGGATACAATTACCTTTATATCCAAGAAAATTTGAGTTCTACTTTATGTTCTGAAAGTCTTATTTGCCTGGTACATAAATACCATGCCACTATAATTTAATCTCTGTTAATGTAAAACGAGTAGATAATTTACATTTTTACCAACTTCTAACATGCAAAAAGGGCACTACAGTGGTTAGAAAGATGGTTCAGGGACTAAGAACATTTAATGCTCTTGGAGAGGACTCAAGTTCAGTTCCCAGCACCCATACAATGGTCCATAACTATCTGGAAGTTCAGTCCCATAGGCTTCAACACTTCCTTGGTCTCTATGGACAACTGAACATAGACACACACACGCACGCACGCACACACACACACACGTGTACATGAATGCATCTGAGCGTGCTTATAAAATAAATCTTAAGAGTGGGCTGGAAAGATAGCTCAGTGGTTAACAGTACTTGTTGCTCTTACGGAGGACCCAGGTGGGATTCCGAGCATCTACATGGTAGTTTACAATCTGAAGACAATTGTAACTTGTAGTGGAAGTTTTGGTGTTTATAAAAACTCAGTTATGTTATGTAAACATATCTTTGTTTTAATCTCAGGTGTGGGATATGTGGCTAATTCAGATTGTCCACAGCAGACTATTTGCCTTGTGTGGGCTCTGAGATGGGTTCTTTGTCAGATCCAGATAGTTTAATTCTGAAGACTCTGGAGAGGGAATAAATTCCAGAGCCCAGAGAGAGAAAGGGACTCTGAGAAAGAAGGAGAATGCTCCTGGTTGTTGATGATGCAGTTTGAGGAGAAGTTGTTGGAGATATCCTGAAATGAAGATTGGACTTTCTCCAAGGAACACAATGACCCTAACCAGCAGGAAGTAGCAAGAGAACTATGCCACCTCTCTCCACTAACCTTCTTTCTCTCCTAATTGGTGTTGGGGTGTTGAAGGAGGTGAAAAGAGAAAGAGGTATAAGAACCCCATTAAAATAGATAAAAACTACACCTACAGTAACTCCTGTTGCAGGTGACCAAACATCTTCTGGGCCCTACACAAGCACCAGCCATGCAAGTGGTGCCCTTATGTACATACAGGCAAAACACTCATACACGTAAAATAAATCTTATTAAATATTGTTTTTAAATTGTATTAGTGGCTTGGTGGTTAAGAGTGCTTGCTATTTTTCCAGAGGACCCATACTCAGCTCCTGGAAATCTGACATCATCATTTGGCTTTTGGGGTATCTGTAGGCAAGTGCTCTCTCTCTCTCTCTCTCTCTCTCTCTCTCTCTCTCTCTCTCTCTCTCTCTCTCTCTCTCTCTCTCTCTCACACACACACACTAATACATCTTTTTATCACTATTGAATTTTATTTTGTTTTTCCACTAGGTCTTCAAGATCCAGTTTATATTTTACACACATGATTCATTTCAATTCAGATGTTAAATTTTAATTGAGAAAATGTAATCTGTGTTTGAATTTCATAAAATGTAATCTTCTACGTAGTCACATAAGCAGATTGAGAAGCTTTCTAAAATTGAACCTAGTCATAAAAATCATCTTCAACAGGTGCAGTCTTGTTGACAAAAATGGGTGCATCTTTTTGGGATAACTGATTTCCTTTGAAGAAAACTTGACAGCTTAAAATTGCATGAATTCTAGTTCAACAATCTTTTCTCCTAGTCACAATATATCTTTTGTATTTGTAACCAATTCCCAGGCAATCCTTCTATTACCACAGTTTAAGAGTCACCGCCCTAATATCAGTTCCTTAGAAGATGAGTTCTGAATGTTTATGAAAAACTTTGGATTAAACGATTTAAAACATTTTACTGGGTGATTTTTAAGGTCTTCAACATCTATTTAATAGATACATTATAATTCTCTTGAAATGAACATGTCTGGTATTGTTTTGACTATGGTAATGCTTTTCAAGACACATTTCAATAAATTGTAACACTTTAGCCACTGGTCATGTCTACATTTATTTATTTATTTAATCACTTTATAGCCTGATCCCAGCTCCCTCCCTCTTCTCCTAGTCCCACCCTCATGTCCCTTCTACCATTTCCTCCGCTGCCTCTTCTCAGAGAACGGAGGTCCTCAAGGTATCAGCGGTCATATTTATATCCTCTAAAGTAACATAGAGGTCTCCTCCAATTAATAGGAGATATTAACCTGCTTTTACTGAGAGTTCCCTTTTCCAAGATAAACTTTTTCCCCTTCTTCAGTTGTTTGTTATTTAAGTGGATATGATTTTTCTGGACCAACCTCCCCTCATAAACTAGTGTCCTGTGTTGAATGTGGTATGTAGTAAGAATTAAAATTTTCAGCTTCCTTATTTTTAAACACAATGCACGTTAATTCATTGTAAAATGTTATCAACTTTTAGACCAGTCTTCCTGAGCATAAATCAAATAATCAATAGTAAGAGATTTTGAACTCTCAACAGGAAAAAGGTAAAATAGTATGAAGAGGAAATTACCTTCTCATGAGAGATAAATGGAAGATGAGTGTTAAGGAAAGTAGCTAACTCCTCAAAACAGAAATCAAGCTAACGGAATAAATGATATATCAGGATACTAATCTTCTAATCCCAGACTAATCAAATTACTAGGAGCATTCTACATAAACATCTCTCATGTATTTCTGCTAAAGCAGAAGCAAGGTAACATAATACTAAGAACTTTAGATGCTGGCAAGTTAAGTACCAAGAAGCAAGGTAACAGAATACTAAGAACATTAGATGCTGGCAAGTAAACTTTATCTCCCTGAAAATTAGAGTTAAATAGATGATACTACATGAAGTAAATTTTTGACCAATAGTAAAAAAAAAAATAGTTCTATAGCTAAGTTTTGGAACAAGAAATGAAAAAAAGAGCATTTAACAATCCCAAAAAGTAGTTTGGGAATCTAATGGACAGTTTATTGGGTGCTTTCCACTAAGGCTATCAACTGATTTTGATCCCTGGAATTTACAGAAGGTAAGAACTTTCACAGGCATACTCCATGGACCATGTACATACACACAAATGCTCATGTACACACAAATACCCAGACAAATATATGTAAAAAGAATTTTACTTTTATTTATTTATTTATCTATTCTTGGTTTTTTGACACAGCGTTTCTCTGTGTAATAAATAGCCCTGGCTTTCCTGGAACTCTCTTTGTAGACCAGGTTGGCCTTAAACTCACAGATATCCCCCTGCCTTTGCCTGCCAAGTTCTAGGCCACCACACCTGGCTGTTCTTTTTTTTTTTCAGAAGAGTATAATATGGCATCTATGACCTATAAGATGAAGTCACATTATCTATTTTTCATAGTGCTTTTATTTACTGAAAATTACGTTCTGTAATATATTCTCATCAGTTCCCCTCCTTCAATGCCTATCAGATACTCCCCACCTACCCAATTCCATTATCTTCTTTATCTCTCTCTTTAGAAAACAAATAGGCAAACAAACAAACAAAATTAAAACAACAAAAGAAAAGCAGAAACCCATGAAAACACAAAATTGGAAGCCATAATATACAAGCAAAACACCAGTAAGACAATAAATGCTCAGACAAAGTAATGAGACAAAAAAAAACCTACAAAAATACCATTGAGTTTATTTGTGTTCACCATCTACTGCTGGGCATGGGGCCTACTGTTAAGGGGATTTTAAATGCCCAGTGAGACTCGATTTTCGAATTTTTCCTTTGCAAGTGGTATCAACTGCAGACATCTTCTTGGGTAGGAATGTCCACATCCCTCTCTATCTGGCTGGAACCCGTGAAGGCTAAACACTGGACAGTATCCAGGCTGCAAAGCTTGTTTTGGAACATTTTCTGACTGCATGGATTTGCATTAGGAATTTGACATCCAAACCTAGAGACTAAGGGTGTAGCATGATGTTAATGCTTAGCATATGTAAAGCTCTGTGTTCAATCTTCAGTCTAAAAATAAATCAAACTAAACCAGTGATATTTGAAACTTGGGTTGGTATGTTTCTTTCTGCCTTCCTCCTTAATCTATGTGAGTGAAGCTGAAGCTGACAGAAATTGCATACATGATTTAGTCATGGACCACATGATAGACCAGTATATAGAATACAAATGTACTTTAAGAATATAAAATGCTATTTAAAGGTAAACAGTTTTTTCCCTAAAGGAAGCAAACAAACCACTTTATTAAGATTCAGCAAGAAAATTCTGACTGAAGAAAATATTTCAAATCTAAAACTGATATGCAAATACTCAAAAAAGAAAATTACTTATTGAAGAAAAACATAACTTTTCATTACTTCAAAATGATCTGTCATACTTTCTTCAAAAGACACAAAAAATAAATGAAGTAAGAGAGCTTTTTAAGTGATTCCCTAAATTACTGAGTTAAACCAAAATATACAATAAATACCAGCACATAAATGTGTTGAATTTAATGCACAGGTTGGTAAAACTTATATTTTAAACAGCAAATAATATTCAGCCAAGTGAAATCATATCTGCAAATTTGCTGAAAAACAGCAGAGAGCAAGGCTTAAAACTATACCCACAACTGGAAAGCTCTCTACTCTATAGTTATCTAATTAGTTTTCTCTTCTTGGGTCTGATTTCACTGAAGAACATTTACATTTTAAAGTGGACAGCATTATTTGTCTTGGAGCATGTTTACCGAAGAAAAGTATCTAGAATGAGAACTTGACAACTCATGATGAGGAGCAGATGACCTGTGACCTTAATAACAAAGATTATAGAAGTACACAAGGAACTCACTGAAGACTGAAGACTTAACACAATGGGCTCTGTTGGTGGTCAGAAGACAGGCATATTTTTCCAGTGAGTGTGTATGTTTTGGACATGGGCAAGGGACCTCTGAAAAGTATTTTGAGCTGGTTTTGTAGTGAGTAGCAGGATGGGGGCATCAGGAGATAGTGATAAAAGATATCCTGGGAAAACATAGATGTGAACAAGTGATTGGAATTGTGCAAACAAGGGCTGTAAAGGAGGCACAGTGAGCTCATAGGTATGGCTCAAGTAGAAGAGATCTGGGAAATGAAAGCAGGATACCAGCAAATTGCTGTCCCATGGAGGCCTAATCTTAAACTACATTTCAAATGTTTGATAGTCGCTCAAGGTTTATTAATCCAATACTAGAAAGCCAGAAGGAGCAAATGGAAGAGGAAAGGTTCCGTCATATAGGCAGGTTAAAGGATACTAAGATTGTAGTGTATATTTATGACTGCAAAAAGAATGGAAAGGAAAGGTCAGAAATGAAAGCTAAGATTACAGAGCACTCTCTTTGGCCACTTCACTCACCGTGCATCTTTTCCCTCAGTCAAACCAAAATCTAATCAGCATAGTGGATGGAGTACATCTTTGATTCCAGAACTCCAAAGGAAGAAAAAAAGTGGGTCTCTGTGAGTCTCAGGCCAGCGAAGGATATATAGTGAGACCCTGTCTCAAAAACAATAAACGAAGCAATAACAGAACACCAAATCTCGTCAGTTTACAAAATGATCCTTTTGGGTCTCCACAATTTTTCAACTGATATTTCCTCTGCCTGGTGAACTCCTACTCAAATATAATACCTTCTAAGACCCCATTTCAACTTTTTGGACAGATTTACCATTGAATCTAACAATTTACATAGAGTTTGATTAGAAAAATCAATCATACTTTTCGCATGACACTTGTTCCCTATCAAGGGTATAAACATGATTCTAAGACCCATGTACTATGAATATTTTGGTCCAGTGTTTGTCTATTGTGCCATCAAGTAAAGAACTCAAAACAGAGCATGATTCAAAAAGTGTAGAGAAAATGAAAAGAGAATGGGGAATGGGAGAAACTTGGAGACTGAATGAAAAGAAAGGTGTAGGTGCCTCATTATGATGTTCCTCAACTTTAATGTCCATATGCTGTATAAAACATACTCGCACCCAAATTTCTTGCACATATTTTCTGCTTTTCAACCAAAGAAAACTACCTTTCAAACTTGATAAAAACATTTTTCTTTATCCTTCCCTGAGAGAATACATTCTCTTGTTTTATAAAAACTATCTGATTTAGTACAGTGGTTTTCAACCATCCTAATGCTGTGATCTTTTAATACAGTTCCTCATGGTGTGGTGAACCCCAACCATAAAATGACTGTAATTTTGCTACTATATGTTTACTTTTTTGCTTATACTTATTTTTGTTAGCTCTTGATAGATTCATCATTAGAATTTTAACAAGCCACACAGAGGTGGCTGTTATGAATGGAAAAACCACATATGCAACAGGTGTGCAAGAATTGAGAGCCATGCACAATTATAAGAAAAATTATATTATTAATTTTACAATTTTAAAAATTATAGTATCTTATAATTTTATAAATAAAGTTTATATAATTAATTATATTGTACTAAATTTAGCTGGATAATCCAGGTGGCTATTCAAACATTTTATATACTAATTTTGGACATTAATAGTAACATTTTATTTATTTAGAAATTCTTAAGTAAATCCAATCTCATGAAGATAAATATGGGCGGTCATATTCAACTGTGCTGCAATATACTTTTATGCTTACTTCACAGTGCATTCTCATTCCATTAGACAAATCAAAAGCCCTTTTCTTCTATCCATATCCTCAAGCCACATGATGAGACTTGAATGCAACACTGAGCATTAACACTAAAAAGTATATGCTGACAGGAACAAGAAGTAAAAGTTAATTAATCTGAATGCAAGGCAAACGAAAATAATGTTCTTCAAGGGTTACTTAGAGAAAGATTTAACTCCTCTCAAACTGACAGGGCTCAAAGCAGTAGCCATCACTATTTTTATTATGATGAAGCGAGTCACCATAAAGGACCATGTGGTGTCCAGGATAATGGTCAGAAAGACACTGTTTATATCAATCTAATGTAGAACATAGACAGTATAATATGTATTCTATGTGACAGTTGCAGTCTAGACTCTAAGAATGTATAATTGTACTAGCAAAGCACCTAATACATTTAATCAAAATGTCCCATTTCATACTTATCACAAAACATTCAGCTACAGTTCTCTCTAGTCTACAAATAGAGTCCAACAGAAAAGGGAAGTGTCCAACAGAAAAGGGAAGTGAAGTTCAGTAATAAATATGTTCTGTTTTGTTAAAACATGGATTCTAGTGATGCATTCAATACTGAAATTAGCCCTTAAATGTTAATTTGATCTAGAAATGATAGCATGAAAAGAGTATTCTTAATTTGTAGCATAAGGAAAACTGTTCAGTATTAAGTTTGCAATGCCCTATGTGCAGCTACTGACTGAGTATTGCGGGTCACTTTGAACTAACTAGAGAATTTAGATGAAGTCTAAATTGCTAGAATTCTATTACATGTCTCAGATGAAGTTTTCTTCTAAGACACTGTGATACTCTCTAAAAAAGTTAAAAAATGAGATTTCATGGAATATACAGAATAAGACATATAATCTATTTTTTTAAAGGGAAAGATTTATTTTTACTTTATGTGTAGATGTATTCTTGCTTCTATGCATGCCTGGCACTAAAGACACTGGAAGAGGTTGTCAGATTCCCTGGAACTGGAGTTACAGGTTATGAGCCACCACATAGGTGCTGAGACTCAAACCCAGGTCCTCTGAAAGGCCAGCCAGTGCTCTGAACTGCCAAGCCATCTCCTCAGCCTGTATCTGTGCCTTCTTACTGTTAAAAGTCTACACGTAGCAAAATATGGTCTGAGATCTTACTTGTGGCCTGGTGTTACAATAAAATGTATCTGTTCAGGCTAGGAAACCAATAACTGACACAAAGAGACTGAAATATAATTCAAAGCTGCAATCACTATGCTGGGCAGAATCTAAACTGCTACTTTTTTTTTTAACAACAAACTACTCTAATCCTTATAACCCAAATATAATCCAAGCTCTTGCCAATCTCATCCTCAGTGGCCTCTCTCCTCCAACTCTCAACCTTCAACTCTTCCTTGTTATCAGCTGTCAACTCTTGGCTCCTCCCCCTCTCCAGGAAGTCCCATCTTCCACTTCCTGTCCTTCTGCCCAGCTGATTGGCTAAACAGTGTTTTATTGATAGTTGTTACATCTACTCAACACATCCCTCCACAGCCTGGTTAAAGGGGAGACCTATATCTTATAAGCCTGTAAAAATATGGATACTATAAATATTTATTAAGAAACAATCTAATAATTGTTAAAGCCAAATTGATCAACAGAATTGTGGATGGGTTTTATTCTCTTTGCACATTGAAATGACTTCAGTAGGCTCAAATTAGTATTTTTGAATCAAAGGATTTAAAATGTGAAAAGTATTTTTTGAAATTCATTTAACCCAATGATACTATCCTAAAGGTAACTAGCAAAGGAATCCTCTTCAAATCAAAACGATAGGGAGAAACAAAAACAGGAAAAAAAAATCTAAAATAGAGTTCTTCTGTTGGAAGCCCTTTCTTTTCTCCCTTCCCTCAGGGCCACATTTAGAAAACTTAATGCTTCACTGAGTGTAATAAAACCACTGATCCATCTCAATCCCTTCATTTTACTGACTAGGAAATGGAAATGTACAGTCTAAGTGACTAAACCAAAACACACAGTTTGATTATAGGGTTAGAACTTGCCTCTGTCTCTAGAACCACCCACTGGTCTCTCTTTAACTCATAAGAAATACAATTATATCATAAAGATGAAAGACAAACCACAGGCTCAGTAAAAGTTTTACAAATTATATGTGATAAAAGACAGTTACACAAAACAAAAACAGGAGGGCTGTTAAGTTCAAGGTTAGCCCTGACTACATACTCAAACCTTGAGTCAAAAATTCAAAAAGAAAAAAGTCATTTCATTAAACAGATAAACAACTCTTAAACTCAAGAATAAAAAAAAAACCAAACCAGATGGATTAACAAATATGCTGATTACCTTAACAAATACTTCACCAAAGATAAGTATAAGATGTCAAATAAATCTATGAAAGAACTAGTGGTTCCCAACCTTCCTAATGCTGCAACCCTTTACTACAGTTCCTCAAGTGTAGTGACCCCAAACCATAAAATGATTTTTGTTTCTACTTCATAACTATAATTTTGCTACTGTTATGAATCATGTTTTAGAGAAAGAACGCAGAATAAAAATTTCCAAGATCTTCAAAGTGGAAGATATATAAGGTTACAGACTATTGGGTATGGTGTGTCCTTTGTGGTTGATGGAAATGCTTAAGAAATAGATGGCTATATAGTACTATGGTTGTAATAAACGATTGCAATCAGTAATTCACAACTATAGGTAACCTGACCCAGGCCTTCAAAAGATCAGCCTTATAAATAATCAATGAAGGATAGGTGAGGGAGGATCATGGAGCCTTACTCTTTACCTCTGACCTACTGGCTACTAATAGAACCACTGTGTTTAGTTGTATACCTATGGCTGAGCCCACCGAACTCCAGCCATTAGCTCCAAATCCATGATCACATGGATGCCCTGACTAATCGCAGTAGGTGGCAAATCAAAGTGAATAGATACAAATATAAGAGAGAGATTCATAAGCATGAGATGAGTTAACAGAGGTGGGAGGTTAGAGTTGTCAGTGTGCATTGTGTACATGTGAAAAATTGTCTAAAATCAAATTTATGTAATAAAAAATAATTTAAAAACCCAATTTATATACCAAGTGTTATATTCTCAAATCTACATTAAGAGGCAAAAAGACTGCATCAATCATACAAGCTCTTATTAATGGGTTTTAAGAAGTAGCATGTCCATTAAACAGGTCTTTTATTCCCTAGTGGAAAACACTTGCCAGGAAGAAATAATGGTAGCTGTCAGCCCCAAGCAGATTTGTATTACTGTTATAAAATTAGGAAAATTAAGTGCTTACAATAAACTTGTGACATCATCTAAACTGCAGCAACATGAATGTCACTGTAATAAAGAGACTCAAATTTAATAGAGACAAAATGAAACAATTAATTGACTTTAAATGAATGCCCTTAGTTGAATCAGGGAGCTCCCAAATAAAATTAAGCCATATATTTTGGGACTGTCATTTTGCAAAGAATTGAGACGTGTTATGTCTACTGTCATCTTCCTCATAGTGCTATGCTACGTTATTCCTGGCTTAAGCCCCAAAGAACTCAACCATGTTCTCAACTTATCAAGACTTACTATGAGGACAGAGCTTTAGTCTATGCAGGACCAATGTTTTTGTTTTGTTTTGTTGGTAGTTTTAAAGAAAGCATTTTATTTTCTGAGTTTTGTGATTTTATACCATATAACTATCCTTTAAGAGATTGGAATACTGGCTGGAGAGATGACTCAGCCATTAAAAGTGCACACTCAAAAAGAAACCAGAATTCATTAACTGCTTTGTGTTTTGTTTCATTTTTATCAAAGTCTTCCTTGTACCATTGGGGAAAATAACCCTTAAATAGCAACACACAAAGAGCTAATCACTATGAACCTGTTCTAAATCCTAAGGATCATTTTCTAATTTGTTTCTTCTTCTTCTTCTTCTTCTTCTTCTTCTTCTTCTTCTTCTTCTTCTTCTTCTTCTTCTTCTTCTTCTTCTTCTTCATTAAAATCGTTTTTGTTTTTGTTTATTTGTTTGAATGTTTGAGACATTTGGACATGGGTTCTTTCTTTTAATTAAAAATTTTTTTTCAAGGCTTCTTAATCACCATTTTATCATCATCATCAGGGGAACTTTTTTGCTTTTTGTTTGTTTGTTTTTAAAACAAGTTTTCATCTTACCCTCCCCCATTCTTTCTTATCTCTCTCTTAACTCTGTCTCCTCCTCTCCCTTCCTCTCTCTGTCTGTCTCTCTGAGGTACCCCTCCCCCTTTCCTCCTCTCCCCATGCACATTTAATAAACCTCTTGTAATTAAAAAATAAAAAAGCAAGCCGGGCGTGGTGGCGCACGCCTTTAATCCCAGCACTCGGGAGGCAGAGGCAGGTGGATCGTTGTGAGTTCGAGGCCAGCCTGGTCTACAAAGCAAGTCCAGGACAGCCAAGGATACACAAAGAGACCCTGTCTTGAAAAACCAAAAACAAACAAACAAACAAACAAATAAACAAAAATAAAAAAGCAGGTTTTCACATATGACAAATTGGCCTTCAACTGTAAAGATGAATTTAGATTCCTGATCTTTCTCCCTCCACCTTCTGAGATCCTGGTTTACAGGCCTATGCCATCATGCCCAGCCCAAGTGATGCCACCTCTGACATCACTATTCTATATCCACTCATAGCAGATCATCAAGGTCATGGTACCAGTATGTGTGGAACATGAAGAGAAAAAGTGACTTTTCAGACTCAGGTTTTCTAAATCTAAGACACTCTTCTAAACTTTGAACTTTGTTTTTCACCTGAGCATTTGAATGCATTCCAAAATCAGAATACTGTAAAAGGAGAAGGAGAGAAAATGTTAAGCTACCTTCACACTTCCTCATTATTGTTTCCAAATAATCCCTGCTTGCTACTCCAGGTATGATAAGTTCTATAAAGAAACGCAGAAAAGCAGCATGTTAAAAGATGCATGGCCATATTTCCTATTTTGTAAATGATGGGAAGGAGCACCTATGGTTTACTTTTTTGTTGTTGTTGTTATTTTGGTTTTTTGTTTTGTTTTGTTTTGTTTTTTGTTTTTCGAGACAGGGTCTCTCTGTGTAATCCTGGACTCCCTTTGTAGACAAGACTGGCCTCTAACTCAGAGATCCAAACAACACGATGGGCTTCCTCAGCACTTCTGGTCTTAAGGTGAAGACAGTAGCCATGAATAACAAATAGATGCCACAAATTACAGAAAAAGCAGTTATAAGTGCAATGAGTTCTAGCACAGAAAATAATTTCATATAACAGATATATTTTTACAAATCAGAATTCAGTTTATAAAAATTACCACAGTAAAAAAAGCAATTTGTTGCTCTTTTTCTTCCAGTCCCAGGCTCTGTGGGAGCCACAGGTTACCTTGAACACATGGCCAGGTCCAAGAACCACACCACATGCAACCAGTCCCGCAAATGGGACAGAAACGGTACCAAAGATACGACTCTCTTAAGGGGGTTGACCCCAAGTTCTTGAGGAACATGTGCTTTGACAAGAAGCACAACAAGAAAGGCCTGAAGAAAATGCAGGCAAACAAGGCAAAGGCAACGAGTACATGTGCAGAGGCCATTAAGGCCCTTGTGAAGCCTAAGACCATTAAGCCCAAGATGACAAAGGGGCCCAGCTGCAAACTCAGCCAGCTTGCTTTCATCGCTCATCCCAAGCTTGGAAAGAGGATTCGAAGCTACATGGCCAAGGGTTGTAGGCTCTGCCAATCAAAGCCCAAGGTTCAAACGAGGGCAGCGGCTGCCGCTGCAGCTAAGGCCCAGGCTTCAGCCCCAGCTCAGCCTCCCAAAGGTGCCCAGGCCCCTGTGAAGGCCCCACAGAAGAGGCTTCTGCCTATGTGAAGACAGATGGACTGGTGTGACACACCTACCTACACACTATTTACAGATGCCCAGTGTCCTATGCTGTTTTTACAAATAAACCCAAGGCAAGAAAAAAAAAGCAATTTCTTTTGTGGAAAAAGATATTATTTATAAGGAATCCAAGATGGCCAGCCCAAACACATACTGTGCCTGATCAGCAGGACAGCAGTGATTGCACAGTGACCTAAGGGCCGAAGTCAGAACTATATATCACTAGGGTTAGTGAGAGGGGTCCACACTGTGTGGAGCATGGGTGGGTCTAGCCTCTGGACATCTGGTTAATCCATAGAAAAGTCCCTGGGTCCCTGCGGCATGTGCACAGCCTCCTCAGTCCAGCCACTCACCTGCTTGCAGGCCACATTTGCTTGCGATCTGGGTATCAGACTGAACTGAAGACTACAGAACACTAGTGTTTGTGTTTTCTAAGCCAGATCACACCTCATGGTCTGGAACACAAGTGGACCCGACCTCAGGTCTTCTAGCCAATCCACAGAAAGTTCCTTGGTCCACACAGGTACTGGCACAGGCCCCAAGGACTAGCCACAATCAAGGTAGGGAATGCAGCATCTGAGCTCTGTGACTCAGATGGAACTGTGGACTACCAAAAAAACAAAACAAAACAACAAAAAAAACCCCATCTGAGTCTTCTAGACCAGAGGAGATGGCACAGTCTGGAACACAAGTGGATCTGACATCAGGTCACCTGGCAAAACCCACAGAAAGTTCCCAGGTCCACACAAACACAGGGTTGGGCTCCAAGGTCTAGCCACATGCCTAGCAGGGCATATTGCACCTGCACTATGTGTCTCAGCAGGAACTGTGGGCTACAAAACAGTGTCTGAGTCTCCCTGCCCAGAGGAGATACCACAGTGTGGAACACAGGTTGATCTGACCTCAAGTCACCCATCTGGTCCACCTGATGCCGGCAGATGGCAGGTCTCAACCTATAGCCATCCACCTACTAGCTGCTCTTAATGGCCAGTGAAGGACACCAGAAACTACCACCCAATGCCAGAGCCAGCAAGATGGCTAAAGGTCAGTGTAAATATGTAGAAAACAAAAGCTAAAATATTATGGGGCCTCCGGAACCCAGTTATCTCAAAGCAATCAGCCCTGGAAAATTCTAACCCATCTGAGACACAAGAAAATAACCTCAAATCTTTCCTAATGAAGGTGTGGATGAGAAAAGAAAAACCTCTCACCACATAATAATGAAAATGCAAAGGGTACAGAACAAAGAAAAAATTAAGAGTATCAAGAGAAAAAGGCCAAGTAATATACAATGGCAAACCTAACAGAATCACAACCCACATTTCAGCAGAAACCATAAAAGATAGAAGGGCCTGGGGCAGATGCTTTGCAAACCATATGAGACCACAAATGACAGGCCAGACTACTATACCCAGCAAAACGTTCAATAACCATAGATGGAGAAAAAGATGTTTCACGACAAAAAATTTAAACAATACCTATCCACAAATTCAGCCTAATATTCAATACTGTAAGGAAAACTCCAACCCAAGAAAGCAAACTACACCCAAGAAAACAGGAAATAAATAACGTCACGTTAGCAAAACAAAAACTAGAGAAGCACACAAACACACTACCACAACCAACATCAAAATGAAAGGACTTAACAGTCACTGGTGACTAATTGTCTCCAAAATCAATAGTCTCGACTACAATAAAGACATAGACTAACAAATGGACATGCAAACAGAACCCAATATTCTGCTGCATACAAGGAAAAAAACTCTCAGCCACAAAGATAGACATTACCTGAGAATAAAGAGCCGGAAAAAGGTCTTCTAAGAAAATGGACACAAGAAGCAAGCTGGAATAGCCATTCTAATATCTATAAAATAGACTTTCAACCAGAATTAATAAAAAGAGATGTGGAAGGACACTTCATATTCAAAAAAGGAAAACTCAACCAAGATGACATTGCAATTCTGAACATCTATGCCCCAAATACAAACGGACCCACATTTGGAAAGAAACATTAATTAAGCTTCAACCACACATCGATCCTGACATATTAATAATAGTGGGAGACTGCAACACCCCACTTTCACCAATAAAATAGAAGCTAAACAAAGAAACAATGACATTAACAGATGCCATGAATCAAATGGATCTAACAGATATCTACAGAAATTTTTATCCAAACATGAAAGATTATACCTTCTTCTCAACACCTCATGGAACGTTCTCCAAAACTGACCATATAGTATGTCACAAAGCAAGCCTCAGCAGATTCAAGAAGATTGAAATAATAACTTGTATCCTATCAGACCACCATGGACTAAAGCTGAACCCCAATAACAATAGAAGCATCAAAAAGGTTACACACACACGTTGAAACTGAATAACTCTCTACTCAATGATAAGTAGGTCAGAGAAGACATAAAGAAATTAGGGACTGTCTAAAATTCAATGAAAATGAAGGACACCATACCCAAATTTATGTGATACAATAAAAGCAGTGCTAAGAGGAAAGTTCATAAAATTAGAAAGAAAAAGAAGGTGACATAACAACCAACACCATGGAGATGGAACATTATCAAACCCATTATATGAGGTTACAGCCGCCTTGATACTTTAAAGAAAGACCCAACAAAGAATTTCAGACCAATTTCCCTCATGAAAACTGAAGGAAAATACTACAAAAATACTCATTAAAAACACTCACAAACCAAATTCAAGCACACATAAAAGATATCATTCACCATGACAAAGTAAGCTTCATTCCAGTCATGCAGGGATGGCTCGATATACTGAAATCTGTCAATGTCATCCACTATTTTAACAAACTGAAAGGTCTTCCACAGGAATCTACATGCCTATTCTCAAGCTGTACTATTGGGCAACAGTAATAAAAATGGCGTGATAATGGCATAGAAGTAAGATGATTGGTCAATGAAATTGAATTCAAGACTCAGAAATAAACCCACACACCTATGGACACTTGATTTTTGACAAAGAAGCCAAAACCATAAAATGGAAAAAAGATGGCATCTTCAAAAAATGGTGCTGGTCTACCTGGATGTCTATATGTAGAAAAATGCAAATGGATCAATATTTATCACCCTGAACAAAACATAAGTCTAAGTGGATCAAAGACCTCAACATAAAACCAGGTACAATAAATCTGTTAGAAGAAAAAGTGGAGAAGAGCCTTGAACTCATTGGCATAGGAGACAACTTCATGGGCAGAACACCAACAGCTCAGGCAATTAATAAATGGGACCTCATGAAACTGAAAATCTTCTGTAAGGCAAAGGACACTGTTAACAGAACAAAACAACAGCCTACAAACTGGGAAAAGATCTTCACCAACTAAACATCTGACAAAGGGCTAATATCCAAATATATAAAGGACTCAGGGAATTAAACACCACCAAAACAAATAATACAATTAATATATGGGATACAGAGTTAAACAGAGAATTGTCAACAGAAGAACACTGAATGACCAAGAAACTCCTAAAGAAATGCCCAGTGTCCTTGGTTATCAGAGAAATGCAAGTCAAAACCACTCTGAGAGTCCATCTTACACCTACAAGAATGGGTGTCCTCATTTCAGCCACAGACAGAATTCTGCCTAAAAATGGGCAAGCTTGGAAGCAGGCAGAGTCAATGGCCAAACTCTGCCAAGACAGGATAAGCAAGACCCCAATAGTTCCTGCCTCACAAATATGTCTGTCTGATATACTGGGTCAGAAGGCTGAAGATGATGCCCCAACATTATGTAGAGTTTTGAGTGACTGTTCAGGCAGCAAACTGTCTGTCATTTTCTCATTTTGGAAGCTGCTAACCTGCACTTTCTGTTTACTCAATTAATTATTTTTATTCCTTCTCAAATCTCTGATAGGGTTGAAGACCAGATAGTTTAGTTTTATAATAAAGTTTAGTTGTTTAGGGATTAAGATGTTTTTAAGTGTAGATAGATGTTTTAAATTGATAAAGATGAGATATGATAGATATTGGTTTACATTCAGAATTTTAGACTCACCAAGATAGGAAAAATGTTTTCTTCAAGGTTGCCAAATACAAATAGCCAAAACACTATGAATGTAACATTAATATAATTCCTGATTGTTTCATGGTTCTTCTTGCTGTAGAAAGTTTATTGTACATGTGTAATAATATAAATGTATATGTAAAAAAAGAAAAATAAGTAAATAAAATTCAGGTGACAGTACATACTGGCAAAAATATGGAGAAAGGGGAGCATTCCTACATTGCTGGTGGGAGTGCAAACTGGAACAACCAGTTTGGAAGTCTCAGAAAATTGGGAATAGTGCTACCACAAGACCCAGCCATACCACTCCTGAGCATATACACAAAATAAGCTCCATCATACAACAAGGACATTTGCTCAACTATGTTCATAGCAGCTTTACTTTTAATAGCCAGAATCTGGAAACAACCTACATGCCACTAAACAGTAGAATGGATAAAAAAAAATTGGTAAATTTGCACAATGGAATACTACTCAGCTATTAAAAACAAGGAAACCTTGAAATTTGCAGGCAAATGGATTGAACTAGAAACTTTCATCCTGAGTCATGTAACCCAAACCCAGAAAGACACACATGGTATATACTCACTTATAAGTGGATACTAGCCCAACATGGATGTCTTCTGGGAGATTCCACCCAGCAGAGGATTAGGACAGATGCTGGGGCTCACTGGTAGACTCTGGGTGGATCGTTGAGAGTGGTATGGAAGAATGGAAGGATGGAAGGACCCAGAGGGTTCAGGAGCCCCACGAAGATCCCATCATGGCCGGCGGATCTGGACCCAGAGGGGCCTGAACAAACTGTTCCACCAACCAAGGACAATGCATGCAGTAAACCCAGACCCCCTGTTCAGATCTAGCCAATCAACAGCTCGTTCTCCATAGTTGTGGGGAGAGTGGAGAATGCCTCTGAGATGAACTCTGGTGCCCTCGATTTGATCACTTTCCCCTTGGTGGTGAGACTGGTGGGGGGTGCACACAGAGGAAGGGGAAGCAGGCTATCCAGATGAAACCTGATAGGCTGTGGTGGTATGTTTGGGGAGGAGGTTCCCTTCTGTCAGAGGTCTCTGGGAAGGGAACAGGGTGAAAGAGGGTGGAAAGGTGGAAAAGGTAAGATACAAGTGAGGGATAACAATTGGGATATTATCTGAATAAATTACAATAAATAAAAAAAATTTAAAAAGTGACCTTAAAATGATTTTATTAAGGGTACTGTGTTTTCTAAAAATAGTTTTTTAAACAAAGATATTAATTGTTTAAGGGAAGAATGGTAAAAATAAAGCCTTAAGTTCCACCTGAAAATGGAAAGTCTTCTTAGTCTCTTCTTTTTGGAAATGCTTATTTTCTACTAGATGTTTCTATATAATCACATATTATCCTTTTTTTGAACCAGCATCTCATCATTGAATGTCATAAAATTCTGGGTTGTGTGACACCTTGTATTCTTTGTTTCAGGAAAAGGCAAAAGAGATCTTTAGTCAAAAAGGGCAGCTTTCACATAGGACAAGTAAATATTGCTGGGCTACTTTTTTTAGGTTCCTTTTCTTTTTTTAAATTTTGATTTTTTAAATAATTTATTCATATTACATTTCAATTGTTAGCCCTTCCCTTGTATCTTCCTATTCCTCCCTCCTGCTTCCCCCCTTCTCCCCTCCCCTATGTCTGTGACTGAGGGAGACCTCCTCCCCCTATATATGCTCATAGGGTATCGAGTGTCATCTTGGTAGCCTGCTCTCCTTCCTCTGAGTGCCGCCAGGCCTCCCCATCCAGGGGACATGGTCAAAAATGGACAACCAGAGTTCGTGTGAGAGTCAGATCTCACTCTCCACTCACCGGTAGAGAATATCCTGTTCATGGGCTAGGTCTGGGTAGGGGTTCGTAGTTTACTGCCTATATTTTCCTTGGTTGGTGTCTTAGTTTGAGAAGGACCCCAGGACCCAGATTGGCATGTCATAAAGTTCTTCTTGTAGGTTTCCAGGACCCTCTGAATCCTTCTATTTCCCCATTCTTCCATGCTACTCTCACCTAAAGTCTCAATAGGATGTCTTCCCCTCTGACCCACTTTCCTAGTAAGTAAAGTTTTTCATGGGATGTACCCCTTGGACTAGTGTCTCAATATAAGTGAGTATATACCGTTTGTCTCTTTTTGCTTCTGGGTGAACTCACTCATTATGATAATTTCTAGTTTAATCCATTTGTCCACAAGTTTCGGGAATTCCTTGTTTTTAATAGCTGAGTAGTATTCCATAGTGTAAATGTACCACAGATTCTTTATCCATTCTTCCACTGAGGGACAGTTAGGCTGTTCCCATGTTCTGGCTATTATGAATAAGGCTGCTATGAACATGGTTGAGCATATGTCCCTATTGTGTGGTAGGGCATTTCTGGGTATATTCCAAGGAGTGGGATAGCTGGGTCTTGAGGAAGCCCTATTCCCATTTTTCTGAGAAAGTGCCAGGTAGCTTTCCAAAGTGGTTGTACTAGTTTGCATTTCCACCAGCAATAAAGGAGTGTTCCTCTCTTTTTACATCCTCGCCAACATGTGGTGTCACTTGTTTTTGATCTTTAGGCACATTTTCTTATAGAAGGTTCACAGCAAAGCTTTTGAAGTGAACTGTCTTGACACCTACTATGATCTTTGCCAAACTGTGCTACTGGCCTTTGAATTACTACAGGCACAGATCATTACAAACTACAGGGTTTTTATATTTGTGGCACTTTGCTGTCTGAAACATATGTGTGCTTCAGGTGTCAAAAAATATTAGTGGACACTAAGCTATTTCACTTTAACTACCTGTCTATGCCCCCAAGATATTAGAACATCACTACAGATTTCCAATAATAATAATTACCTCATACTTCTCAGCAACAGAGTGCTCCTATAATGTAATCAACTTCTCATATTACTAATAATTATGATATTCAGAGCATATTTTATCACAAGAAATGAAAACTTATGATGTCACAAGACCTAGTTCTGCATTTTGGCTTTCTAATATAAAAACTATAGGCTATTCACTATAGAGGATATTTTATAGTTTATATAAATACATATATAGTTTATATATAAATATCCTTATTTTATAGTAAAAGTTTTTGTACAACTCAAGAAAAATAAATGTCAGTGGAAACATGTGAGTTACAAAGTACTGCATATACTTATTAAAATAACTTAAAAATCCTTGAGCTCTAAGTAGTAAGCCCTGATTAAATACTTCATAAAGAGTAAAAGTGATTCTAATACTGCACAGACTAAATACTGATTATAGTCAAATAAGAAACTAAATATACATGTCTTTTCTTTACCTGCCTTCCTATTTCATTGTGATGGGGTCTCATAAATTACAGGGTGGCTTAAGACTTGCTATATATTCCAGATTGATCCTGAATATCTGTTCTCTTTGCCTTCATCTCCCAAGTGTTAGGAGTACCAACTGGTATGCAATGCTATGGACTAAATCCAGGGCTTTGTATATGATAGGTAAAGACTCTAGGAACTGAACTACATAGCCATTGCCTCTGCCTTTTTTAAAGTTATAAACTTTATGATCTTTCATGTCCCACGAATAAAAGTTTCCTATATTTATAAAATATTGATTTGCCCTTATTAAAGGATAAAAAAGAACATCAATTTTAATTCTCACACAAACCTGATGCCATCTTTGCAAATATGTCCTATTATATAACATATTGAGTTATACTTATAAGAATGATTATGAAATGCACTAAACTTCAGTACAGAGCAGCAAAAAAAAAAAGAAAAAAGAAAAGAAAAGAAAAAAGAAAAAAGAAAAGAAAGAAAGAAAGAAAGAAAAAGAAAGAAAATCATGAGCACACAGTAACATTCTGTTTTTTCCACTAAAATTACCAGCAATTAACCAATATAATCATGCAAAGTTAAGTAACACTCAAGAATAAAGTATGCTGTCTCTTTGACATTTACAAGAATGTTTTCCAGGTGGTCACCACCAGTCGTCAAAAAAACAGCTTATTTGAAGCACTTCCTTTTTTTCAACCTCCAGGTTGGAAATATGCCCATGTTTGCAGATTACATTACTATGTTCTATTCTATTAATTGCCTGAGCACTGAATGGCTATTTGCTTCAACATCTTTTAAATGAGGCCCCTAATGATCTCAGTCTGAAAATTAAAAAAAGAAACAAGAATGGGTTCTTTTGACTTAGTGCAGCTCTTTTCCATATGGTGACAATGGATGCCAACAGCCAGGGAATTCTCCAAATCTGCCTGTAGCTTTGCAGATTGGATGAGGACCAAGAACTGAGATATTCTGAAAGCTTCCACTGACTTTAGGATTAATTCTAGAAATGGGTCTTGTTGTATTTGTATTTAAAGTTATTACTCATTTAAAAATTTGGCATCTTTTGTAAATGTTTGGGAAGAACTGGGATCTCTAAAACAAATCAACTTTCAAAGGAAGCTCTATGCACACAGGAGCAACAAGGTAGAGAAAGAATTCCCATGAGTGATCTGTGATGTAGAGACTGCCTGTAAAGACACATATGATGGTGAGGCAAGCAACTTAAGACAAAACTCTCAGTGAGTTTCAGAGCCCCACTCTGTTGCTTTCAAAAGCCTCTGATCAAATAACTTCATTTTGACCATTAAAAGGTCCATAAAGATACACTTATTCAATAAAGGTAGCAATAAGCTGATACCACTGCTCTATGCTATTAAACTTTATAGCTTTAAGCATATATCATCACATTATGCTAACCACATCCTCTGAAGGATGCATTAATTCTTCTTCAAAGATGGGAAAAAATTCCATATAGAAAAGTGTTGAGATTAAAGTGAAGTAGTGACTGCTGAACTTAAATTCAGGCCCTTAAATTCTGGATTCATATGCAGCACTTCACATAACATCTTTCCTTAATACCCTTTATAGCACATTCCTTTTATGGTTTTTATGTATTAGAATTATTTATAAAGTCCCTGTGATGGGTGGTCCATATAAGTAACGAAATGACCTTAAATGTCTATATTGTCCAATATCCAATAGCCATATGAAAAACTGAAAATAAGCACAAAGAATTCATGTAATGGTTTTTCGTGTTGACTTGCCTGCTTTAAAATAAATTAAAAATACTGGCACACAATAGGACCTTTTATTTGTGTTACTATACTTTCTACTTATTTTCTTTAAGATTTAGTAATTTATTTTTATGTATGTGAATATATAGGTGCTTGAATGAGTTTGTGTGTACAATGTGTACACAGATGCCTATAGAGGCCACAGAGTATTGGAACACCTGAAACTGGAGATAAATCAGTTGTCAGGTGCCTGATGTAGGTAGAGCGAACCCAAGCCAGGCCTTCTGGAAGAAGAGTAAGTGCAGTTAATTACTGAGCCAGCCCATCTGTGTTACTACTAACAAAACTTAGATACCATCAAAGCATATGGGTAACTTTCATAGAGATATAAAGAAGTTGGAATTTGGGGAGGGGAGATAGGAGGAAGAGGGAGAGAGAGTGGAACCAGGAGTCAAGGAGGTAGGAATTTGGGCAGATTTATGTAATATCAAATTTGAGCTATTACAAATACACACCACCACCACCACCACCACCACCACCAATAACAACAACAATAAGAAGAAAACAAAAAAATCAGAATAAATTAAAAAACCAGTAAGTAAAACACAGTATAAGTATGTTGGTCTATTTCTACACAGTCCTGAATCAAACAATATTTTCCATGAATAGGGAAAAAACATAATTTATGCACTTAGAAACACACTTTTCGTCTCAATTTCCCAGTTACACTGGATCACTATTACGAGAAATTAAATCATTTTAAAAGGAAAGAGAAACTTACCCCTCCCCATTTTTTCTTGTGACTTCTGGCAGGTCTTGGATGACGATTCTCTGTACAAAACAGAGCACATACATAGTCAGATTCACAGTGGCTGAGTCACTACATCAGATAAGCTCCATTACAGCTGATGCAGTCAGTGTGAGCATTTCCTTTCAATGCTTTCTAATCTTGCTCCCTGACACAACTATTTTCTCGATCACATCTATGTACCCTCAGAGAACAGAAACAGGAGACAGGAAGCATGGGCTGTCTCTATCAACTCACCATGATCTTCTTTATCTGGTAACATTTTTTGCTCTTGCTAAATTAAGCTCATCAAATTGGTCACATGTTTATCTTTTAGGAGGACAGCCATATCAACAAAAGATGACAGGCAAAAATGCCAAAGGCTCAATGTTAATAACCAGGCTAGCATATTATTACCTTGCCTGTCTCCTCCTTCCCTTCATTATCATTGCGACAATTACAATACCCTTTATAGTGTAGCATTTTCCTGAATGGTGACAAACAGCAATGCCCCTAATTAAATTATGCTTGAGGCAATGCAGCCACAGTATTTCCAACAACAAAAAAGTAAGAAGAAAACCCACAAATTGCAAAGGCAGTGGAAGAAAGGTATATATGTCAGAACAGAAATTCTAGTAGATGAAAAAACATAAGCATATAACAAATGAGAAGCCAATGTACATTATTAATTCTTTAGTTTCTTGCACATAATATTTACCAGTAACTTGTAAGTTATTAATGTGTAGCTAAGTAGCTGGATGAAGGGGTGTGGGTGTGTGTGAAGTGAAATGATATGATCTATTGATCCATTAAGAAATGCCTGTAATCCCAGCACTCAGGAGGCAGGAGCAGGCAGATCACTGTGAGTTCGAGGCCAGCCTGGTCTACAAAACGAGTCCAGGACAGCCAAGGCTACACAGAGAAACCCTGTCTTGAAAAGGAAAAAAAAGAAAGAAAGAAAGAAAGAAAGAAAAAGAAGAAACTTATTTGAAGTTCAGTAGGGAAAATCAAGAAATAAATACCAGACTTGATAACTACTCATATGGCACTGGATAAACCATTTTCTACTTCAAATTCTCCACAGAAAGGGTGATGTCCTATATGGACATTGGGTTTCCCAAATTACATATACTCTTATTTTATATACTGTAAATTTATATTTATATATTGTACATGTTATATATTATATATTATGTTTTTATGTATGTATATATGTATATTCTGTGTACCCTGTAGGGTAATAAAATGTCATTCAAAAGCAAGGCTCTTTGATAAAATAAATGTCTGGAATGCTGACAGAAGCCTATACAAGTTTCCTTGTCACCAAACTTTTCAGATACTTAACAATGATAATGACGGGACAGACAGATGGCTCAGTGTTTAAGTTGTTGCCCTTACAGAGGACCTGGATTTGGTATTCAGAACCCATATGGTGCTTCACAACCAGCCTTAATTGTAGTTCCAGGAGATCGGATCCCCTCTTCTGACTTCCACAGGCACATTGAACACATATTACTCATGCACACAAAATAAAATCATTAATTTCTTAATGAGTAATGAGAAATATAGCAAAAGTAAATCAATTTGTTTTGGCATTTTATTATGAGCAACATTTCTCAGGGTTTAATTTCTTTTTTTTTTTCAAGATAGGGTTTCTCTCTGTAGTCTTGGCTGCCTGGACTCACTCTGTAGACTAGGCTGGCCTTGAACTGACAGAGATTTGCCTGCTTCTGTCTCCTGAGTGCTGGGATTCCAGGTGTGTGCCACCATGCCTGGCTTCAGGGTTTAAATCTTTAAAGTATTTCTTATCATTTTATTTTCTTTTGAAATCAGTTGAGGTTCCTCAAGATAATACTATACAAAGAGATTCCAAGATGGCGCCGACCAGTAGGCACCATAGCTGATCTTCTCTGAGGAGACCAGGGACTTGAATGGAACCACAGACTGCTGGATTTTGAGAACTGTAGGTGAGTGGGGCCCCAAACTCCGCAGACCACCAGGGGGTCCAACCCCGGGACAAGCGACAGCCCCGGGGGCTAAACGCACTCCCCAAACTCTGAAAAGGAATCCACAATCAAGCTGTAGCCAGCACAAAAAACCCAAATTCGCCATTTGGGGAGGAGATTTTCCGGAGCCCCAAGCCTGAGGAGTCTCAGCGAATAGGGTGAAACTACCATTGATCCTGTACATCCACACCGCGCCGAACTGCGGACGGCACCTGCCTAACCCGGGTGGAAACACAGGTGGCGAGTCTCACCAAAACCAACTAGATCTGGGGACCGCGTCCGCGTCCTGCGCTCAAGCTGAAGCCAGACACAAAGGTTTGACCCTGCAAACTGGGGCAGTTAGCAACCGGCGTGGTCTGCTCCCACAGCCCAGTGGGTCCGCCCACGTTATAGGGAGCCGAGGGTCACGCTTGCAGGGACTAACTACTGCCCTAAAGGGAACTGGCAGTACTCCGGCAGCAGATTCACGCCAGCGGTCTGAACTGCCTTTGGCGCCAGCTGCATGGCCCGACTGCCGGCAATCCCCAAACAACTGAACTAACTGGGCCCATCTTTGTGGGCCCGCGACAGATCCACCCAGGTTATCGGGAGCTGTGGGTCTTACTGGCAGGGAATAACTGCTGCCCTAAGGCGACGCACTCTGCCTTTCTCTAGCAGAAAGGGAAAATACAGGAGATTTGTCGCCAGCCGAGGGGACGAGCTGCTGGCTCTGACTGGGCTCTACCTGAACAATAGACCTAGCAGGGGTCATTCTTGCGCGCCCTCGTTAGGACCGCCCACTTTATCCGGAGCTGTGGGCCTTGCTGGCAGGGAATAACTGCTGCCTTAAAGCGTCTGGGAACGGTCTAACCTGCTTTTGTCCCCAGCCACGGGGACGAACTGCTGGCTCTGACTGGGCTCTTCCTAGCTGTATCCCACAATATAGGGAGCTGAGGCTCATATGTGCAGGGTATAACCGCTAATTTATAGCAAGCTGGGAGTGGCCTGGCATACAGGGGCGTGGAAACTGCTACCTCCTCAGATACTGCCAGTGGCCTGAAACCATATGGTTACAGGCACAGATCCTGTAATCTCCAACAGGCAGATCCTAGCTGTGTCAGCTCCTGCAGACCCAGCAAGAACTCCCAAATTCATGGGAAAGGCTGAACGCTCCTAAGACAGCTACAACCCAGAAGATCTGATCCACCTGGGGTCTTGGCTACAAAGCAACAGGAAAGACAGACAGCTGGGATCAACCTACACAACCAGAGAGCTTGTGTGCTGACCTTACTCTAGATCCCAATACTGCTGACTTGAGATACAGCAGTAAGGGGAAAAGGCCCAAACAGAAACCTACTTCGCGGGACTCAGCCTGGAGCCTAAGGTGTTGAGAAAAATCTACAGGAGTAGAATCTGAATCACCAGCCTGGTCCAGGGAAGTACTCCCTGTTCCCCACAGGTAAGGGCACCCTACCTATAAGCAGACATCAACTATCCACTCCCAAACAGGGAAGGTCACTACAAACCACCTCCCAATATTAGATTCACCAAAATGACAAGGGGACAACGAAAGAATGCTAACAAAAACCAAAACAGGATGGCATCTCCAGATCCCAGCAACCCTAATGAAAACAACCTGGAGAACCCAACAACAATGGATATACATGAAAACCACCTCAAATCCTTAGTAAGAAAGATGATATTGGAAGAATCAAATAAATTTTGTAAACAAATGCAGGAGGAAGCAAACAAGAGGGCTGATGACTTAAAAGAGTCATATAAAGAGGCATTTGAAGAATTTCAGAAAAACACAAATAACCAGATGAAGGAAATTATTAAAACAGTTCAAGACCTGAAGATAAAAATGGAAGAAATCATAAAAGAACGCACGGAAGAAAAACGCGATCGAGAAGCATCAGAAAAGAAAGCAAACAGCTCAGAGGTGGCCTTATCTAACAGATTGCAAGAAATGGAAGAACGAATATCAGGACTTGAAGATACAATCGCACAATTGGAAACAATCATCCAGGATAATGCTAAATCTGAAAAGTTCCTGACACAAAGCGTTCATGAAATAAAAGACAACATGAAAAGACGAAACTTGAGAATAATAGGGATAGAGGAAAGAGAAGGTAACCGACTCCACAGCCCAGAAAATATCTTTAACCGAATAATAGAAGAAAATTTCCCCAATTTGAAGAAGGAGATGCATACGAACATACAAGAGGCCTACAGAACACCAAATAGAATAGACCCAAAAAGAAAATCTTCCCGCCACATAATAATAACAACACAAAATATACAGAACAAGGAAAAAATATTAAAAGCGGCAAGAGAAAAAGGACGAGTAACATATGAAGGCAAACCTATCAGAATCACTCCTGACTTCTCAGCAGAGACCATGAAAGCCAGAAGGGCCTGGACAGAGGTTCTGCAAACGCTAAGAGAACACAGATACCAGGCAAGACTACTATATCCAGCAAAATTATCAATAACCATTGGAGGTGAAGACAAGATATTCCATGACAAAAACAAATTCACACAATACCTAGCAACAAATCCGGCTTTACAGAAGTTACTAGAAGGAAAACTCCACCCCAACCGGTCAAACTACAACCAAAAATACATAAGAAATAAATAACTACACCATTGCAAAATCACAACTTCACAAAAACTCGATTGTTATAAATACCAAAAATGAAGGGACTTACCAATCACTGGTCATTAATATCTCTCAACATTAATGGTCTCAACTCTCCAATAAAAAGACACAGACTAACAGAGTGGATGCATAAACACGACCCAACATTCTTCTGCATTCAAGAAACACATCTCAACCACAAGGACAGACATTGCCTCAGAGTGAAAGGTTGGGGAAAAATATTCCAAGCAAATGGTCACAAGAAACAAGCTGGGGTAGCTATTCTAATATCTAATAAAATAGACTTTCAACCAAAATTAGTCAAAAGAGACAAGGATGGTCACTTCATACTTGTCAAAGGTAAAGTCAACCAGGAAAACATCACGATTTTGAACATCTATGCTCCGAATACAAGGGCTCCGACATTTGTAAAAGAGTTATTAACAAAGCTTGCCCCATTCATCGATACCCACACATTAATAGTGGGAGACTTCAACACCCCACTTTCACTCAAGGATAGGACTTTGATTTCAAAACTAAGCCGGGAAATAACTTCATTAACCAATGTCATGAATCAAATGGATCTAACAGATATCTACAGAACTTTCCACCCAAACGCAAAGGAGTATACCTTTTTCTCAGCACCCCATGGAACGTTCTCTAAAATTGATCACATAGTTGGTCACGAAGCAAACCTCAACAGATACAAGAAGATTGAAATAATACCTTGTATCTTATCAGATCACCATGGTCTAAGGCTGGACTTCAACAACAATAGAAATAACAAAAAGCATACCAACACGTGGAAACTAAACAACTTTCTACTTAATGACACATGGGTCACGGAAGAAATAAGGGAAGAAATAAAAGACTTCCTGAAATTCAATGAAAATGATGGAACAACATACCCAAATTTGTGGGACACATTGAAAGCAGTGCTAAGAGGAAAATTCATAGCACTAAGTGCCTTTAAAAAGAAAATGGAGTCATCCCACATAAACAACCTAACAACACATCTGGAAGCCCTAGAAAAAAAAGAAGCAGAAACACCCAAGAGGAGTAGACGCCTGGAAATAATCAAACTCAGGGCTGAAATCAATAAATTAGAAACAAAGACAACAATCCAAAGAATCAACAAAACCAAGAGCTGGTTCTTTGAGAAAATTAACAAGATAGACAAACCGTTAGCCAATCTAACTAAAAGACAAAGAAAAGCTATCCAAATTAACAAAATCAGAAATGAAAAGGGAGACATAACAACAGACACCGAAGAAATACAAAGAATTGTAAGAACCTACTTCAAAGACATTTATGCCACAAAATTTGAAAATTTAAGGGAAATGGACAAATTTCTCGACCGATTCCATTTACCAAAATTGAACCAAGACCAGATAAACAAATTAAATAGCCCTATTTCGCCTATAGAAATAGAAGCAACCATTGATAGTCTTCCAACCAAAAAAAGCCCAGGGCCAGATGGTTTCAGCGCAGAATTCTACCAGTCCTTCAAAGAGGAGCTAATACCGATACTATTCAAGCTATTCCGAAAGATAGAAATGGATGGAATATTACCAAACTCCTTTTATGAGGCCACAGTCACATTGATACCTAAACCCCACAAAGACCCAACAAAAAAAGAGAATTTCAGACCAATTTCTCTTATGAACATTGATGCAAAAATACTCAACAAAATACTCGCAAAGCGAATACAACAGCATATCAAAGACATCATTCACCATGACCAGGTAGGCTTCATTCCAGGAATGCAGGGATGGTTTAACATACGGAAATCCATCAATGTAATCCACCATATAAACAAACTGAAAGAGAAAAACCATATGATCATCTCTTTAGATGCAGAAAAAGCATTTGACAAAATCCAACACCCATTTATGTTTAAAGTTCTGGAGAGATCGGGAATACAAGGCACTTTTCTAAACACAATAAAGGCTATATATAGCAAACCAATAGCCAACATTAAATTAAATGGAGAGATACTCAAGGAAATCCCTCTAAAATCAGGGACCAGACAAGGCTGCCCACTTTCCCCATACCTCTTTAATATAGTTCTTGAAGTTCTAGCCAGAGCAATAAGACATCAAAAGGAGATCAAGGGGATCCAAATGGGAAAGGAAGAAGTAAAATTATCCCTATTTGCAGATGATATGATAGTGTATATAAGTGACCCCCAAAATTCCACCAGAGAACTCCTACAGCTGATAAACACCTTCAGCAAATTGGCAGGATACAAAATAAACTCAAAAAAGTCAGTAGCTTTCCTATATACAAATGACAAACAGGCAGAGGAAGAAATTAGAAAAATTACTCCCATCATGATAGCCACAAGCAATATAAAATATCTAGGAATAACCCTAACCAAGCAAGTGAAGGATTTATTTGAAAAAAACTTTAAACCTCTGAAGAAAGAGATTGAAAATGACATCAGAAGATGGCGGGATCTACCATGTTCGTGGATTGGAAGAATCAACATAGTAAAAATGGCCATCTTACCAAAAGCAATTTACAGATTCAATGCAATCCCTATCAGAATACCTACTAAATATTTTGAAGATATTGAAAGAACAATTCTCAACTTCATATGGAGAAACAAAAAGCCCAGAATAGCAAAAACAATCCTTTACAATAAAAGAGCCGCTGGAGGAATCTCCATACCTGATCTCAAGTTGTACTATAGAGCAACAGTAATTAAAACAGCATGGTACTGGCACAGCAATAGGCTAGTGGATCAATGGAATCGAACTGAAGACCCAGAGATGAATCCACACACATTTGCTCACCTGATTTTCGACAAAGAAGCCAAATCCATTCAATGGAAAAACGACAGCATCTTCAACAAATGGTGCTGGTCTAACTGGATGTCTACATGTAGAAAAATGCAATTAGACCCCTATTTGTCACCATGCACAAAACTCAAGTCCAAGTGGATTAAAGACCTCAACTTAAAACCACAGACATTAACCCAGTTAGAGGAAAAAGTGGGGAAGAGTCTGGAACTCATAGGCACAGGAGACAACTTCCTGAACAGAACACCAACAGCCCAGGCCTTAACATCAACAATTAATAAATGGGACCTCATGAGGCTGAGAAGCTTCTGTAAGGCTGGTGACACTGTCAAGAGAACAAAGTGACAGCCTACAGACTGGGAAAAGATCATCACCGACTCTTCATCTGACAAAGGTCTAATATCCAAAATATATAAAGAACTTAAGAAATTAAACACCACCAAACCAAATAACCCAATAGAGAAATGGGGCACAGAGCTAAACAGAGAATTCTCAACAGAGGAATATCAAATGGCTGAGAAACACTTAAAGAAATGCTCGACCTCCTTAGTCATCAGAGAAATGCAAATCAAAACGACACTGAGATTCCATCTTACACCCATCAGAATGGCTAAGATCAATAACTCAACTGACACCTCATGCTGGCGAGGGTGTGGAGAAAGAGGAACACTCCTGCATTGCTGGTGGGAATGCAAACTAGTACAACCACTTTGGAAAGCTATCTGGTGCTTTCTCAGAAAAATGGGAATAGGGCTTCCTCAAGACCCAGCTATTCCACTCCTTGGAATATACCCAGAGGATGTACTACCACGCAACAGGGACATATGCTCAACCATGTTCATAGCTGCCTTATTCATAATAGCCAGAACTTGGAAACAACCTACGTGTCCCTCAACAGAAGAATGGATAAAGAAACTGTGGTACATTTACACTATGGAATACTACTCAGCTATTAAAAACAAGGAATTTCCAAAATTTGTGGACAAATGGATTGAACTAGAAATTGTCATAATGAGTGAGTTCACACAGAAGCAAAAAGAGCTAAATGGTATATACTCACTTATATCGAGACACTAGCCCAAGGTGTACGTCCCCATGAAAAACTGTACCTACCAGAATAATGGGTAAGAGGGGAGGACATCCTATTGAAACTTTAGGTGTGAGAAGCCTGGGAGAAAGAGGAAATGGAAGGATCCAGTGGGTCCTGGAAAACTACAGGAGAGTCTGGGCCCTGGGGTCCTCCGCAAACTGTGGCAACAGCCAAGGAAAAAATAGGCAGTAAAAACCTTGAACCCCTACCCGGACTAGCCGATGGACATTCTCCACTGTTGAGTGGAGAAGAAGATCTAACTCTCACACAAACTCTGGTGCCCCATATTTGATCATGTCCCTTGGATGGAGATGCCTGGTGGCACTCAGAGGAAAGATAATAGGTCACCAAGGAGAGACTTGATACCGGATGAGCATATTCAGGGGGAGGAGATCCCCCTCAGTCACAGACATAGGGGAGGGGAGTAGGGGGGGGAAGTGGGAGGAAGGGAGGGATGGGAGGATACATGGGATGGGCTAACAACTGAGATGTAATATGTATAAATTAATAAAAATGTATTAAAAAAAATACTATACAAAGAAAGGTCAGGTCTTGTGCGCTCCTCACAGCAAAACCAAACAGAAAGAAATGAGCAGATGAACCAAACAATGAATGAATGAATGAATGAATGAATGAATGATAAATAGCTGGAAAGGAGGGGGCTAAGGAAGTGGGAAAGGAACGAGAGGGTAATAAAGGGTGAGTATAACCGAAATTCATTATATATATATATATATATATATATATATATATATGTCATAACAAAATTCAATATTATATAGCTAATATATGCCAATAAAAAGGATAACAAACTTTTATGAAAAACTCTAGTTAATAAACAGGTTCTTTTCAAATTAGGGTACAGAACTATTGTCCCACTCCCTGGGCTTTCTCCTTGAAGCCATCTGTATTATGTTGTTATCAGAAACTGAGAATTTGACATCACAGTTGCCTCCTAACCTTTCAAGTGAAATTATTCTGTGAAGGCTTTAAGAGGAAGTCAGAACAGTAAAGGGCAATCTATCCATGTACAAATGAAGATTTAAAAGTGGTAAGCAGGGTGGTGGTGGGGTGGCCTAATTTGGATTTTAAGAGGCTATCATTGGCAACTATGGGGAAAGGGGACTTAAGGGATGAGGATAGCTTGACTGGAGATGATAGCAAAGATGCTAAGGAAATCCGGCAGGACTTCTCCATTTCATTTTTAATTTCTTGCTTGTTCTTCTTTATTATGGAATCAATCTCTTTAGAAAGAATCAAGCCTATTTCTGTTGTTAGGGGGAACCACAAAGGAAGGAAAGGACTATGAGCCATGGGTCATGATTTTCAAAGAGCAACTGCCTCTCTAGAGGTCAGCATGGAAGGGTAAGATAAGTGATCTGGGATTGCTTTCTTCCTGGAGAAGACGAAACCAAGGAAGCAAAAGTCAATACTTACTGTAAATATCTAAATATCTAAAGGCAAACCTTTCAAGATCAGACTCTTTTTTAAAACAAAACGACTTCCTTAAAGATACAGGGTTTATAGCTACTATGTACATCACCACAAACCAAGCTCTCTACTTTAGGCTGTCTCTTGCTCCTGCTGCTGCCGGCGCCCACATTTAACATGTTTCTTCAACTCTGAGTCTTGCTTTTCTAGTCTCTGTTCATCAGAGGGGTATGTGTGTGTATGTGTTTGGTGTGAGGCACTTAAAGGCTTATACTTCTCTAAACATGAGTACTCTGGAACCTTATTTCTCAGTCAGGCCCCTATTTTAAAACTAAATAGCAAATGTCCTTGTTGGATGGTGGAACATCTTTTGGGTATATGCCCAGGAGTGGTATAGCTGGGTCTTGAGGTAACCCTATTCCCAATTTCCTGAGAAAGCATCAGAATGATTTCCAAAGTGGTTGTACAAGTTTGCACTCCCACCAGCAATGAAGGAGTGTTTCCTTTTCTCCACATCCTCGCCAGCATGTGGTGTCACTTGAGTTTTTTGATCTTAGCCATTCTGATGGGCGTAAGATGGAATCTCAGAGTCGTTTTGATTTGCATTTCCCTGGCGACTAAGGACGTTGAGCATTTCTTTATGTGCTTCTCAGCCATTTGAGATACTTTAATTGAAAATTCTCTGTTTAGCTCTGTATCACTTATTTATTTATTTATATCACATATTTAAATTAGATTACTTGGTTTGTTGGTGTTTAATTTTTGAGTTCTTTATATATTTGGATATTAGCTCTTTGTCAGATATAGGGTTGGTGAAGATCTTTTCCCAGTCTGTAGGCTGTCACCTTGTTCTGTTGACAGTGTCCTTTGCCTTACAGAAGCTTCTCAGTTTCATGAGGTCCCATTTATTAATTGTTGATCTTAGAGCCTGAGCTGTTGGTGTTCTGTTCAGGAAATTGACTCCTAGTGGAAAGAGGGGAACACCAACCCACCCACAAAAACTCCAACCCAAAACTTACTCTGCCTAGAATATGTTCAGGGACAAAACAAGCAGAGAAAAAGGTAATGTTCAACCAATGCCTCACCCAACCTGAGACCTACTCCATGGGAGACATCCAACCCTGATACTATTAATGACATTCTGCTATGTTTGCAGATGGGAGCCTAGCATAGCTGTGCTCTGAGTTGCTCCACCCAGCAGCTGACTGAAGCAGATGCAGAGACCTACAGTCAAACACTGGGTGGGAGGAAGCTCAGAGAGTCTTGTGGAAAAGTGGAGGAAGGATAGAAAGACTCAGAAGGGACATATGTTCCACAAAAAAGACCAATAGAGCCAAATAACCAAGACCCAGGGGGACCTGTGGAGACTGAAGCACCAAACAAGGACCATACATGGACTGGATGTAGGCCCCTACACAGATGTAACCGATGGGCAGCTCAGTCCTCTTTTGGGTCCTCTAGTAAGGAGAATGGGGGCTGACTCTGACATGGACTCTTTGGCCTACTTTCCAATCACTTTCCCCTGGTGGGACTACCTAGGCAGGCCACTCAGGAAGAGGACTTGATATGCTGGGGTGGGTGCGTAGGTGAGGCTCCCCTTCTCTGAGGAGTAGGGGATGGGGATTGGGGAAACAGGGAGGGAGGGTGGGACTAGAAGGACAGGATGGAGGGGGCTATGACCACGATGTAAAGTGAGTAATTAATAAAAAAAACAAAACAAAACAAAAGCAAAATTGAATAGCATTTCCAACATAATACAACATACTCAAAAACAAAGTACCCTTTGGTCAAATATTAAGAAATATAAATAGGGCTGGGTGTGGTACCATACATTTATTTTATTTTATTTTTTTAACCATACATTTTGTTTGTTTGTTTGTTTGTTTTTCGAGACAGGGTTTCTCTGTGTAGCCCTGGCTGACCTGGGCTCGCTTTGTAGACTAGGCGAGCCTGGAACTCACAGTGATCTGCTTGCCTCATATATTTTTAATCCCAGGAAATGAAGTTAGATCTCTGTGAGTTCAAGGCCAGTGTGGCCAACAAAGCAAGAAGATATGTATGAAACCCTATCCCTCTATAATATAATCCTATTAAAACAGCTTCTATTCACCCCTTAAATATTGTTGGTATAATTTTAACTATTTTATCTGTATTGTCTACAAAAATTTGATTCATTCTTTGAAATAAGTAGGGACACCTTCCTCATTCTCTAATTAAGGCATAATCTTTTTTTAAAAATAACAGTACGAAATTTAGGCCCTATTATGTACAGATACAACTACTTTATAGGACCGATCAAAATAATTCTCAAAAGTAATTAATGTTTCTACTACATATGTATGGAGTCTGCACAGGGTACAAGATTATTCCCAATGAAAGATCTAATGGACTACACAAACAGATTTAAGGTATGCTAACAAATATCTTACTGTAGTTTTTTAAACTGTCTATATTTAGAGAGCACATAACTATGACAAAAGTTTCAATATGCATAAAGTAATGACTACAGGAAAGCATGCCCCTTTAAATAATGACAAGACTACATTTGTCAAAGGCTAGGGTATCTGGTCAGTGGAGTATTCAGGGGTAGTTGGGGAGAGAGAAACTGAGGGTAAATAAAAGGACTCTAATCCCGTTCCACCTAATTCTCTAGCTGCACAGGTGGCTTTACCAGCCCAATGATGGTCAAGAGAAAGGTCAGCTTGGAAGGGCCAAGAGGAGCCTAAGCGTCCCCCTGCAAGGTTGTCAAGCCAAGTCACTCCTGCCTAGGTAGCATTAGGAAATAGTCTAAAAACACCTAAATGAAAATGAGAAGCTCAAAGTTGATCCTGTTAGCTACTCACTGTATGATATTAAGCAAGGAATTAACTGTAATAGGACAGGCAACATGATCTTACGGCATAGTACAGAATAAGTCATTAGACAAAAAAAAAGTGCAAACAGAAGGGGAAAGAGTAGCAAAGGGTGAACAGGCTGGGGTGGCTAACCAAGAAACTAAAGATTTAGCTGCAGAAAAGGGATACACTGAAAAGTAGTCTACCCTCTAGAACAGAAGAGAAAGTGCTGTCCATTGGCTAGATCTGAATAGGGGATCTAGGTTTATTTACTGCCTGCATTGCCCTTGGTTGGTGCAGTAGTTTGTGCAGATCTCACTGGGCCCGGATCTGCCAGCCTTGATGGTCTTCTTGTAGGCTTCTAGGACCCAATGGATCCTCTAACTTATCATGTGTTGTGTCTTTCATTTTTCAATAAGCCTGAGGAATATTCTTTTTTTTTCTTTTTGTTTGTTTGTTTTGTTTTGTTTTTGGAGACAGGCTTTCTCTGTGTAACAGTGGTGGCTGTACTAGACTCACTTTGTAGATCAGGCTCGTCTCAATCTTACAGAGATCCACCGGCCTCTGCCTCACCAAGTACTAGGGTTAAAGGCATGCACCACCACACCCGACTCAGGGGAAGATTCTTATCAACTATTCTGTAAATGTGAGTTTCTTAGGAGCTCTAGTCGCATTTTTAGTAAGGAGGAAATTCTTCCTCATCCCATTTTTTAAAGTGTAAATATTTTTTGTTTTGTTTTTTGTTTTATTTTATTTTATTAATTTATTCAAATTACATCTCAATGGTTATCCCATCCCTTGTATCCTCCCAGTCCTCCCTCCCTCCCATTTTACCCTTACTCCCCTCCCCTATGACTGTGACTGAGGGGGACTTCCTCCCCCTGTATATGCTCATAGGGTATCAAGTCTCTTCTTGGTAGCCTGCTATCCTTCCTCTGAGTGCCACCAGGACTCCCCATCAAGGGGACGTGGATGAGGCACCAGAGTTCGTGTGAAAGTCAGACTCCACTCTCCACTCAACTGTGGAGAATGTCCTGTCCTTTGGCTAGATCTGGGTAGGGGTTTGAAGTTTACCGCCTGTATTGTCCTTGGCTGGTGCCATAGTTTGAGTGGGACCCCTGGGCCCAAATCTGCCTATCATAATTTTCTTCTTGTAGGTTTCTAGGACCCTCTGGATCTGTCTACTTTGCCATTCTCCCATGCTTCTCTCATCTGGAGTCCCAATAGGATGTCCTCCCCTCTGTCCCACTTTCCTAATAAGTGAAGACTTTCATGGGACGTGCCCCTTGGGCTAGTGTCCAGATATAAGTGAGTATATACCATTTGACTCTGCTTCTGTATTTTTAAGAGGTGAAGTCATTCACCAGTTGCTTATTCTTTGGTATAACCAGAAGACAGCAGGGTTCTGAATCAGGGGAGACTGCCATTGTCTGAGGGTCATCAAACATAACATTCCACAGAAGGGGACTAGTTTTATATTCTTCAATAGAAACATGGTAAATAACAATTCGTAGTCTCAGTCATGTATTTGTGTCTAGATTAGTTTGAATTACTTGAACTACCCATAAACAAACAAACAACACTTGTTTGTTCTTTCCCTATCAGAACTGTCTGCCCTCTGTTCTGGCTGTGGTGGTCAGCTTTCCTAAAATTTTTGATAATGCTCTGAAAGGAAGAAAATTTGAGGATATCAGGTATATGATATAAAACTGTAAATCAGTGGAAGTAAAAGATTATGAGCACTTGACAGTTATGTCAGATTCTCTTAAGGGAAATTTGTGGACAAATTTGGAACTAGAACAACAGTGTAGCAACAATTTAAAATAAATCCATGAGCTGGAGAGTTGGCTCAGCAGTAAGAGCTCTTATAGAGCACCTGGATTTAATTCTCAACAATTAAATGTGGGCTCCAGTCACAGGGAATCTGGTACCCTCTTCTGACTTTCACATGCACCAGGCACACATGTGGTACATGTATATACATGCAGGCAAAACACTCACATACATAAAATAATAAAATATATATAATTAAATAAAAGCATGGCTCTTCAGATTTTTGGTATGTGTGTTAGGAATTCCTTATGAATTGAAATATCTCTTTACTGATCCTCAATCAATAAGATCTAAGTTATGAAAGAGAAAAATAAGTAAGTGAATAAATAAATGCTAAGTTATATACAATTTGATAAAGAGTTCTAACAAAAGTTCAAATGCAGTACAGGTTTTCGAATTTAGGCCTAGCTTGATAATTTCTATCTGATCGTAGGCAACTCATTTAACTTTTTTTTTTTTTTTTGGTTTTTTTGAGACAGGGTTTCTCTGTGTAGCCTTGGCTGTCCTGGACTCACTTTGTACAACAGGCTGTCCTTGAAGTCACAGTGATCCATCTGCCTGCCTCTGCCTCCCAAGTGCTGGGATTAAAGGCATGCGCCTCCACCGCCCGACTCATTTAACCTTTTAAATCTTTCTTTTACCTTCCTGAGATTATCAAAGCATCTCTAACTTTATAGGCCTTAAGGAAAGTTTAAATGAAAACAGTTATAACAGTTCTTGGAATCAGTAAGTAGGACCATGAAGGTATTAACACAGGTTTGGCACATAAACCCAAATGCTTTGGTTCCATCTGATTTTTCTGACTTTCATTTTAGTTCAAGGCATTCAGAATTAATAATAACAATTTACGACTGAGAGTAGTATAATATTTATTTTATGAGTAGAATTTTGAAAATTAAAATTTAATTTAATTTAATTTCAATTTATTCAGATTACTTAGATTGTTAGCCCCTCAGTTGTATCTTCCCGGTCCCACCCTCCCTCCCTGTTTCGCCCTATTCCCCTCTTCTAGGCCTGTGACAGAAGGGGACCTCCTCCCCCACTATATGATCACAGCCTGTCAGGTCTCATTTGGATAGCCTGCTTCCCCTGTCTCTGAGTGCCACCAGGCCTCCCCACCAAGGGAAAGTGGTCAAATATGGAGCACCAGAGTTCATGTCAGAGTCATTCCCCGCTCTCCACACAACTGTGGAGAATAAGACTCCATTGGCTAGATCTGAACAGGTGTCTAGGTTTACTGCAGGCAAGATTTTACTTTAGCTATACTATTAAACTTTGGAAGACAATTCTTTAAGTGTGTCCTTTGTCATTTCTGCAAATACTTGTCCTCTTTTCCCCAGCCTCCTATTCCTTGTATTTATTCTTCTAATAATCCTCTGAGATTCAATTACAGTTAGCTATTAATTTCAAACCACTGTAGGCTACTTTTTAATTTGTGGAGTTCCACATCCCCACCAACTTTACTTTTCAGCTACAAGGGTGTCATGTATGTTAGGCAAGCTGCTCATTTCTCAGCCTTCCCCTGCAGGTTGATACAATATTACAATAACATCTGGCCACCTTGCTTATAATCCTAATGTTTAGTTTCTTTACCACAACCCAAGGCCCTTCTAACATAAGGTTTAGAAGGCCAAAAGGCCCTTGTATCACATGCTAGAGATGATTTAATCCCTGTAACCCTTCCCTTCATATGGCCTTTCCTAATACTATAGACCCCTTCAGCTGTCAGAAGGCTCTTCTGAAGGGAAAGGCTGTGTCTTGTCCTGTTTTGTCTTAAGATGGCCATACAATTAGTCCTGGTTAGTCCACAAAGTACAGAGGTGCTCCAGTCCCCCTAGTGGCATGACTAAAGGCATGCACCACCACATCTTGAAATTTTATGAGGTCTCTGGAAGCTTCATTTACTTTTTTTTGATACAATATTCTTCAAACAATAAAGATTAAACTGGTATTTGTTGCATGCATGTACATTGTTTTAAGGCAATTTCACTTGGGCTATCTTATCAGGGCCCAAAACAACCTTATGAGATAGAAACAATGATACCTATTGATAAATTCTGAAGACATCATGTTCCTCATGTTCACATAGCTAATGGGTAAGAACATTTTCAGGACTGGGTTAATGTCTCAACACATTTATATGTAAAATGCTGATATTGTAATTTGCTAGTCTGCACAGAGACACTTGGGATGATCTGGATCTGAAAATGAACCACAAAGACCACGTGTTAAAGGCTTAGTTGCCAGCTAATGGCACTACTGAACAGTGGCAAAATTTTAAGGACATGAAACCAAATGGCATGAAATAGGTCCTTGGAGGTATGTCCAAGGACATGTTCTCTTGTCCCCTTTATTTTTCTCTGCCTCTTAGCAGCCATAAGAGTGCAGCACTCTTCCACCACATGCACCGGCTTACCATAGGGAGAGAAACAACAGTACCAAGTGGTCGTGGACTGAAGTTTCTGAAACCAAAGTGAATTCTTTGCGCTTTAGGCTTATTTTCTTAGGTATTTCACCATAGAGAAAGAAAGTTAACACTACATTAGAGTTGCTAACATATACATCAAGATTTAGAACACATGTCTAGCCTCACTAGAAAAAGATGTACCCAGTCCTACTTAATATACCAAGGTTGGTTGATATCTATGGGAGATCTCCCCTTCTCGGAGAAGAAAGGGAGTGGGGCATAGAGGGCCAGGAGGGGAGAGTGAGAGAGGGACTGGGAAGAGAGGAGGGAGGGGAAGTTCTGATCCAGATGTAAAGTAAATAAATCCATTAATTAATAGGGAAAATATTAGGAGTATATTTCAAGATCATGACATAGGGTTTCTGACACCAAATTTGGTATTTTTTCAGTCAAATATATAATAATTAAATAGCTATTTACTTTAAGGCTAGAGGTGTAGTTTACTTGGTAGAGTACTTCCCTGGCATGTACAAGGTTCTGACTTAGATTCCCAGGCCCATGTAAAACTCAGCATACTGGTGCATACCTGTAATTCCAGCACTAGGTTGTGTAGGCAGAAAGATCAGATATTCAGGGTCATTCTTGGCTACATAGCAAGTTGAATGCCAGCCTTCATACATGAGAATACATAAGATCTGTCTCAAAAGCCAAAACTAAATATTTACTTAATATCATGTTTCAGTCATTTTCTTGAACTTTAAAGAACTAATAGCAAATAAGACATGTGATCACTCCCAGGGTAAAGCTTAGAGTTTGTGAAAATGTGTGTGTGTGTGTGTGTGTGTGTGTGTGTGTGTGTGTGTGTGTGTTCATTATATATTTTAAATAAAGGAATTTAAAGAAAAACTAAAAGTCTAATACAAACTTTAGCACAGTAAATAAGAGAAGGATAAAGATGAAAATCAATGGTAAAAAGCTTTATGAATTGGTACAGCATTGAGAGATCTGTTTGAACTGCAGTGAAAAATATTAAGCAATGCCCTTGTGTTCATAAAACAACTTACTCTCTAAGAGCTTGCTGAGCTCTTCTAAATTCCACTAACCTTTAGCTACTTCCTGTGTATTGTTCACTTCCCCAGCTCTACTGTGTATAATGTATAAAAGCAATAACTGACATAAAAGATTGAAATGCAGATATCATAAGTGGATGTTATGTATTAATACTTCCTTTTTAAATTCACAAACTATTAAATTAAAATACACTATAGATACTTTAAATTTAATATGTAGTAAATCATATGTGTGTATGTATGTATGTGTGTGTGTGTGTGTATATATATATATATACACACACACACACACAGAGGCATGAATGTAATTCCTCACTAGGTAGAAGCACCAAAATAATATCAAGTACTGCTGAATTTTGAGCTAGATACCTTGTAGAATCTGTGGGATAATGCTGGCCAAGGTATACAATTAAACAATGGGGACTTTATGTCTTGTTTCCCAGTTTTCCTCAGCTTAGGGTACAGTAATAGACAGCAAAATCAGCACAGTCCTCTTTTCAATTCAACAAATATCTGTCTACTCAGTATATCTGCTAACATACCTAGGTTGCTGGGGATACAGCAGTATACAGTATACAGTACAAACAACAAAACAAAAAACCCTTCTGACCTCATGAAAGTTACAACCTAAAGAAGAAAAAACAAAATTATCTCTGTATTTCTGTATATATATATTAGAGAGAGAGAGAAAGAAAGAGACACAGAGAGAGACAGAGACCAGGAGAGCACAATAGTGGTAGATACTAAAGAAAATACAATTAGGCAGGAAAGAACAAGAACTATTAAAACAATAATTGTGTAAGATAAGCATTTCTATCGTCCATATTGCTGCCATGTGTATGTTTATTTGTCTGTTTGAGACAGGGTCTTATTATGAAGCCAATATTGATGGAGAAGTCATGATTCTCTTGCCTCAGCCTTCCAAGTGCTGGACTTATAGAAGTGCACCTTCATGCAAGACCCACTCCTGATATTCTGACACTTGCTTTTCACTAGTTTTCTTATGACACAGCAGTTGGTATATACCATAAGCCAGTGATCAGTAGACATTTTCTATAGCATATATAAGCAAATTCACATGTCAAAGGTCTCAGTTATGACTAATTCTCCTGTTATAGTATTAAAACAAGCGGAGAATTGAAATTTGTGTGTGGATATGATTTAATAGGGCCAGTGAGATGGTTCAGTGGGTTAAGGCAGTTGTCCCCAAGCCTGAAAACCTGTGTTTGATCCCTAGGGTTCACATGGTTTAAGAAGAAAACTGGTTCCTGCAAGTTGTCTCCTGACCTCTACATATATGCTGCAATATGACCCCTCCCCACCCAACCTCCACATACAAATAAAAATGTAAAAAAAATACACTTTATGCAAAAAATAAACTTTATAAAATTTAAATTTTGTATAACTGTCATGTGTCACAAATTTTAAGAATATTTTCCAATCATTTAAAATGATTCTTGG